>NC_013487.2:16575464-16591631 GCF_000004555.2 Caenorhabditis briggsae | reverse complement strand
GAAAATACGGTTTCCCAAGACAGTGCCGAAATGTCTCATTGCCATTTTTACCCCCGAGAAGAAGAAGAAGCGGGTCCAAAGAAGGGAGAAAGCCATGATGTTTAATGGGCGGTTAGTAATCAATGAATAAATAATCAACATCTTCATCAAAGCGAGGACAGGAGAGGCAAATTTGAATGGAGATGGCGCAAAGTCAAAGAAATAGGAAGCGAGGGAATGCGCTAAAGGCATTTTTGGCATTTTCAAGAGTCTAGAGCTTGGTGGATCGCACTTTGAAAACTTCCCTCTTGCATATTTCCCTAATTCCAAATGTCGCAATCACAGTTTCGTAACACCGTTTTCTCACACAGCCCCGTCTCCCCTAAGCACACAATCCACGTGGCGGCATCTCCTTTCCGTTTATCTCGTCTGCCCATGAAACAACCCTTTGACGTGTGAACCCCTAAATGGAGTGTATGTTGACACTTCTCAGCACGTCAAAAACTCATCATGAACCGCCGCCTCATTGGAATATTTGCAAACCACACCACGGGTGGCTTTTGGAAGCTCTAAAAGGGTTGGGGGGAAGGATTACGGTAGATTTCAAATTGGGGACTCTCGAAAATTCCCCGATACAGTAGCCCAACTTGACTGAATATAGCTGAAATGGAAATAGGCAAATGTCGGGTGTCTTGCTTCGCCCAATCGGTCTGAAAATTTCTAGACATACCAAAGAAATGTAGAGCTCCAATTTTGTAATTGACAGTTTTCTGATATCAACCCTTTTTGAGCTGATAAGACGTATCGAAACCAGGTTGTCCTTTCTAAGCTGAAAACAGCAGGGTACTGTAAAAGCCGCGAAATTGCCCAATTATGCGTTCTTAATCTAATTATGTAGATCTCCTCCTTATCTAGGCAACTTGTTTCTTATTGCCAGCTGTTTTCAGACTGCTTCGAATTTTGCTATCTCTAGTAGTAACCATGTTTGCTTATTGCTTCTCTCTCTCTCTCTCTCTCTCTCTCTCTCTCTCTCTCTTTCTCTTTCTCTCTCTTCTAGAAGATATAAGAAGTAGATCAAACCACAATTTCCAGTACCCCAAAACCCATGGACCCCATTTTGGGCTTCACGACCTCCATTCCCTTATACAAACAAACATAAATCAACTTGTCACCCGGTTTTCTCGACGTCTTCAGACAAAAAATGTGGCGTCAGTAGGTCAGTAGTTTAGTATCATAGCAAAATGTGTTGTTGCGTCGTTTTGTCTAATCCGTTCCGCCCGTTGTCTTCTCTGTCGGCATACCCATACACACAAATCCTTCTTCTTTTTCCTTCGCCCCCCTTTTTTTTGGTATGATCTTGAGGCAATTGCGTCACGGTAGTAGTGGATTAGGAGGTCCTGATGGTTTTCAAGGACTTGGAAAAGCCACTGGGAACGTTTTCGAGGTATGGGAAACCGTTTGAGCTAGAAATACCCATGCGCGTTTAAACTAGCATAGTTGGTTCTGGCTACAGTAACCCTTAATCTTCAACCTATCTACCTTTAAACTGGTTTCCGGCCAGATTCCCCTATGCGCCTAAATACAGTAATCCTGGGTTAAATCGTGCGCCTTTAAAATTGACACGAACCCGTCCCAGGAGCAAAGCATAGGCAGATTTGTATCCGGATTTACAGCCTGGCCATTTTCAGACAAAGGTCAAGTCCGGTCATTTTTGTCCATGAGCCTTGGCTACAGTAACCCAGTAGAGGAAGTCGAATCCCTAGGCTCTAGAGTCTAGAATTAGGACCATAGCACCCTTCCAAATGTCCCAATTAACACAAAAACAGAATTGTAGACTTTTTGAGATTGCTAGCTTTCAAATGAGCCTAATTACGATGCAAATTGGTTCACTTTGATTTTTTGCACAAAACACGCGACGCACGACCGCGACGCACCCGAAATGTTGAACTTCTCCGAATCATGGCGTGCTGGAGCTCATTTTGAAGCTCACAGGCTGAATTCAAAATATGATGTAAAAAATGAGAATTCGCGAGTTCCTTTTACCTATGCGCCTTTAAACTAGTCTTTAGTTACATTATCTATAAGTAATATGCTATATATATATATATCATTATGGCGCCAAATTTAAACAAACCCTCATCCAGATAATCTTGAATTGGCAGAATTTTTGTATGTCTCTCTGAAGTATTTAGGCCTCTGACCTTGTAATTTGTCTTGTGGTTTTTGCTAATTTCTCATAATTTCCCTCCCAAAAACCACCTGTCACCAGACTATTGTTATGAAAACCGATTTATTATTCTAAAGCCATTTTCTCGAAATTCCAAGTCGAACAGGATATAATTACCCTTCAAAGTGATTTCTGATACCAAACAGCAAAAAAAAAGTGTCGGAGATAGCCGATGCTTTTGATCTTAACCATGTGACCTGGATATCTGGATATACATTTGGATTTGGGTTTGTCAATTTGGCGCCAAAAAGATTTATATAGGATTTGATATGATAACATTCAGGATTACTGTAGTTTATCACTTCCTCCAATCTATTTTTATCCATTTCTGTTCCCCAAACCGATTCGCCTTTTTCCTCTTTTCCATTTTTATGTTTCTTCCGAAAGTCATCGGTCATTTTATGTCTTTTTTTGCGTAATTTCTTTTTTACTCCTCTGAACGGGCGGCTCGGGTTTTTGACAATTCGATCGTTATCTTTTCTTTAGGACTAAATGGATATACATGTTCCGTTATGTAATTAAACAATGGATGAGGGAGGAAAGCGATAGGCATACCGACCGGAGGTAAATGGAGAAAGATTGATAAGGAAGGCCTAGTTTAAAGGTGCATAGGTACCGGATTACTGTAGTCAACCAACCTAATCTAAAGGCGCATAGTAACCAGGATGATCTCCCTGGGGACTAGTTTCAAAGTTCATGGCTGAAAGGCTGAAGTAGTTAGGTTACTGTAGGCAGAACCAACCAAATTGAAAGCCCATGCATCGCAATAACCAAGAAGATCTAGTTTAAAGGTGCATAGGTACCGGATTACTGTAGCCAACCAAGTAAATTTAAAGGCGCATGGACCACATCATTATATAACAAGTCTCTGATTTCCACCATGTGCCCTGAATATATATGGATGTTGCTGTGTCAATTTGACGCCAAAAAGCTGTAACTAGAGACTAGCTTGAAGGCATTGAAAACAAGTTTGAAGGGGTGCATAGGTACTGTGGTAGGAATACTGTAGCCAACCAAGCTAGTTGAAAGGCTCATGGACAACAATGACCGGACATGACCTGTTGTCTGAAAATGTCTAGGCTCTAAATCTTACATGGGCGTCGATAGGAATCTGACGATAATGACACTTTGCTCCTGGGAAAAATGTTCATGTCAATTTTAAAGGCGCATGATTTTATCGGGATCCTTTTTTTGGACCTGGAAAGTGATGGATAACTTGTTTTGTAGTTTTCGCCGATTTGTTAATTGTTTTTTTTAAGATGCGCTCTCAGAGATATTGTCAATTTTGAATCCATACATCTCATTTCCTGTGAAAGGTATCAAAAAGTGGTCAACTGATAAAATTCAGCTGATAATATAACAAACATTTTATCAGTTGACAAAATTTTGATATCTTTCATAGGAAATGAGATATATACGTTCAAAGAAAGATGACCCCCTCCCCCTTCGGCTTAATCCTCAAGGTCCCTTTTCATACTCTCTAATTTTAAAAGGCGCATAACTCCGTTGCCATGATAGCTAATTAAAATTTAAAAGCAGTTTTGAAGTTTTCAAAATCACATTAATCTGGAAAACTATTTTTTAAAAATCTTACCTATTGGGATCGCTCTGAAATTTCAGCTTGAAAATGTGCCCCTCTCTTTTCTTCAAGTTCCCCTTATCTAGGCGTTTTTCTTGATTCTTCATTTCTTTCTCATATCAAACCTCCTCCCTCCCTTTAAACCTATCCTGCTATGTATTTTGCGGGTAAATCACAGCGGGAATCCTATTCCCCCTCTATTTGAAACCCAATCCGCCCTTGATGGTGTTGAGATGATTCTTAGATTTGGTGGCAGCTGGCTTCTCTTCCAAATTTTCTATTTGTCACCGGTTTTAGGATTGTTTTTGGTCCGTTTCCTGCTAATCCGGATCAAAGAAGGGCTTCTTTTTGGAAGAAGTCGGTCTAGATTTTAATCGGGTAAATACAGGTTGGACCGGAGTAGCCATGCCCAACAGATGTTTTTTAGGAGGAGAAGCTGAAGTAGTTGTTGAGAAGCGATGTGGAGGACAGATAACAAGTCTCAGATTTCATTGTTCTTTTTGAATTTGGCAGAAAAAGAGGTCTAGAAAAATGCTATGCAATTTTTAAGCTGAAATTTCAGAGCAATTCCAAACAGTAGGATTTTTAGAAAATAGTTTTTATAATGAATTCGATTCTGAAAATTTTCAAATCTGTTATCAAAATTGACGTAGCTAGCTTGAGAACAGAGTTATGGGCTTTTGAACTTTGGGGGTCATATCACTTCCCTCTTTGTGCATAAAAACACTATGCAATTTTCAATCTGGAATTTCAGAGCAATTTTGGCTTTTATGATTTTTAGGAACCTATTTTCCAGATAAATTTTAATCTGAAATTTTCAAATCTGTTGTCAAATTCAACCTAACTTTCATTCAAACAGAGTTATGGGCTTTTGAACTTTGCGGGTCATATCACTTTCTTTTTTGTGTAAAAACATCTATGGCATTTTTAAGCTAGAATTTCAGAGCAATCTCGATGGCTACAATTTTTGAAAAATAGTTTTTTAGATAAATGTGATTCTGAAAATTTCAAATCTGTTGTCAAATGTTGCCTAACTATCATGAGAACAGAGTTATGCGCCTTTAAACTATAAGCATCTAACCTATGGGTGAGGAAGGGGGAAGAGGGGCTCCGACAAATAGGTGTGAACGGAAGGGAGGGGGTATAATTATAGGGACCCCCTCTTTCTTCCGGTCTTCACACTTTCCAACTAAAAAAGAAAAACACCGAAAGTGTGATTTTCCCAACAAAATTTGGAAAATTCGACAATTTGAGAATTTTCAAGACAACTGTGGGAAAGTTTGCGAGTGCTATCTTTGAAACTAATTATCTCAATTTCTAATAGAGATATAAAAATGTTGTTAACTGATAAAATGTGTGAAATTTGATAAAAATAATTTTTGTAGTTAACAACGTTTTCATAGCTTTGACCGTTTTTGAGATATGCGCCTTTAAAGATGAGACGCAGGCCTAGAGAGTATGCGTGCCGCGCCCTACAACTTTGATCGCTTTTATCTTTTGAACTAGTGAAGATATGAAAAAGTTGTCAATTGATAAAATTTGTAATATTGTAAGACAATTATTTCGATAGTTGACAATTTTTTGACAACTTTTCCCCTTTTTGAGATGTGCGCCTTTAAAGTACCCTTCACCTTTAAGCGCCTTTATCTTTTGAACTAGCGGAGGTATCAAAAAGTTGCGAACTGATAAAATATTTGAAATTTTTCAAATATTCATTTTCTCTAATCCTCTCTTCTCTCTCGCTTCCGAATTTTTTGAATTCCCGAACTTCAGACAGGTGCCCCTATCTCTCCCTCCCAAGTATCAAAACATATCCCTTTTTTGAGTCTCCTAGGAAAAGTCAACATTTCAAACTTGGGAAAAAAACATTTTTCAAATTTCTACAGTACCCCAAATTTTTTTGAAATTCAAAAAAAAATCGTGAGATTTTCAGATTAAAAAAAAAAGTTCTGGAATTTCAGATTTTCCAGATTTCAAAAAATTATAGAAATTCGATCCTAATCCCAAAATTTGGCGGTTTTGGGTCATTTTGATGGGCAGATGGTACTGTTTTGGGTGGTGGGGGTGACAATAACAAATAACAAAAGATTATCCGGGTGGCAATAAGGAACAACAGTCTATTAAAAAGGGGGTATGCGCCTTTAAGGTTACTGTAGAGAATTTTTAATTTAATATTTATTGTAGCCTTTAAGGTTACCGTAGAAGTTTCAAATTTGATATATTCTAGGGTATGCGCCTTTAAGGTTACTGTAGAGAATTTTGAACTCTGATTTTTTCAGATTTTCCAAATTTTTTTTCTGTAATTTCCTTCTCTTTCTCGTCTCTGCGTCTCTTCACTTTTCCGTTTCAAACCATTTTCTCTAAACACTCTTTCTTTTCATCGTTTTTCCCTCCTCCCCTCACCAGCCCTCTTCTAAGCCCCGCCCCCCTTAGGCTCCGCCCCTTCGACCTGCCGTCCTCTTCCCACCCCGGAGTAGAAGACAGCAGACATCATAACTGAGTATACCTGTTGAGTCAGTTTTTCTAATTTTTGATCTACCTAGGTGGGTCGTGAGGGCTTCTGGAGTCTCTGGAGTCTTCTGAATCCCTTGAACGTCATTGTATGTCTTCTGGATGGTATTCGACGTCTTCTAGAGCCTTCTGAATTTTCAAAACGTATTTTTGTGGCTTCTAACAGATATTAGACATCTTTATAAACCCTTAAAAGTCGTCTGTTTGCTTCCTATGCATCCAGACATCTCCTAAAGTCTTCTGACATCATTTGACACCTTCAGATTGTTCTAGAATCCCTTAGAAGTCTTCTGAAGCTTTCTGAAGCTTCCGGTCTTCTCTGGATGCCTTCAGGACGGTCTCAAAGGCTTTTTAAACCTTCTGGATTAATCTTTTTCGTCTTCTTCAACGCCCACAGCCCTCTTCCTGATTTTCCAACTCAATATTTTCAGATTTCCCCCTAATAAAATGACCTTCGCATCGGACGTGACGACGTCGTCTGTCTTCCTGGACTCTCTTCTGATCGACGACTCTCTCATCACTTGTGAAGTCTGTTTTGAGCCATTCAACCATCAGACTCGACCACCAAAACTTCTTCCATGCGGACACAATTTCTGTGAATCGTGCATTTTCAGTCTCTGTCTTCATCAGGAGGTTAGTTTCGGGTTAATTGGGGCAAATTGGGGTGATTAGGGGGCAGTTGGATTACTGTAGATGTAGCTAGGGATACTGTAGTTTTAGTTTGGCTACTGTAGATTCTACCCAAGAGGTACTGTAGCTACTGTATTGTAGATTCAGCTAGGTTACTGTAGACAGAGCTACAAAGGCAGGGTCACTATAGATGGATTACTGTAGATTCAGCTACTGAGTCTACTAAAGTTTAACTTAAATAGATACTGTAACTATCGTACTAGGTCTACTGTAGATGATATTAGGTTACTGTAGACTTGACTTTGTTACTGTAGATACCACCCAAGAGACTGTGGACGCAGCTACGGAACCGAGATTAGTCTAGATGGGATACTGTAGCTATCCTACTGGGTATACTTTAGATTCTACTTGAAGGGATACTGTAGATGTTGCTGGATTACTGTAGCCCCTTATTTTACAGTACTACCTCCTGGACTACATCAAATGCCCAACGTGCCGTCGTGAGTTCACCATGAAGACTGCTCGTCAAGCGCCGACCAATTATGATCTTTGCAGTAAGTTCTGAAATGTCGCAGTTCTAGAACTTTCTAGATTCTATAATGCCCAATAAACGAGTACCTCAAACCCCAAAATCTTTCAGAAATCCTCGAAAATCTATGGAAGCGAAAAGAGCAAAATGTGACAGTGATTGAGGTACCCGACAAGCCTTCTGATCTTCCTCCACCCATGAAAGATGTCTGCGTCTCTCGAAAAATGTCTTCTGACCATCATCAGAAGGCTCCACGTCATCATCACGTGTCCAAAAAGATGAAGGCGTTGGCGAAGAAGTCGGAGGAGAGCAAACATTTGAGATGCTCGGATTGTCAGAGGAAGATCTCACAAAAGAACTTGTTCAGAGTCTCCAGATACTGTGTTGATTGCACTAGTACTAGTCGGATGGTGAGTACTGTAGTTCTGCTGTGGTTACTGTAGGAAATGCTGGGTTACTGTAAAGGCATCTACAGATTTCTATAGATGGATTAGTTCTTGCAGCTAGATTACCATAGTTACTGAAGCTAGGATTACTGTAGATGTATCTGGATTACTGTATATTCAGCTACTGAAGCTTTGGTTACTGTAGAAGATGCTGTGTTACAGCTACTGAAGCCAGATTATTGTAAATAGGTTACTGTAGGTCTAGTTACTGAAGCTAGGATTACTGTGGCTGGATTACCATGGTTTTTTGAAGCTGTAGATGTTGCTGAATTACTGTACTAGGTCTCAATCTAGTTTTTTTTCCAGACAATCGTATGCCTGGAGTGCTGTGTGAACTATCACAATGGCCACGAGCTGCTCACCGAGGACTCCCTCCACCATAACCAACTTCGTACCCTCACCGATCTTCGCAAACTCCGAACCAAGATTCTGGACACTTCAGAAGAGTTCGACAGCCGTTGTGAAGATATTCGATCGTCTGGAATGGAAATTTGTGGATCCCTGATGGCTGAGAAACAGACTCTCCTTACCTATACATTGGCTAGTATCGATGACGTTATACGGAGAATTGAAAGTGCTCCAATTCTATTCCCACCTGTGTTGCGGACCATTAAGGATGAGCAATCGCATAACTTTGGGATGTTAGAGAAGCTAGGAGTGCAGCTGGAGAAGTCGTTGATCTCAAGGAAGAATACCAAGCCGACTAGTCTGACGTTTATAGAGAACATGAATGAAAGTGATTTGGGGTGTCCTGTACAATCCAAAGGGGCCGGACCCTCCCTAAATCGATCCCTATCAATCCGCCAATCCAGAGTCTCCCTTCGTGGAGACCGTGACGATTCCCTGTTCCATGAATCCATCGCCAGCCTCGTCCGTTTGATGCATCAACATCCAATGTGCCTCCAACTCGATTTCCATCACTCTACAGTCTCTTCAAAGGATACTGTAGAGCAGAGAAAACAGAAGATCATGTCGTGTGCTCATGCGGCTACTTGCATGCTCGAAATGGATACTCAGGTTTCGATGCTTCCCATTTTCGCGGATGTTCTCTTGAATTGCTTCTATCAATTGAATCGATTATCGAAGAATAAGTTTGTTGGGGATGATAAGAAGGCATTTCGACGAGTCGATATCTGGAAACAGGTCCAGACGAGCTACACGGAGCTTTTTGGAATCACCGCGAAGCATTTTCCATCTCATCATCCGGAACGTGTGGATATCTTGGATGATTTGGCCTATTTGTGCCATCTATACAGTGATGTTGCTGATCAGGTAAGGCGTATTTCCTCTGTGTGTCTAGATGTCCGGATGTCCCTTAGGGATCTTTTGCTGTCTGAAGCTTCCGATGTCCCCCAATTTTTGATTCAGTAATTTTTTAATTATGTGTGTCCGGATGTCCGGATATCCACTAAAGGTTTTCCGGAACAGCTTAAGATAGCTCTGGATATTTCCCGAATTTCTGCTTGTCCGGATGTCCAGTTCCAGAAATTTCTAGATTTCTAAAACTCGAAATTTGGAAATTTTCTAACCTCTAGAGCCAATCCCTAGGTCCCCCTGTTTGTCCTCACTTCCAGATGTCCCATTTTCAATATCTCATTTCTTTCAGGGTACCGTAACCATTTGCCTTATCGAAGCTGCCCGTGCACGAGCCTCTGATCCAACAGGGCTCTCTGAAATTGAGCAACAAAGAACCCAGGAGCGTCTGGAGCTCATCGATGAGCATCTAACGGAGTGCCGACGTCTTCAGAAGCTTCTGGAACTTCGAAAAACTTCAAAAACCAAGAGACGCGGAGGTCTGAAGCGACTGTTTGGAGGATGTTTTATGCCGCAGGAGAGAGTTAATGAGAGTCTTGTTTATTGATTTTTTATTGAAATTTAAGTTATATTATTTATCTGTTTGTCTGTTTATCCCGATGTCGTATTGTAAGAAGAGAAAAGAAAGAAAAAATAAAAGAAAATTAAAAATATCTTCTGTCAAAGTTGTCCGAGTTTTAGGAATTTTCAGATTCTTTGGATTTCTAGAGATTGCAGATTTTCAGATTTTCAGATTTGACCTGACAGATTTTCAGAATTTCAAATGTTGACTTTTCTAGATTTTTTGGATTTTCAGGATTTCAGAATTTTCAGAACCATGGGTATTTTGGATTTTTTTTTTGGATTTTCAAAGTGTTAGGTGTTCCAGATTTTTAGGGATTTTGAATTTCGGATTTTTGTATTTTTTCGGATTTTCAGAAATTTTAGATTATTACAATAATTAGGATCCTCGAAATTTTAATTCCCTACTTCGATGACAGTAATCCGCTATAAATCCTCAACCAATTAATTTGTATGTTTCCGAAGGGGACATGTTGCATCAACGGGGGTGAAAAATGATCATAAATTAGCAATTATGTAAATTTCGAAATTGGAAGATTAGGAGAAGAATTTGGAAACTTAATTGGAAATTTTCGAAAATTAGAATCTAAAAGTTTTGAAAATACTCAAAAAAAGAAAACTAGGTATCTGAAATTACCAATTATTAGCAATTAAATTAGCAATTATGTAAATTTCGAAATTGGAAAACTAGGAGGAAACTTAATTGGACTACTTAATTAGAAAGTTCTCAAAGTAAAATTTTAGGAAAATTTATGGAAAAATTGAGATCTAGGGATCTGAAATTGCCGTTAACCCTCTCATAGAAGGCCACCAGGACCTTTAACTTTGAGCCTATGTATCTCATTTTCTGTGAGAGATATCAAAAAGTAATAAACTGTTAAAATATTGCTGATATCATGATAAACATTTTCTTTGTTGACAACGTTTTGATACCTTTTACAGGGATCGAGATATATGGGCTCAAAGTTGATTGCCTGGAGGGAAATCCATTGAAAAAAGATAAGACGTTTGGGCAAGTTATGTCCCAGCAAACTAGAAAAGAGGCAAAAAAAAAAGAATTTAAATATTAGAACAATTTGTTTTTCTTGAATTTCTGAACATTTTGCACTAAATTTCACTTTTCTAGCTCAATTCTGAGCCAAAATATGGCGTTTTAAAAAATTGGGCATCTGCTACCGTAACCCCTGCGAGACTCCTAATTTTGAGCTAAAATATCTCGGTTACTGTAAAAGATATAAAAATGTGCTCAACTGATAAAATGTTTATCATGATATCAGCAACATTTTATCAGTTGACACATTTTTGATATCTCTTACAGGTAATGAGATATATAAAATCAAAGTTGACAGTTTGGATGGCGTTCTATTAGAGTGTTTACGGTAATCCAGAAAATCGGAAAAATTGAACAAAATTTGAAATTCTGAAAACCTGAAACTTTTAAAAAAATCATAGAGTTCATAAAAAGTCAAAAAAATCCATAAATCTTGAAATTCGGGAAATTCAAAAAATCCAAAAAAAACAGCGAAATGAAATTAGGCAAATCCGAAAAAAATCCTGAAAATTTCTGAAATTTCTGAAAATCTGAAGATTTTTAAAAGCATCCTAAGAATCCTAGAACTCTGAAAACTCTGAAAAACCTTTAAAAATTCGAAAAAAAAAACCTAAAAATCTCAAAAATCCTAAAATTCTGAAAAATCAAAAAAAAAATTTCAAGCTTTCACATTTATTTATAATCAGAGAGATCAGATCAGCACATTGATTTTTACATATAAAAATTCAAAATCAGTTTTTTTTCAAAATTTTCGAAAAAAAAATCGAATTTTACAAAAAATAAGATCACATTTTTTGGAAAAATTACAAGCAAATAGGGAGAAGAAGAAAAAATAGGGATGAGAAGTACAGTACATACAAATTGAGTAGCAGGAGGAAAATTTTGAAAATGATGTCGAAAAAAAAATTTTTTGAAAAAGAAAATTATGTACCTCGTGATTCTGGAAACCCGGATTGAATTGGGGGAAGGATGAGATTAAATTGTCAGAATAATTAAAAGGGGGCGGAGCCTAAGAGATTTGGGGCGGAGTCCGACGGGAGCCGTTGACCTGGAAATTGAGCATTTTTAGAGAACGAAAATTGCTCTAGGCAACGATGAGTGTCTTAATTTTTAAAATTATCACAAATTAAAAAAAAAAAATTTTTTCGAAATTTCAAAAAATATGTCCCACCTCATTCTCCATAATACAGTTCCATTCATTATTATCATCAGAAGTCGTGGCAATCGTCGTTGAAGTCGTTGGTGGCGGGACGAAACACTCATAGGGGGGCGGAGCTTCGTACATTTTTGGCGGAATTTGATCTACCGGACGGTAGAGCGCAGATGGGGAGTCCGAGGAGCGGGTGATTACTGTAGTTTTGTATTTTTAAGAGATTGAGGAATTTTCATATTTTGAAAGGATTGCATTGAAATTCGAAAATATACCGTAAACACTCTAATCGAACGCCACCCGAATCGTCAAATTTGAGCCCGTACACCTCATTTCCTGTAAAAGATATCAAAAAGTGGTCAACTGATAAAATGTTTCTGATATTATGATAAACATTTTATCAGTTGATCACTTTTTGATAGCTCTTACAGTAACCGAGATATATAAGCTGACAGGTTAAAAGGGTCTTCAGAGTGTTTACGGTATATCGAACTTCTTGGGAAGTATCTCATTTCCTGTAAAAGATATCAAAAAGTGGTCAACTGATAAAATATTTCTCATAATGTCATCTATATTTTATCAATTTACCACTGTTTGATATCTTTTACAAAAATTGAGATAAATTGGCTCAAAGTTGACGGTTTGGGAGGCATTCTATTGCATAGTATGGTCAAATTTTGGAAACCCTTACCTTTAACTTTGAACCAATTTATCTCAGTTCCTGTGAAAGATATCAAAAAATGGTCAACTGATAGATTGTTTATCATAATATCGGCTACATTTAATCAGCAGGTCATTTTTTGAGATCTTTTACAGGGAATAAGATATATAAGTTTGAACTTAAAGGTGGAAAAAATATTGTTCCACTCACAGTGAATACTTTGATACATTGGACATCCTGGAATTTTTTTACAAACGATTGCTGTCAAAATGACAAATAGGGAGATGATAAGGACGGATCCGAAGATGATGAGCGCTAGATATCTGAAAAAATAGAAAAATATTTTTCAGATTTTTTTAATTTTCGGAATTTCAGATTCTAGCAGTTTTTTAAAAGATTTTTTTAGATGTTTTTTTTCGGATTTTCAGGATTCTGTGAATTTTTATTTTCAAAACGTTATTTTCCTATTTTTAGCCCCTAAGTTTACCATCTTTCCAATCCCCTGAAATTCCGTCGTTTCCGGTCCCTCCGAAGTCTTATTTTCTGGTCCATTCTCTTCCATAGGTTTCCATTTCTTAGACCCCATAATACTACTACTACTACATCCTCCTCATACTACTACCCTTTTTCTCCAAAGAATTAGTAAAAAAAAGACGTCGTCCAGCAGCACATGAAGAGGGCTCATAGCAGGAAACACTGTCTGCGTCTCCTCATAATCCACACTATTTCTCTTTTTGTTCATATTTTTCTACTTTTTCCTCTATTTTTCCGGTTGCTCGCATTTTCTCTATGCCTCTCTTTCTCTCTAAAAAATATATGATTTTTCAGGAAAATGAGAAATAAAAGGAAACTGATAAAAACAACTTTTTATCACATTGATCTGATTAAATACCATAAACACTAATAACGCCCCACACCCCCAAGCAGTCAACTTTGAGCTCCTATATCTCAATTACTGTACAAGATTTCAAAAAGTTGACAACTGATAAAATGTTTATCTTTTTATCAGCAATAGTTTATCAGTTGACTACTTTTTGATATCTTTTACAGGAACCGAGATAAATAGGCTCAAAGTTGAAGCTAGCTGCTTACCGAATAAGTTGTCGGCTGCCGATCTCTTACTGAAAGCCGATTTATCTTAGTTACTGTAAAAGATATCAAAACTTTGTCAACTGATAAAATGTTTATCATAATATCAGCTACATTTTTTTAGTTGACCACTTTTTGATAACTGTTGTGGGCACCGAGATAATTAGGCTTGAAGTTGAAGAGTTAGGGTTGGCGTTCTATTAGGGTGTTGACGGTAAGTTGGTGGCCTAGAAGAAGGATGTTAGGGATTTATAGGCCACGAAGAACTGAAAAAGCAAACAAAAAGACAATTTTAATTTGAAAATTCAAATTTTTCTGAAATACAATTTTTTCAATTTTTTCAGTATTTTGTGTTTTTCCCAGATTTTTTGCATTTTTCATTATATTTTTCAGAATTAAAAAAAAAAATTTCGAAATTTTCAACAAAAAAAATCCACTCAAATTATTTCCATGAATTTTAGCATTTTCAACAATTTTTAATTTTCGAAATTAAAAAAAAAAGTTAATTATTTTTTTTCGAATTCTTCAAAATTTTTAGAACCTTTTAGAACCTTCTAGATGATTCTAGATCCTTCCAGAATCATTAGGATCTTTTTATAACTTTCCGGATCCTTCTAAGTCATTCCAGATCCTTCTAGAACCTTTTTAGTCATCCCAAATCCTTCTAAAATCAAGACCCTCATAGATCCTTCTAGTTCTTTCTAGATCCTTTCAGAGCCTTCCAGGTCCTTATAGATCCTTCTAGCTCCTCCTAGAATCATTAGGATCTTTTTATAACTTACCGGATTCTTCTAAGTCATCAAGAGTTCCAGATTCTTCTAGAACCTTCTAGAACCTCCCAGGTCCTTCTAGAACCTTCCAGATCCTCCTAGATTCTTTTAAAACCTTCTAGATTTTCCAAATCTCCGAAAATGCCTGAATCCCATTCACACTCAATTCTCCCGCGAACAAAAACCCTCTCTTCAATTTTTTCATCTCCTCCTCCTCCTCAAAAAATAGGAAATTTCAAAAAAAAAAAAAGGAATCTATTTTGTCAGTGTTATCCCATGGGGGCAGCGAAATGTGTCGAGAAGGAGAAGAGAGAATCTGATTTTCAAGTTGTGGAATCAGAAAAACGAAGAAGAAGAGCAAGTGGTGAGAGATTCATAGGAGAAATAGTGTGGTAGAGTGAGAGACACAGACAGCTCTTCTCTTTCTTTTTTTTTCGTAAAGTGATTTTTATGATTTGTGAGAAAAAGTCCCTGCTCTCCTGGGAGAATGAGGAGAAGAGAAGAGCGAGAAAAATCAAATCTTTCTTGACAGGAAATTCTATTTTTCATCTTCTAGCTTCAGAGTTTCTAAAGGCTCAACGCAATTGGAAATAGTAGTAAAAGTTAGAAAGAAATTACATTTGATCCATTCTAGAAGAATCTAGAAGAATCTAGGTTGACCTAGAAGGATTCAGAAGAGTCCAGAAGGTTCTAAACTGATCTAGATGGATCTAGGAGGATCTAGAAGGATCTAGAAGGTTTTAGAAAAGTCTGGAGGGTTCTATAAAGATCTAGAAGGTTTTTAAAGGATCTGAAAGTAGTTAGGATGGTCTAGATGGGTCTAGACAGACCTAGCGCGTTCAAAAAAAAACACTTTAAAGATTCCAGAATTGCCTAGAAGGATATAAAAAGGTTTAGAATGGTCTAGAAGGTTCTGGAAAGGTCTGGAGAGTTCTAGAGGAATCTGGAGGAACCTAGAAAGATCTAGAAAATACTGAAAAATTCTAGAAGGATTTAGAGATTTATAATAATTTTAAAAACTTTAAAAAGATCCAGAAAAGGATCTAGAAAGATCTAAAAGGATCTAGAAGGGTCTTGATTCTAGAAGGATTTGGGATGACTAAGAAGGATCTAGAAGAATTTAGAAGGTTCTAGAAGGATCTAGAAAGATCTAGAAGTATCTAGGAGGACCTGGGAGGTTTTAGAATGTTCTAGAAGGTTCTAGAAGGATCTGGGATGACTTAGAAGGCACCGGAAAGTTATAAAAAGATCCTAATGATTCTGGAAGGGTCTAGAATGATCTAGAAGGTTCTAAAAGTCTCTCTTGAGATCCTCGAAATTTCCAGGTAGATCAAATGCAGGTAAATCAAAAATCCAAATCAATCAAAAACCAGATCAGCAAGCACCTTGAAAACCCAAGTTCTCAACTCCTAAATCTGCTAAATTCACAATTTTTGGACCCCCCCCCCCCTAGTCGTCTTGGCCACTTTTCTTCCAGGCATCGCGGTAGCGTCGTGTGTCCCAAAATGTAAATCTTCCAGAAACAAATATGTATCCTGTTACCATCAGCTACGCATTTCCCCTTTTCACCATCTTCTTACATCCAGTCGAAATTTCAATGATTTAAGCCACTCCCCATCCCCATCCACTCTCAATTTAATGCATTTCGTTGTGTTGGGAAGGGGGGGGGG
>NC_013487.2:16573615-16575364 GCF_000004555.2 Caenorhabditis briggsae | reverse complement strand
AAAATCTGAGAAACTGACATTCGAGGAATTCTGAAAATTCAAAAACTCTGAAAATCTACAAAATTCTGAAAGTTTAAAAATTCTGAAAATTCAAAAATTCTGAAAATTTGGAAAATGCTCAAAATCTGAGAATCTGACATTCGAGGAATTCTGAAAATTCAAAAACTCTGAAAATCTACAAAATTCTGAAAGTTCAAAAATTCTGAAAATTCAAAAATTCTGAAAATCTGGAAAATGCTCAAAATCTGAGAATCTGACATTCGAGGAATTCTGAAAATTCAAAAACTCTGAAAATCTACAAAATTCTGAAAGTTCAAAAATTCTGAAAATTCAAAAATTCTGAAAATTTGGAAAATGCTCAAAATCTGAGAATCTGACATTCGAGGAATTCTGAAAATTCAAAAACTCTGAAAATCTACAAAATTCTGAAAGTTCAAAAATTCTGAAAATTCAAAAATTCTGAAAATTTGGAAAATGCTCAAAATCTGAGAATCTGACATTCGAGGAATTCTGAAAATTCAAAAACTCTGAAAATCTACAAAATTCTGAAAGTTCAAAAATTCTGAAAATTCAAAAATTCTGAAAATTTGGAAAATGCTCAAAATCTGAGAATCTGACATTCGAGGAATTCTGAAAATTCAAAAACTCTGAAAATCTCAAAATTCTGAAAGTTCAAAAATTCTGAAAATTCAAAAATTCTGAAAATCTGGAAAATGCTCAAAATCTGAGAATCTGACATTCGAGGAATTCTGAAAATTCAAAAACTGTGAAAATCTACAAAATTCTGAAAGTTTAAAAATTCTGAAAATTCAAAAATTCTGAAAATCTGGAAAATGCTCAAAATCTGAGAATCTGACATTCGAGGAATTCTGAAAATTCAAAAACTCTGAAAATCTACAGAATTCTGAAAGTTCAAAAATTCTGAAAATTCAAAAATTCTGAAAATCTGGAAAATGCTCAAAATCTGAGAATCTGACATTCCAGGAATTCTGAAAATTCAAAAACTCTGAAAATCTGGAAAACTCTGAAAGCCTGTGAAACTGGCAAGCAATTCGTCAAAACTATAAAATCTAAGAATCTAGGAATCTGAAAATCTGGAATTCTGCAAAATTAAAAAATTCTGAAAATCTGAAACTAGCCCGCAATTCAATTCCGGAAAAACGGAAAATCTAGGAATCTGAATGTTCTGGAGTTCTAAAAATTCAGGAAATCTGAAAAACTTTGCGTTCGGAAAATCTGGAAAATTCTGAAATTCTGGGAAATCCGAGAATCTGAAATTTGGAAAAGTTCTGAAATTCTGAAAATCTGAAAAATTCTGAAAATGTGGAAAATCTAGAAATCTGAATCTTTTGAAATTTTGAAATTGTGGAAAATCCAAGAATCTGAATTTTTGAAAATTCAGAAAATCTGGGAACCTGGAATTTGATAAATATTGAAAAACACTTAAAATCGAAAAAATGCACAAAATCGGGAAATATTATGCTTTTGGGATTCTGAGCGTAGAATATTCTGAAAATCTGGAAAATCCAAGTATCTGGAATTTCAGAAAATCTGAAAATCCCTAAAGCTGAAAAAAACAGAAAACCTGAGATGGTTCTGAAAATCCAAAAATGTCTGAAATTCTGAAAAAAAACTAGGAAAAACTAAAATTTGAAAATTTCGGAAACTCCAAAAACATGGAATTTCAAAAATTTTGGAAAATCTGAATTTTCTAAAAATCTTAAATTTTGCCAAAATCCAAGAATCTGG
>NC_013487.2:16519700-16573605 GCF_000004555.2 Caenorhabditis briggsae | reverse complement strand
TCTGAAAATTCAAAAACTCTGAAAATCTACAAAATTCTGAAAGTTCAAAAATTCTGAAAATTCAAAAATTCTGAAAATCTGGAAAATGCTCAAAATCTGAGAATCTGACATTCCAGGAATTCTGAAAATTCAAAAACTGTGAAAATCTACAAAATTCTGAAAGTTTAAAAATTCTGAAAATTCAAAAATTCTGAAAATCTGGAAAATGCTCAAAATCTGAGAATCTGACATTCGAGGAATTCTGAAAATTCAAAAACTCTGAAAATCTACAAAATTCTGAAAGTTCAAAAATTCTGAAAATTCAAAAATTCTGAAAATTTGGAAAATGCTCAAAATCTGAGAATCTGACATTCGAGGAATTCTGAAAATTCAAAAACTCTGAAAATCTACAAAATTCTGAAAGTTCAAAAATTCTGAAAATTCAAAAATTCTGAAAATTTGGAAAATGCTCAAAATCTGAGAATCTGACATTCGAGGAATTCTGAAAATTCAAAAACTCTGAAAATCTACAAAATTCTGAAAGTTCAAAAATTCTGAAAATTCAAAAATTCTGAAAATTTGGAAAATGCTCAAAATCTGAGAATCTGACATTCGAGGAATTCTGAAAATTCAAAAACTCTGAAAATCTACAAAATTCTGAAAGTTCAAAAATTCTGAAAATTCAAAAATTCTGAAAATTTGGAAAATGCTCAAAATCTGAGAAACTGACATTCGAGGAATTCTGAAAATTCAAAAACTCTGAAAATCTACAAAATTCTGAAAGTTTAAAAATTCTGAAAATTCAAAAATTCTGAAAATTTGGAAAATGCTCAAAATCTGAGAATCTGACATTCGAGGAATTCTGAAAATTCAAAAACTCTGAAAATCTACAAAATTCTGAAAGTTCAAAAATTCTGAAAATTCAAAAATTCTGAAAATCTGGAAAATGCTCAAAATCTGAGAATCTGACATTCGAGGAATTCTGAAAATTCAAAAACTCTGAAAATCTACAAAATTCTGAAAGTTCAAAAATTCTGAAAATTCAAAAATTCTGAAAATTTGGAAAATGCTCAAAATCTGAGAATCTGACATTCGAGGAATTCTGAAAATTCAAAAACTCTGAAAATCTACAAAATTCTGAAAGTTCAAAAATTCTGAAAATTCAAAAATTCTGAAAATTTGGAAAATGCTCAAAATCTGAGAATCTGACATTCGAGGAATTCTGAAAATTCAAAAACTCTGAAAATCTACAAAATTCTGAAAGTTTAAAAATTCTGAAAATTCAAAAATTCTGAAAATTTGGAAAATGCTCAAAATCTGAGAATCTGACATTCGAGGAATTCTGAAAATTCAAAAACTCTGAAAATCTACAAAATTCTGAAAGTTTAAAAATTCTGAAAATTCAAAAATTCTGAAAATCTGGAAAATGCTCAAAATCTGAGAATCTGACATTCGAGGAATTCTGAAAATTCAAAAACTCTGAAAATCTACAAAATTCTGAAAGTTTAAAAATTCTGAAAATTCAAAAATTCTGAAAATTTGGAAAATGCTCAAAATCTGAGAATCTGACATTCGAGGAATTCTGAAAATTCAAAAACTCTGAAAATCTACAAAATTCTGAAAGTTCAAAAATTCTGAAAATTCAAAAATTCTGAAAATTTGGAAAATGCTCAAAATCTGAGAATCTGACATTCGAGGAATTCTGAAAATTCAAAAACTCTGAAAATCTACAAAATTCTGAAAGTTCAAAAATTCTGAAAATTCAAAAATTCTGAAAATCTGGAAAATGCTCAAAATCTGAGAATCTGACATTCGAGGAATTCTGAAAATTCAAAAACTGTGAAAATCTACAAAATTCTGAAAGTTTAAAAATTCTGAAAATTCAAAAATTCTGAAAATCTGGAAAATGCTCAAAATCTGAGAATCTGACATTCGAGGAATTCTGAAAATTCAAAAACTCTGAAAATCTACAGAATTCTGAAAGTTCAAAAATTCTGAAAATTCAAAAATTCTGAAAATCTGGAAAATGCTCAAAATCTGAGAATCTGACATTCCAGGAATTCTGAAAATTCAAAAACTCTGAAAATCTGGAAAACTCTGAAAGCCTGTGAAACTGGCAAGCAATTCGTCAAAACTATAAAATCTAAGAATCTAGGAATCTGAAAATCTGGAATTCTGCAAAATTAAAAAATTCTGAAAATCTGAAACTAGCCCGCAATTCAATTCCGGAAAAACGGAAAATCTAGGAATCTGAATGTTCTGGAGTTCTAAAAATTCAGGAAATCTGAAAAACTTTGCGTTCGGAAAATCTGGAAAATTCTGAAATTCTGGGAAATCCGAGAATCTGAAATTTGGAAAAGTTCTGAAATTCTGAAAATCTGAAAAATTCTGAAAATGTGGAAAATCTAGAAATCTGAATCTTTTGAAATTTTGAAATTGTGGAAAATCCAAGAATCTGAATTTTTGAAAATTCAGAAAATCTGGGAACCTGGAATTTGATAAATATTGAAAAACACTTAAAATCGAAAAAATGCACAAAATCGGGAAATATTATGCTTTTGGGATTCTGAGCGTAGAATATTCTGAAAATCTGGAAAATCCAAGTATCTGGAATTTCAGAAAATCTGAAAATCCCTAAAGCTGAAAAAAACAGAAAACCTGAGATGGTTCTGAAAATCCAAAAATGTCTGAAATTCTGAAAAAAAACTAGGAAAAACTAAAATTTGAAAATTTCGGAAACTCCAAAAACATGGAATTTCAAAAATTTTGGAAAATCTGAATTTTCTAAAAATCTTAAATTTTGCCAAAATCCAAGAATCTGGAATTTGGAAAATTTAAAAAATCTGGAAAAATCTAGAGATTTCCGATTTTGCGAAAATAAAAGTTTATTTCAAAAATTGAGCTAAAAAAAATAAGAAATTTATTTAAAAAAAAAACATAACTGACTCAAAAAAGATTAAATTAGCTCAAAATTCCATATCTCGAGAAATTCTTGGTAATTATGTTGAGCTCGAAACGGACAGTTCCAGCAGACACACTGATTATCTTCTCACGAATTGTTGGATCCTCAAGGGCACTCAGACTGGTTAGCTGAAATTAAATTTTTGAATTATACTCTTTTTTTTTGGAAAATTTTTTTCAAGAAATTTCGAAAAAAATTCTGAAAAATTCTAGAAATTGTAATTTACCAAAATTTTGAAAAGAGATTTTGAATTTTTAGAAAAAAAAATTCTAGAATTTTGTATTTACCTGAAGCCCACCGCCAACCAATTTATGCATCATTTCCTCTCTCCAACTTCCTTTCGGACGCCAACATCCAGAAGTCAATACATGTTTTCCTGGAGACGTTGGCAGGAGCAAAGTACCGTAACCCGCAATCTCCTGCCTCCCGTAATTGTCGTGGTGCCAGATTTGGATCAGGAGGCGGGGCCAACCTAGAAATGTTTTAAAAATTTCAAAAATTGAGAGGGAAGAAAGTGCGCTATAATCAAAAAAGATAGCAGATAGCTTGACTTTATTGAAAAATAACTTTTTCAAGGTTTTTTTTTGAAAATGTAAAAATAAACTTTTTGCAAATTATTTTAGTAAAAATTCCAGTCATTTTGGTCCAAAAATCATCTTTTTAGGTTAATTTTGAAGATTGTTATGGCGATTTTAGTTTTACTGAGGCTTAGGAAATTTTACTGAGGCTTAGGAATTTTTACTGAGGCTTAGGAATTTTTCACTGAGGCTTTAAAAAATTATTTTCGTAAATTCGTTTTCAAACGAATTTTAAGCTATTTTCGCTCAAATTTTCCCGTTTTTTCGGGATTTCCAGATTTTCAGCATACCCTGAATACTGCTCGTAGCCAAATGCAAATCGATTGGATGCCCAAAATAGGCATTTTCGAACACCGACGGGCAGTCCGTCTGAGTTTGTCCCTCGCCTTCTCCTTGGACGATTCTCCAACCACCGCCTGCAAAAATTTTTAAAATTCTGAAATTTTTAGTCAAAAATTCGAATTTCGAGCCTTTTTCCAATTTTTTGACGATTTTCAGTGGAAAAAAAACGGTGAAAATCGTTCAAAAATTGAGCAAATACAAAATCAAAATTCAAGTTTTCAGTCGAAAATTCGAATTTCCAGCTCAATTTTCTCAGTTTTCAGACGAATTTCAACACTTTTAATCATTTTTTCCCGATTTACATTTTAGAAAACTTTGAAAATCGTTGAAAAATTGAGAAAATAGCAAAATAAAATTCAAATGTTCAGTCAAAAATTCCAATTTCGAGCACATTTTTCAGAGTTTCTCGACGATTTCCATCATTTTAGCTCGTTTTCTCACAATTTCAATCGAAAAAAAACTGTGAAAATCGTTTTCAATGCTTTTCATTATTTTAATTCACTTTTCCTCGATTTACATTTAAAAAACGGTGAAAGTCGTCAGAAAATCGAGAAAATAGACATAAAATTCACATTTTAGTGAAAAATTTGAATTTCGAGCCTAATTTTTCAATTTTCAGACGATTTTTATCATTTTAATTCACTTTTCCTCGATTTACGTCGAAAAAAAACGGTAAAAATTGTGCAAAGATTCAGGAAAATTGTCCATTTTTCAGTAAAAATTAAAGTTTCGAGCCATTTTGCGGAATCCACGTGACTTACTCTAACTCACCCACACTCAATTGATACCTAATCGATAATCGATTATCGCCGAAGCCTCTCGCCGAGGCGATGATTCCAGAAACGAATACTTCTGCCATTTTAGAGCAGAGTAGAAAATCAATTCCCAGACGACGTCTTCTAAACCCCCCCGTAACGTCGTCTAGGCAACGAGAGACGAGAGAGAGATGGAGCATGAAAGAGACGCAGAGAAAAGAAGGAGATAGCTCTATGAATAGAGTATACATTTATTTATGGAATGTAGTAAATCGACTGGTTGGAGGAAAGGCCAAGAGGCTGGGGGGAATTAGAAATTTCCATTAAAAATCGGAAATTCGGGATAAAACGGGGATTTTTGAAGAAAAGATGAAGGCAAAAACGAGCTTAAGTGAAAAAAATTGGGGGTACAATTGGCTCTAAATTACACACTACAAAAAACTGCTCACTATAAAGGAAATAGAAATTTTCGTTATATTTTTGTCATAGAATAAAGAAAAAGGGGGCGGAGCTATCACAGAGTTAAATTCAAAGGGGGGCGAGAGAGGAATGTGTACAGAAGTTAATCAGGAGAAGCAGCAGCAGCAAAATTAGGTCCTTATTTATTCGAAAAATCGATATTCAATTTGAAGAAGACGTATGGATAGTATTCGTTGACACCGAGCGACATGAGTGCTGGCGAGTCTTCCAGGGTCTGAAAATTAAAGATTCCGAAATTCATAAAACAGTTAAAAGGATCCTTACATCAATAGGTCCTGCAGCCGAGCCATCCAAATGAATATACAACTTCTGTAGTTCCTGTCTCAATTTCTTTGATTGTCCCTTCGCTGGCTCAATGACAGCCGCCTGGAAGTTCACTGGAAGTCCGTAGCGGAGCACCGACTCGACGAAGACGCGAAGAGCCTTGATGTGGATGTAGGCGGAGAAGATCTCACCGAAATTGATTTTCAACCAACGGATCAGTGGAGCGTACTGCTTCTGCTTCTCGGCCAACAACTTGTCTCGTTCCGTTCGACCTGGAAAATGATTTCACAGTTAATTTCCGTCATTTTGGTACCTAAATCACTATTCTAGGGTAATTTTGAACAAAGTTACAGCGATTTTAGTTCTACTGAGGCTAAAGGGATTCTTACCGAGGCTTAGGAATTTTTACTGAGGCTAAAACTCCTAAGCCTCAGTAAAACTTGAATTGGTCATATCTCGGTTCAAAGTCGACCTAGAAAAGTGATTCAACCACCAAAATGATCAGGAAAACTAGCAGAATATCTTGATCCGAAGTATGTAACCCTAAAACCTGTAATAAAAGGGCACCTCAATTTTTAGCTTTGAGCCAATTCTAGGACTATTTCTAGCTCAATTTTTTCGGTTCCTTCAGATAAAGTGGTGCTACAAACCGCACCTGCTTTCAACGTCTCCTCATCGTAGACAAAGTCACGAACGATGAATTTGTTCTCGCGGGCGATATTCTTGAACTCGTCGATGACCTTCTTGAAGAGAGTGACGGTGTACAACGCGTGCTCTCCTTCCTCGGTAAGCAGCTTCGACGATCCTGGAACGACCATCGAGGACAGTGTCGCGTACTTGGTTTCCCATTCTTTGACCAGGATTCTGGAATTTAGACGTTTTAGAATTATGATTTACCAGCTAGATAGCTACTAACTTCGGTACAACGACAATGATAGTCTGCAAATACTCAGAATTGAGTACAAAGTCCTCAGCCTTGACCAAATCCGCCAAATCCTTAGTCAACAGAGATCCAGTGGTCTTACGATCCATCGAAGCCAGTGCGTTCTTCAAATTGTTGTACGCCAACGACTTCATCTTCAGATCGTTATCAATCTGGGTGATTTGTTTGCCAATGATCTCGCTGAGCACCTTAAGCGACTGCTTCAACGGATACTTGGCTCCTTCCCATTGGAATTTGGTCACGTATGTCTTCATGTCCTCTAAATGAATCGTATTAGAGCCTAGGCCTTCTAATAGGGGGTCTTACTATTTCCAATGACCAAATTCTCGGCAATCTTGCTCTTGTCCTCTTCGAGCACTTCGGTGAAGTATTGCACGAGTTTGCGGATAACTCCCTCGGCCGAGGTGTCCAACTTGCTCAAATCGTCAGAGAGGCCGACGAGTTGGTCGAGGGTTCCGACCTGGAAGCTGGGATTTTAAGCTTGTTTTGGGTCATTTTGAGCGTTCCCAGGTGGATTTAGAGGAATTCTGAACGAGAATCGCAGGCATTTTCGAAGCTTTTAGGGTCCTGACCAAGAAAAATGGGGATTTTGAGCGTATTTTGGGTCATTTAGAGCTAGTTTTGGTTCATTTAGAGCTAATTTTGAGTGATATCGGGCTTATTTTTGGTGATTTAGAGCTAATTTCGGGTGATTTTAAGCTAATTTTGGGCCATTTCGGGGCTTAATTGGGTCGTTTCAGAGCTTATTTTAGGTGATTTTAAGCGTTTTAATAGAGAAATTGGTCCATATTTTCAGCTATAAATTGGAACAAGGTCTGGAAATGGGAATTTTGAGCTAATTTTTCGAGGGTTTTAAGCGATGTTCATAGAATTTCTAGGCAGTTTTCTACGTTTTTAGGGTTCCCACCTGGGAAAATGGGAATTTTCACTTAGATCGACTGATTTTCAGGGATTTTAGCGCGATTTAGTTCGAGATTTTCTAGAGCTAGCTCACCTTCAAATCGGGAATCAAATATTTCGAGTTGGTCGAAATATTGCCAGTGGCCCGGTTCAGCTTGTCCCACGCGTCGTTGGCTCCCTTCTCGCCGGGCACCGAGATGAGCCAGTACTCGCCGGATGTCGCCGCCGACGACATCGTGATCCGTTGAGCCTAAAATTTTATTTTTATTTTCAATTCAAAATAACATAGATATTCACAATTTACGAAAAAACGAAAGAGGCGAGGAAGTAGCAAAGATAAAGGGGCAAAATAGAAGTTTTTCCTCATTGTTAACAGAGGAAATTTAAGAAAAAAAAAATTTTCTAAGAAAGAAGGATTTCTAAGAAAGAAAAGGGAGAGACTCCTAGAGAGGAAAGTAGGAATGTTTTTTGTGTTTCACAGACGGACAAATTAGAAAAAAATGAAAAAGAAAAAGGAAGGAAAATTAAGAAGTTCCAAGGATGAGGGCGACGATCATTCCGTAGAGTCCCAAGACTTCGGAGAAGATAAGAATAAGGATCATTCCGACGAAGAGACGTGGCTGTTGGGCGGTTCCACGGACTCCAGCGTCTCCGACGATTCCGATAGCGTATCCGGCTCCCAATCCACAGAGTCCACAGGTCAAACCAGCGGCCAAATGAGCGAATCCCTTGTTGAGATCGTATCCTGCCGATGCCGCTTGAACCTTACCCTTCAAGACCATGGCGACGACCAAACCGTAGATACCAATGATACCGGCCATAATTACTGGGATCACAGACTTCATGATCAGCTCTGGACGCATCACACCCATTGAGCAGATTCCGACGGCCGACTTGGCGGTTCCATAGGCGGCTCCCAGGACGGTGAAGATCTGGGCGGAGGCGGCGCCCATGTAGCCGAAGAATGGAGCATAAGCGGCGTGCTCAGCGGTTTCCAAGTCGTACGACATCTTTTTCTAGGCTGGAAAGGTGTTTTTAGAAGGAGGGAATAACAGAAAAACTAAGAAAAATGGCGAAAAAACGAGCAAAAACGACGAAAAAACGAACGGAATTCTTAAGCCTCAGTAAAAATCCTAAGCCCCAGTAAAAAATTTTCTAAGCCTCAGTAAAAATTCTCAAGCCTCAGTAAAAATCCTAAGCCTCAGTAAAATTCCTAAGCCTCAGTGGAAATCCTAAGCCTCAGTAAAAACTTCTAATCCTCAGTAAAAAATCCTAAGCCTCAGTAAGATTTCCTAAGCCTCAGTAAAACTAAAAACGCTCATAACTTTCTTCAAAATTAACCTAGAAAGATGATTTTTGGACCAAAATGACTGGAATTTCCGGTATTTTCAGATGACGGTCTTTACTTTTTAAGTTCGTTCATCAGTACCGAGAAAAAGGCGAAAAAGGCTAAAAATCAATAGTTTCTGGTTTTTGATCTTTCCTTCTTTGGCTGCGTTGCGCAACTTTTTGACTTTTTTGAGACCTGTGGAAATTGAAAAATGGCGAAAAAACAAGCAAAAATTAACGAAAAATCACAAGCTCAGTAAATTTTTTCTTCGAAATTCATAAATTCGCTTATCAGTAGCAAAAAAGGGCGAAAAAGGCCGAAAATCAATAATTTTTGGTTTTTGGTCTTTGCTCTTTTTTCTTTTTGGCTGAACCTTGCAATTTTATGAGTTCCTTAAGACTTGTATCCAATGCAAAAAATACTCAAAAAAGGAATGAAAAGGAAGAATTTCAAGAGAAAAAAATCAAGAATTTTATGAAAAATATGAGATCGCCAAAATCTACCGTACTCCTTTGGAAGGCGAGGATTTATAGCACTTTTCTAGCAGTACACAAACAAGTAACATAAAGAAATATCCGCTGAAATTCCAACTTTATAGCATTGCAAAACGGTTGGGGGTCGCCGAGAGAGAATCAACGACTAAAATATAGAGATACAAGATCGATTTTCGGTCTCTGCGGCCACCCGCTCGCTCTCGTCTTTCCATTTTTCCATCGGGCGCTGCGAGACCCCGTGGAAGAATTGCCGAGATGCGCCTTTAGTTTTCTGTCTGCGTCTCTTCGCGAGCTAGTTGTTCTCTCGGTTTTCCAGTGGTGGCAGTTTCAAAAATCCGTTCTAAAATATAGATTTTTTGCCAAAAAACGCTTATTTTTCAGGTTTTTTGTATTTTCAGACATTCAGAAGCGTCGAAAGAGCCGAATTATCGGCCAGGAACGCAAAAATTCAGACAAAAACATGCTAAAATTCGAAGAAAATCAGAAAAACGCTAATTTTCACTAAAACGTTGAAATTTCGCTAAAAATTGCTGTCTTCAAGTTTTTCCTATTTTCAGACATTCAGAAGCGTCAAGAAAAAGCCGAATTATCGCTTGGGAATGCTACAATTCGAACAAAAACTTGCAAAGTAGGAAAAAATACTAATTTTCACTAAAATTTCTTAATTTTGCGGCAAAACATGGATTTTTGCTGAAAATTGCTTTCAAAAACGTCTAGAAAGCCGAATTACCGTTTGGAAGTGCGAAAATTGAAGATTTACGCTCTAAAAACCAAAAATTTACTTTAAAAAACCGCCGAAATCTTAAAAATTAGCTATTTCAGCTCGCAAAAATCGCTGTTCGCTATAGAAACCAAGACAAAATCATAGAAGAAAAATTCATATATTAAAAACTTACAAAAAAAATTTCAAAAAAATTTTCTTTTTAAAAAATCTGAAATTCCAAAAAATATTCACCCACCTTATGATACCAATCAGCTAACATGAGCATGTTCGAGTCGTGGAGCCTTCAAAAACAGAAAATTCTGCCGAAAAATTGGGTTGAAAACCCAAAAAAGAAACGTGGCAAATAAATACGTGGCGAGACCCAGAAAAGAAATAGGAGGGAATTTGAAAAATCTAGCTGAAAATCGAGAAAAGTGGGGAATTCGAAAATTTAGAATCGCTGAAAATAGCTGGAAATAATTTTTTGATTCTAAAAAAGTTTTTAAAGAACAAATTTTGAAAATTATCAGATTTATTGAAACGGGATCTTTAAGGAAGCTATCGAACATGAAATATGAAAAAAATAAGAAAAAAGGGAGATCATGAGGATACTGTAAAATACAACCAACGAAGAAAATAATGATGAAAAATGAAAAAAAAACGAAAAATTTGGCTTCAAAAGCGCTTCTACTTAACAGCGATGGTTTTCTTCTGAATTCTTGGGATTCTGACGCCATCGGCGTCTAACGTCTTCCGCGTAGCTCGTCTCTTCTCCTCCACCTTCATCTGCCGGATCTTCTGGAGCACCTTCCGCGCGGATTCCTTGTATTCTGGATTCTCAGCATATCTCTTGACCAGTTCCTTGATGTCGAACACTTCTAACACCGCCAGTGGGGTCTTCAGATCCATTAGCATTTGTAGGGTGACTTTGACTTTCTTCTGGGCTCTCAGATGTGTTGAGCATCTGAAGACGTACTTGGAGATTGCGGATCCTGGAGTGGCCATTGTGAAATTTAGGATTGGATCTGAAATATCTGTGGATTAGCAGTAAAGTGAGAGAAGCAGTAAAGTGAGTTAGAAGTGTTCGAAATCAAGGAACTGGTCAAGAGATATGCTGAAGACCCAGAATACAAAGAATCCGCGCGGAAAGTGCTTCAGAAGATCCGGCAGATGAAGGTGGAGGAGAAAGGACGTGCTACACGGGAGACGCTGGACACCGATGGCTTCAGAATCCCAAGAATCCGGAAGAAGACCTTCGCTGTTAAGTAGAAGCGCTTTTTGACCATAGGTACCATACGGTGGGTTCATACTTGTATCCCATGGGGCGGTTTCAGGTGGTCCATGTTTGTTTGAGGTGAAGAGGAGTTAGCCCACCTGGGAATATGTCAATTACCATGGTCTGAGGGAAGTACTACTGTAGAAAGTATCTAATCTCCCTAGTTTCCCTCTGGCAAGAATACTTGCTTTATCTACAGTATACCCAACGGTATACGTCATAATGGACCATCTGAACACCCCAAAATGTGAATAGACGTCACTTTTTTGCTAGTGATCCTAATTCCATGAAAATTATACAGACCGATAAGGAACTTTTTGCTATTTTCAGAATAATGCGAAATTTTTGAATTTTGAGTTTGTCTGAGGCATGTCAGGCACTTGTTTTTACCCTAAAGCATGTAGTAGAGTCGCCTGTCAACTTTGAGCCAATTTTTCTCATTTCCTATGAAATATAGCATAAATTGGTCAACTGATGAAATGTTGCTGATGATATGACAAACATTTTATCAGTTGATCACTTTTTAGTATCCTTCACAGGAAATGAAATATATGCGATCAAAGTTGAGGGTTTAGGTGGCCTTCTATTATAGTGTCAACGGTGTGTCGAACCTCGTGGGGAGTCTCCCAGTGGTCCATTATACTGTATTTTAGGGTATAGCCAGTTATCCTTGTCAGAGGGAAACTTGGGAGATTCGATGCCTTCCGGAAATACTAATTGACAGTATCCAGGTGAAGAGGACTCTGGAAATACCTATGTATACTGTCAATTAGTATTCCCTAGGGGAAGTAAGTGTATCTAATCTCCCACGTTGCCCTCTGGCAAAGATATTGATTCTATCCACCTGGAATGGACCACCTGGACACGCCCCTTAAGACATTCTCATCTTCTCTCACTGCTAATCGACGGAGAACGCCAGTCTCAACTTTCAACTTTGAGTCATTTTTTCTCGCTTCCTGTAAAAGATATCAAAAAGTTGTCAACTGATAAAATGTTTATCATAATATCAGCTACGTTTTATCAGTTGACCACTGTTTGATACAGGAAATGAGATGTTTTAGTGTTTGCAACTTTCTCACTTTCCTTTGATATTCCAGACCTCACCCTATCAATCAAAAATGGCCACTCCAGGATCCGCTATGGCCAAGTACCTCTTCCGTTGTGTCACCCACCTGAGAGCCCAGAAGAAGGTTACTGTAACTCTTCAAATGCTGATGGACCTGAACACCCCACTGGCTTTATTAGAGGCTTTCGAGATCAAGAAGCTTGTCAAAATGTATCGGGAGGATAAGAAGCACAAGGAACTGGCCCAGAAGGTTCTACTCAAGATTCGAGCAATGAAAATGGAGGAGATGGTCAACAAGAAGACGTCGGATGCAGTAACCACCTTCAAGATTCCCAGAATTCCAACTCATCGGATTCAGAAGAGAGTCGTTGCCTAAAACTCGTTTTTCAAAAACTTTCTCATCACAATTTCTTCTGTCATACTGTATCTCTTCATCCAGCGTTTCTAAAGATCTCTTTCAATAAATCAGTATTTTTTTTAAAGCAAAAAATGTCTTGTTTTATAGTTTCCCAAAAACCTGGAATATCTGAAATTCGCTATAGCTTCAATAGGTCATGTTTATACACATTCGATAGCCCAAAAAGCGGCAAATTCAAAAATCTAGGTTACATAAGAATTAGATAGAAACTAGCCGAGTTATGACAATTTTTGGGATTGCTTAGCTTTGAAAATAGATCAAGATTATACTTATTTGAAAGCCCAGAACGCGTCAAGCTTAAAAATCTAAGTTTCACAAAATTCAGATCACAACCAGCCAAGTTATGACAATTTTTGAGACCTACAGTATTCCAAATTCCCGAATTCTCAGAATTTGCTTCTGAATCATTCAGGTCCCTTCTCCCTTTTTCTGAAAACTCTTTACCGCATTCTCTCCTACCCTCCTAATAGCCACTTTCCCCCCTTTGTTTTCATGGTCCCGTCTCCGTACCAATAGACCATACAAGGTCACCTGGAGGTTTTATTGAATTGTAAGTGGGTTGTTTAGGACCCCACACACTCACTCTCCCCGACGAATGAAATACAAAATAGAAGATATGATCTCTCCCCTTCATCAAGGACAAGAATCCGTCACGGGCGGTCCTAGGGAGGGTCCATGGGACCGTAAAGGGTTAATTAAGTGATTTATGGAGAGCGAGATCCTATACATATACTGTTATCATTTGGACTATCCTATCACCAGAAGATTCTGTGGAGTGATAGGTGCTCTCTGTTCTGCCATTTTGAGCGTTTTTCTTTAATTTTTGTAGCTTCTCAATTTTAAATTGTATATTATTTTGTATAGCTTTTTACAACCTACATGTTACAATTTAGATTTTTCAACAATGTTGAGTTTGAAGAAAGTTGTAAGCTTTACGAGAAATGATACCCTTGTGATTGAGCTGCTTCCCATGGCATCCTGTTTCTTGGCTCTTGTTCAAAAACCGGCTATGTCTGAGTAAATGAGTTTTATATCGTTTTGCAGAACTTTTTAAGTCCTAATTGTCACATTTTAGTTTGTTCTAATATATTGAGTTTGAAGCGAGTTACAAGGTTTACAAGCAACACCACCATTGGCTACTAACCTGCTTCATTTGGAGCCATCTTTCTTGCCTTAATCTCAAAAACTGGGAATTTCAGGATTACTTGAATTTTATATCACTGTGTAGAGCTCTTTGAAACCTTCTTTTTAAATACAATTTAGTTTGTTTGAAAACATTGAGTTTGAAGCGAGTTACAAGTCTTATAAGACCCCATAGCGCCTCTTTTTTGGCGTTTGCTCAAAATCTGAGTAAAGGAGGATTATTACAATTTTATATAAATTTGTAGAACTAGTAAAGAGCTACATTTCAGTTTTTAGTTTGTTCAAAAATATTGAGTTTGTGGGGGGTTACAAAGCTTACTAGCAGTCATACCACTGGGGACGACCTGTTTCCCATGGCGTCATGTTTCTTGGGCTTTTAACGACAATAGGATCTTTCAGAATTTTTCAAAATTTATATGATTTTGTAGAAATTTTCAAGACCTATTTATCACAATTTAGTTTGTACAAAAACCTTGAATTTGAAGAGAGTTGATCCCCAAAGTGTTTGAAATTTCTAGATTTTCTAGTCACATTCCATTTCCAAGTTTTTTGTAAATTCCTGTCAAGTTTGGCAAAATTGTTTACCTGAAAAAAAATGGAAAACACCAAAAAACACAAATTTCTTCCAAATTTTAATTTCCCTCCTCTGTTTACTAATGACGTCATCTGATTCTTCTTCTTCTACACCTTCTGAATTTTATTATCCATTACGTTCATCATCATCTCCCATCGGAAATACGGGAAGGAAATATTTAGAACATAACAATCAACATTTTGGGAAGATGTGAAATTTTGAGATAACGCAAAATTCAGAAAGTGTGAAAATTCGACAAATTGGATTCACTTGACTAATTTTCTCAATTTAGAAAAAAGGGAATTCAGGATTATCTGAAAATTTAAAGGATCATAATTCTGGAGATAACTGGACTGGGCAATTTTCGGACCTAATTTCGAAAATCCAATTCTTACATTAGGACCAAAACTTTAAGAAGATTTTCTAGATCTATTTGTAACTCTGTTTGTCCAGATGTCCCAATCAAAAGCTTTAAGATATTAAGGCAATTTGAAGAACTGTGAGCTAATTCTCTAGGCCACGGCCGACCGCGGCCTAGACATCACCAGCCTCCCTTGGATTTCCCATAACTTTCATTTTATTTCACTTCACCCTAGATACCTCTCAGGACAAAAGAGAAAGAAAGACAATAATCGAAAATCGCGAATGCGTCATTTTCCGTTCATCCCTCCGCCACTGCTACATTGCTATTCCGTCCGTAGGCATCCATCCGTTCCAATTCCCTCCGATTCTTTGCCTCCAACAACGACTACATACCTATACCAACATATACATGTATACACTTTCCTCTCTATGGTCAATTTGCATTCGGACACATCCTGTGAATCAGACCACCTAGACTAGCTGTGAACTTTTTTCTGAATCTTGATTTTTGTAGATTTTCTACTTGTTTTTAAGTTTATCATCATCTTCTCGTTTGAAACTGTTTATTTGGAAGCCATTCTGAACTTCAAGTACTATTCATTTAAACCCCTTCGCCGCTAATAGAGCTGTTTAAGGTCAATTGTCATAAAAGGCCAAATTCAAAGATCAAATAATTTTTTGAACTCGCCAAACTTTGCTACTAGATGAGCTTGCCATAACGCAAAGTTTCTTTTGTTTTGCTCCCAAAGTGTGTAGCTCCACTATTTTTAATTTTGATTGATCTTGTAGAACTTTTTAAAATCTACATAATTCAATTTAGTTATTCAAAAATATTGAGTTTGAAACGAGTTACAAGGCTTACAAGCATTGATACTATTGAGACTGACCAGCTTTCTATGGCTTCATGTTTCTTGTCTTTTGTACAAAAACTGGGTAAGTCAAACTAACTGAATTGTATATCAACATTTAGAACTTTTTAATATCTACATTATGCAATTTAGATTTTTTACAAATTCAAAGTTTGAAGGGAGTTATGGGGATAACAAGCCGCCAGGCCTACCTTGGCTAGATAACGTGGTACTATTTTGAGGTACCTCTAAATTAAAGGCTCTAATCAGAGTAGTTAAACATAAACCACTCATGTTGTATATGGTTTCGTAGAACTTTTCAAGACCTACACTTTAAATTAAAAATCAATAAATAATTTCGAATTTAAAAGGGGGTTACGGCCTAACGAGGGCCTAACTAGCCCGGATAAGAGTATTTTAGGATACTTTTTAAAACTATTTATGGTTTATATCATTTTGTAGCACTTTTCAAGACCTACATTTTAAACCAAAAACAATTCAGAAATTTTGAGTTTGAAAAGAGTTATGGGGCTAACAAGCCGCCATGCCTACCTTGCCTAGATTGCCTGGACATTTCAGGGTACTTTTTTGAAGAGTCTTTAGTGGAAACAATTAAATGATAAACTGTCAATATTATATATCATTTTGTAGAGCTTCTCAAGTGCTACATTTATCAATTTGAATTGTTAAAAAATATTAATTTTGAAAAAAGTTAAGACTGTTTTTTCTAACTAGGGCGTTTTTGTTTCATTCTAATCGTCTATATTTCACTCTAACCCCAAAAAGTTTTATTTACCACTTTGATCATATAAATTGTTGCATTCTTCTTCTTTCTTTTAAATGATTCTAATCTCATTCTCTTTCTTCATTTCTCACCTCGATTTATCGAATTTCCCTTCTCCATAGGGGGTAGGTTCGGAGGAGAAGGGTCATAAATCTTTGCTTTGTCCACTTTTTCGTTCATTTCTGGTCTTTTTTTTATCAGCTATCAGGTGTAGATGATAAGAGATATTTGACATTTTTTTCGGAACTGGAAAGCCCCAAATATTCAAAAAATGTTATATCTTTTGACAGCTATCTAATTATCAAAAAATTTTTTTTCGAAAACTTTAATTTTCTTTTTTCAAAAACTTATAACTTTCTTTCTATTGAACCAAACTTTGATAAAAGGATACAGATCGATAGGAAATTTTCTCTAGTTTTTGAAAAATATGAAATGTCTAGTTTTTTAACTGTTTTAAGTTGTCTGGAGCGCCTAAGACGCCTGTGTCTACCCGAAACCCTGTACTGCCAATTTTTTTTCTTTCCTATACAAGATATCAAAAAGGTACCAACTAACAAAAGGTTTATCATATTATCAGCAACATTTCATCAGCTGACTACTCTTTGATATCTCTTACAGTAACCGAGATAAATTGGGTCAAAGCTAGAGGCGCTTTTATTACAGGTTTGCAGGAAAGAGTCTAGTTGCCTTCAAAACTTTAAAGGCGCATATCTCAAAAATGAAACCAGTTATCAAAAATTTGTGAATTATTAAAATGTTCAGAATTTCAAGCCAATTATTTTTGTAATTATCAATTTTTTGATAGCTTTTTTCGTTTTCGACCTATGTGCCTTTAAAGTTGGCAAGTGTCGACAGGGGGTGCCTATACTTCAAAAGCGCATATCTCAAAAACCAGAAAAGTTATAAAAATTTGATCAACTAAAGAAATGTGTGGAATTTAATGCACATTATTTTAATAGTTAACAACTTTTTGATTTCACATCAAAATTTTGAAATTTGAAGCCTTTTTGGTCTTCAGGGGGTATCTCACCGAAGGCCATCAACATTAGCTTTGCCTCTATTTGCCCACCCAAATGTTTTTTTTTCAATTCTAATTTTTTTATTTCTCTGTCCATTCCCACCGAATTTTAGTGCCTAAACATTTGCATGGATGCATATCTATGTCTTCTCTTCCTTTCATTCCATTTTTGACCTTCAACAAGTCGCTCCGAATGGAATCTCTTCTCTCTGCGTCTCCCCTAATTCCCATACTATTTCCTCGCTTTTTGGTACCGCCCGTTTTAGGCCTTCAAAGCCCTTCCTTCGCATCTACCTGATGACCGATCAAAACCGTACTCCTTTTTCTTTTTCTTCTTCTTTTTCATGTGGGTATGTGCAATTACCAGCCAATTGAGGCTGTGTAGCTGTTCGTACAGCAATTTCCTCTTTTCCGTTAGATTTGAAAGATTTGAATTTTCGATTTTAATGATTCTTTGAGGTTCTTTTCAAATAGTACGCATTTTTGCTTGGTAGGTGTTTAAACACTTTATTTTGCCTACCGTACCCCTTTCCATAGGTCGGCAGCCGACCGTGTGGCTGCATCGCTATAAACTTTGAGCTCATATATCTCGTTTCTTGTGAAAGATATCAAAAAGTGATCAACTAATAAAATGTAGCTGATATTATGATAAACATTTCGTCAGTTGACACATTTTTGATATCTCTCATAAAAACCAAGATAAATTAGCTCAAAATTAAAAATACTCAATCGGCTTCGCAGCTCAGGTGGTAGTAACTTAGCAATTCTAGAATCTGGCCCGCAATTTCGAATCCTTGAATTTTTAGGAATTTTGAGGATTTTTTTTCAAAATGTCTTGTTTTTTCAAAAAAGTTCATATTTTTAGTCAGTTATCAAATTATCAACAAAAAAACATTTTTTTTGAAATCTTTTGTTTTCAAAAAATCATAACTTGTTTCCTAGTTATCCAAATTTTATGAAAATTATACAGATCGATAGGAAATTTTTTCTAGTTTTAGAAAAAATTTTTTTTTGATGTTTTGAACTTTTTTGAAGTTGTCTGGGGCAGGCACCTCAGTCGCCTGTGTCTTCCTTAAAACCTTGAATAGAAGAACTTGCCAACTTTAAGCACATATATCTCGGTTACTGTAAAAGGTATCAAAAAGGTACCAACTAACAAAATGTTTATCATATTATCAGCAACATTTTATTAGTTGACAACTTTTTGATATCTTTCACAAGAAATTAGATATATAAGCTCAAAGTTCAAAGCAAGGAAGGGTAAACACTCTATTAGAGTTTTGACAGTATTTTAATTTTCAGCCTAGAGCTTATGTTTTTTTAGCAATTGATACGGAATTCCACGGATTTTAAACATTTGTAGTTTTAGCAAATTTCACAAAATTCAAGTTTAACAGAATCCAAGAAAATCCCAAATATTTCTGAAAAACGTACATTTTACACTTTTAATGAAAATTCGAAATCTTCTTTTTCTCTTCATTTTCATTCGAAATCTGGCAATTTTTACCACTTTTAAAGGACGTTTTGAACTGTATATATTTTATATAAAAATTGAAAAAACTTCATCAACTAAGAACATTTTGAATCTTTCTAAAATTCTGTAAAACCTGAAACAGAATAGCCTCTATACTGTAGAATTTGAGCTCATATATCTCGTTTTTTGTGAAAGGTATCAAAAAGTTGTCAACTGATAAAATGTTGCTGATAATATGATAAACATTTTGTCAGTTGATCACTTTTTGATATCTTTCACTTAAACCGAGATATATAAGCTCAAAGTTAAAAGTTGGTAAATTTTCAAAAAAAAAACAGTAACTTTTTAAATTTGCCTCCGATCCCCTTGATTTTTATACCACTCGAGAGGTAATTTCTAATTCTACAAAACCTTTTTTTTCTTAAATTTCCAAGTCTCTAATTTCTGAATTTTCCCTTCCCTCCCCACTAATTCAAGTACATACACACCTCTTCTCTATTTTTTTGCCTCTAAAAACCGGATGACCTCAGTTTCCTAGTTCTCTCCTCCCATATTTTCTGTTTGTATGTTTTCTCTCTCGTTTTTTTTTCCTTTTTTAGTACTTACACTTGTTCCTCGTCTCTCCAACTTCCATCTCACATCCTATACCTGTTTGTAATACTACTTTTTTATTGATTTCTTGTTTCCCATTGACTGGAACAGAAATCAACATGCAGAATGTATGATTTTCTTATTTATAATTGCCTAAAATTAAATTTCACTTATTTTTCTAGTTGACAACTTTTTGATAGCTCTTTTGGCTCTAGAGATGTGCGCCTTTAAACTTGACCGATCCTCTCACCATTTGTTACGTTCCCCAACTTTAAAGGCGCATATCTCAAAAACTAATATTGCTAGATAATTTTCGTAAAATGAAACATATGTAAAATTTTATGCTGAGCAATTTTGCAATTGACAGATTTTTTGTAGCTAATCTAGTTTTTGAGATATGCGCCTTTAAATATCCCCCCCCCTTTCCTCCGGGGGAGACGCAGAGAAGCGAGAGTGGTCTCGTTTCTCTGCGTCTCTTGTCCAACTTTAAAGGCGCATAACTCGCTTAAATTTTGAACTACAGTAGTAAAAGTTAGATAGTTTCGTAGGAGATTTCAAGAGCATTTTAATAATATAAGATTTGCGTTTTCAAACTTCTGTGAGCTTCAAGAGGAACTGCTGGTGGGTGGAGGACCGTTTAAAGGCGCATATCTCAAAAACTAGAAACGCTATCAAAAAACTGTTAACGATGATAATGTTTGAAATTAAATTTTCTAAATTTTGGTAATTTATAACTTTTTGACAGCACTTTTGGTTTTTGAGATATGCGCCTTTAAACTTAGTGTTTCCTTCCTCTGGTGACAGCTTCTCCAACTTTAAAGGCGCATAACGCAAATGCCGTAAATGCTATCAAAAAGTTGTCAACTATAGAAAAAAAATTGAATTTCCAACAACCTCATAATATTGAAAATTTGAGTTTTCAGCGCAGAACCATGTCCGACGCGAACGACATCGGGAGAAAGGGATCTCTCTTCCTGTCCATCCTATTCTCGTTCATTGGAGCTGGCCTCTCAATTGCCGCAATTTTGACACCATCTTGGCAAATTGTCAATTTGAGAGAGTACGGATCGATTCATGAGCACGGACTCTGGCTGGATTGCACAAGACACAGCAGAGATGGGAATCATATTTTGCAGAGGTAAGATTAGGTTTTTTGGAGCTGTCAACTCGAATTTAAGGATAAATTTCCCTAGTCTTGTACCCTTGTAGAAGTCCCAGAAGCCAATAATTTTATTTTAAGACCTTCTGACACTTTTTAAACCTTCTAAAACTAAATTCCAATTTTCAGATACGCCACTGTCACTGAGCCCCTCCACTGTGTCTACAAGTTTGACTATGACAAGTATTCTGGAACTTTCGAACTGGAAGATGACAATAGTCCAGTTGGAGAGGTCAACAGGCATAAATTCTATGGTAAGAATTATGAAAATCTTTTGAAATTCCTCGAAAACGCTTAAGCTTAAGATTAAGAGGTCGATCCGAGCTTCCTGTACTCTATAGAGGCGCATAACTCAAAAACTAAAAAAGATATTCAAAAATTGTTAACTACAAAAATGATCAAGATAAAACTTTACACATTTTAATAATTTACAAAATTTTGATAGCCATACTCGTTTTGGAGATATGCGCCTTTAAAGTTGGCCAGTGTCCGCAAGCAGTTTGGGTGCCTGCGCCACCTCAACACTTTAAAGGCGCATATCTCAAAAACGGAGCAATCAATCAAAAAATTTGTATTACAAAAATAATTGCCATGAATTTCTACACATTTCGTTACTTAACAAAATTTTGTTAGCTTCATTTGTTCATGAGATATGCGCCTTTAAAGTTTTTAGCTAGCGGGAAGGGGAGGGCGCCAGAGTGAATGGTAGTCTGCGTCTCTTTAAAGGCGCATATCTCACCTCCTATAAGAGATTTCAAAAAATTGTTAACTACAAAAATAATTTCCATAAAATTTTACACATTTTCACAATTAAAAAAATTTTGGTAATTTTACTAGAAACTGAGATATGCGCCTTTAAAGGCAGCCGTACATCAAATCCGAAAAGGAGCCATAACTCCCTTCATATTCAACCGATTTAAATTAATCCACCACAAAAATGTTCTAAAAACTACAAAATTTTAATTATTTAAATATTTTTCAGGTTGGCACACATCTACCATGATTCTTCTTGGATTTGCTCTTCTCACCACGGGACTCTCCACTTTTATTGGTGCCTGTGCTTGCTGTCACTCGTCTCTCGCTCTATTCTTCACCATAATTACCCTGTTGACAAGTGAGTCATACATTTATGCATTTATGAATTGCGGATTTCAAAAAAAGTACTTTTTCGCCAATAAGTATTAGTCATCATAATCGGAAGAACCTGTTTGTATGGCGAAGGTTGTCTGTCTGTGTGACGGTGTGTCCCGTGGAGGCTAGCTACTTTAAAGACGCATAACTCAATTACGAGCAAAGTTAGGAAGAAGTCGTAAACTACAAATATAAAGTTTTACAAATTTTAATAGTTTAAAACTTTTCGATAGATAACCTAGTTTTGGAGATATGCGCCTTTAAACAGGGGCAGACGCCTAGCTACCAACTAGTGTCTGACTTCAGAGGCTTTAAGGGCTTTAAAGGCGCATATCTCAAGAACCAACAAACCTATAAAAATTGTGTTAACTAGAAAAATGTGTAAAATTTAATACTCTAAAAATGGTAATTGACTACTTTTTGATAGCTAATTTAACTTTTGAGATATGCGCCTTTAAAGAGGCGCAGACGCTTAGACGAAAAGACGCATATCTCAAGAACTAACCAATTTATCAAAATTTTGTTACCTAGAAAAGAATGTAAAATTCTTTGCTCTATTTTTAATTAGTTCCCAACTGTTTGATAGCTAACCTAGTTTTTGAGGTATGCGCCTTTAAACATTCCTCCGCCCACTAGCTCCACAAACCCTTCAAGACTTCATATCTCGCTCCTTTTTGAAGCTATCGAAAAACTTCCGACTAACAATCAAATCAAAATTTTAAGTCAAATGCAACAAAATCAAAATTTTCAGCGCTTCTCTCCGCGATCGCCGAAGGCATCTTCTTCTTCTACTCTCATCGTGCCGACAATCGATTCATCAAAGGAATCGTTGGAACGTATGAACAACGTGTCGGAACTGCATTCTTCCTTCAAATGGCTGCTGCATTCTGTCATTTGATTTCATTCCTTATCGCAATGCTCTTCACCTACTTCTCATTCGCTTCCGCTAAGGATTCTGATGGATTCAGCATTCAGAGATCGTCCAGAACCAATGTTACCAATATTGGGAGGTAACGATTTGACTTTTGGGCCTTTCATTATTTTTTAAGCCGAAAATGACAGAATTCAGGATGAAAATAGTTAGTTTAAGGTTTCTAGAAAACATTACGTCTGTAAATAGGGGTTATTCGATTCAAAGCAAATTTACAAAGCCTCTAACATACTACGGTAAACACTCTAATAGAATGATTTTTCTAACTCTCAACTTTGACTCAATTTATCTAGCTTCCTATAAGAGATATCAAAAAGTGGTCAACTAACAAAATGTTTATCATAGTATCAGCAACATTTGATCAATAAACAACTTCTTGATATCACTCACAAGAAATGAGATATGCGCCTTTAAAGTTGACAGGTATCAGCAAACAGCGATTGCGTCTCGCTGACTGCGCCTTTTTTACACTTTAAAGGCGCATATCTTAAAAACGGGGATAAACATCAAAAAGTTGTTAACTAATAAAATGTTTATCATAATATCAGCTACATTTTGGCAGTGGACTACTTTTCTATATCTTTTGGAGGAAATGAGATAAATTGGCTCGAAGTTGACAGCTCATGGAACACTCTATCAGAGGATTTATGTACAGTATACCATACTTGTAACGAGCCCGGCCCGGCCCGGCGGGCCTGTCATTTCACAAGTTTTGAAAATTTTAAAAAACACATAAGGGGGGACCCTTATGTGATTTTTTTCGATCAAAAAATTTTTTTCGAGTTTTTTTTTGATATTTTTTTGATCAAACAGACAAACAATCCAAAAACACAAAAAATAATGGAGAAAATTGTATTGAGAGCTCAAAATTTGGCTTAAAATGACAAAATGTTTGCTACCGGGCCTTCCGGGCCGGGCTCGGGCTTTGGCGGGCCGGCCCGGAATTTTACAAGTATGCAGTATACCTCAAATATCCCTAAATTCTTGTTTTTGAGCTTTTCTAGACCTAAAACAACCTGAAAATTTTATTTTTCTAGTTCAAAATTTGCTATTTTCAATCCTTTAACTCGTTTTTATCTAATTTTTAGCAATTTCAGATCAATTGAGTTCGACGCTCCACTGATGTACCCTCCACAGACGCCAGTTTCCGCATTCAGAGCTAACTATTTGGATGAAAAACCAGTTATTGCTGAAAGTATGCCAGAGTTGGGACAGAGGTTTGTCTGAAAATTCTAGAAAAAAAATTTTGTAAAAAAATTTTTTTTTAATTAAATTTTTTAAATTTTGCTGATTTTCCAGAGGCGCCTACCCATCGAACGACTTCTTGGCGTCCAGAATCCGTAGGAAAAGTGAAACATGTGTTTAATTGTCTACCCTTAATTACCCATCCTAATTATCTCTCTTGTGCCTTTTCAATTTTTAAAAAGTTATAAATTCCTCCTCCCATTCTTTCAAAATCTCATTCCATTTTTGTTTCTGATGACATCATTTCTGTGTTTTATCACTTAATTACCCTTCTTTACTTAATTACCCTTTAATTATCTATCTGTGTGCATTTCATTTTTTTAAAAATTTACTTTGACTTTTTCAAAATGCTCAATTTTGCGTTTTCTTCTTAAACTTTGATATTTGAAATTATGAATTTCCAATAAAAGCCTTTTTTCCAATTAAAAGTTAATTGACTAATTATAAAAATAGTTTGAATTTCACAACTTTCGTTAGTTGAGCACTTTTCTCTAGCTGTTCTAGTTCTCGAGATATAACAATACTGAGAACCGCACTACACCAGAGTATACCTTATTCGAAAGGTTGTATCTCAAAAACGATATTAGCTAGATAAAAAGTGTCAACTAGTAAAATGAAGAACTTAAAGTTATACACATTGTTTTAGTTGTGCACTTTTTTCTGGCTATTTTAGTTCTCGAGATATAACGCTCCAAACATTCAGCCCTGCTTGATCCACTTGAAACAGTGTATACCTCAGTCTAAGGGTTGTATCTCAAAAACTGTAACAGCTAGATAAAAAAATGTCAATTAGCACTAAAAGCTTGAAATTTCAAGTATTTTATTAGTTAAGCACTTTTTTCTAGCTATTTTAGTTCTGGAGATATAACGCTTTAAAAATTAGGCACTGCTCGAACAGCTATTCACAGGGGCGTACCTCATTCTAAGCGGTGTATCTCAAAAACTATGTTAGCGAGATAAAAAATGTCAACCAGTAAAATGAAAAACTTAAAGGTTTACTCATTTTATTAGTTAAACACTTTTAAAAGCTATTTTAGTTCTCGAGGAATAACGCTTTAAACATTAGACTCTGCTAGAACCGCTAAGAACAAAGATATACCTCATTCTAATAGGTGTATCTCAAAAACTGTAACAGCTAGATAAAAAATGAAAACTATCCAAAAAAGAGCTTAAAATTTTACCCACTTTACTAGTTGAGCACTTTTTTTTTGCTATCTTAGTTCTGGAGATATAACGCTCTAAACATTTAGCACTGCTGGAGCCGCTAAGAACAAAGGTTTACCTCATTCTAAAGGGTTTATTTCAAAAACTAGCTAGATCAAAAATTTTAACTATCAAATAAAGAACATGAAATTTTACACATTTTCCTAGTTGAAAACTTTTTTCTATCTCTTTTGGTTCTCAAGATACAACACTCTGAACATTCTAGCCCCCAGGATTGCTCATCCCTCTTTTCTGACTACGGTAAAAAAGAAAAAGCTCAGCTTTTCGGGGGGGGGGGGGGGGAAGAAAAGAGATAATCCCCTATCCCCTACTCGAATGACACTCTGTCCCTTTAAACTGAAAGAATTCTCACGTTCATTGACCTACTTTTTCCCCTTTTTTAAATCCCCCTCTTGCTTAAAGGACCCTTCATTTTATAAGCTCCGCCCACTTTTTACTTTTTTCTTTGAAAACAAATTTCGGAAACAAAAAAGTTTCCGAAAGAATGATGATGCTTTGTAATGTGGAACCACCGAGTTGTAGAGTTTGTGGAGATCGAGCATCAGGTAAGAGAAATAGTGTGGGGAGAGGAGAGAGGGAAGAGAAGGCAGAGTGTCTCGTTTCTCTGCGTCTCGCGCCTAATGTTTAAAGAGTAATATCTCAAGAACTAAAATAGCTTTCAAAAAATGATTAACTGATACAATGTGTAAAATTTTAAGTTCTTCAAATTTTAAGCTCTTGTGCCTAATGTTCAAAGCGTTATATCTCAAAAACTATCAAAGCTAGTACAAAGATTTCAATTGACAAAATGTGTAAAACGTTGTGTTCTTTATTTTGTTAGTTGACATTTTTTATCTAGCTGCTATAGTTTCGGAGATACACCTCTTACAAGAATAAAGCATACCCTTGAGCCTATCCCTTCCAGAAGTCCTTAATGTTTAAAGCGGCATTTCTCGAGAACTAAAAAAAAATAGAAAAAGTTTCTACCTAATAAAATGTGCAAAATTTAAAGTTCTACATTTTGCTAATTACCAATTTTAAGCTAGCTATCATAGTTTCTAAGGTATACCCCCTAGAATGAGGTGTACGCTTGTACCTGGCGGTTCCAGCAGTGCTTAATGTTCAAAGCGTTATATTTCAAGAACTAGAATAGCTAGAAAAAAGTGTTTAACTAATAAAATGTGTTAAATTTCAAGTTCTTTATTTTGTTAGTAAAAATGTTTTATGTTGCTCTCCCAGAAACGAAACTACAAGCGTTTCTTTTTAGGCCGTCACTACGGAGTGCTCTCCTGCGATGGATGCCGTGGATTTTTCAAGCGTTCCATTCGAAGAAATCTTCGATACACCTGCAAAGAAGCCAAGCGATGCGTAATAGACGTCGTTCGTCGGAATCAATGTCAATCGTGTCGATTTCAGAAGTGTTTGGCTGTTTCTATGAATCGACATGGTGAGTTTGGAGTTTTGAAGCGAAAAATTTGATCTACCTCTTCCATTGGAAGTTTTAGCTCCACCAGGAAGAGACGCAGAGAAAGGATAGCTTCTCGTTGTCTGCGTCTCTTCTATAATTTCTGAATTTCTGAACTTCCAGCCGTCCAACATGAACGCCTCGACACTCCACCCCGATCAACCGCCCCGGCAGTTAGAACCAAAAAAGTGAAGAAAATAAAACTCCCCGAAACCATTGATCAATCTCTACTAGACCCTGTCACTTGTCTATCTACAGTAATCCAATGGTGGTCCTCTCTCCCACCAGCCAACACCTTCCCAGCGTCTGATAGAAGAGTAAGTGTACTCTAGCGACAATTAGATCTCGAAAAAATCTGTTTTCAGATAATATTCTCAAATTGCTGGCACTCTCTATTCCTATTCCACATTATTTGTCAGCCGGGGAGTAGTTTGATCAACGAGTGTACCAATGAAAAACTCCGATCGATCCATAAATCGGTAAAAGCGCTGAATTTGAATGTGGTCGAGCAGTGGGCGATAACAGTGATATTAATTTATCGATCGGGTAGGTCAGAAAGAGGCCAAAAAAGGATTTTAAAAAGAAAAAAAACAAGTTTCCCAAGTGATTGAGCCCGCGAGGTTCCCACAGGTAGAGGGGGACTGCTGAAAAACTGCTAAATGACAGCTGAAGAGGCGCAAACTGGCGAATGATTGCTAGTTGGCAGCCGAAGGAGAACTGACGGGCCGTCGACGGTCCGTCGACGGACAGTCGGAACCCCTTGGAAAACAGACTTGAAGGTTTTCATTGAAAATCATTCAGAAAACAATTTCTCATACCCCCACTAGATAATAGGAAATGATAGAATCTTATTTTCCTAAAATAGGACCACCCATACTTGTGAAATTTCGGCCCGGCCCGGTTCGGCCCGGCGGCCCGGGCCGGGAGAAAATTTTCAGGGCCCGGCCCGGCCCGGCCCGGCGGCCCGGCAGAAAAAAAACAAAATTTTTGAAAAATGAATTTAAACAGTCGCCATTTTTGTCAAAGCGATAAACAACGCGAATGCGGAATTTCGGGGCAAATTCTCTTACACAACCATCTCTTATACTACCTTTCTCTTATACTACCGAGTCTCTTTTACTACCACTGTCTCTTATACTACTTTTTTCAATGTGTCTCTCATACTACCAAGTCTCTTTTACTACCAAGGTCTCTTATACTACTTTTTACCACAGAGTCTTCCATACTACCAATAGAAACAAGACTTTCGGCCTAAGCCTATAGTTGGCAAAAAATTTGGGGGGTACAAGGGGGTACAACTGATTTAGGGGTACAAAATTGGTGATTCGAGGGTACAAAATTCGTAGGTTCAAAAATTCGGGGGTGAAAACTACCAATGATTCTGGGGTACAACCCATTTCATACAGGGGTACAACGCTTGTGATTCGGGGGTACAGTTTTTTTAAAGGAGTTTCTGCATTCCTGCATTTCAGAGCTTGAAAATCTCAGAATTCTTAGAACTTCTGAATTTTTGAATTTCAGTATTTCTGAATCTTAGAATTTCGGAACTTCAGAAACTGAGAATCTGAGAACTTCCGAATTTCAGAATCTCAGAATCTCAATATTTCTGAATTTTCAAAAATTACGGCAGAAAATGTTCACTTCTCATTGTCTTTTGATTGTTCTTTTTGATTTTAATGTTTAATTTAGGTTTTAAAACCCAGTTCATTGATTTTTAGAATGTATTGAAAAATAACTCGAAGAAAAAAAACACTGAATACCTTTTTTCGAAACAATGATTCAACTTTTCGCTCAAGATTTTGAAGTTCGCGGTAAACTTCCGGGCCGACCGGGCCGGGCCGGTGAAATTCGTGTTTCGGCCCGGCCCGGCCCTTCACAAGTATGGGACCACCTCAAAAAATAGGTTGTTAAACGACTGCTGAATGACAGTCGAAGAGGCGCTGACTGGTCAATGACCGGTGGTTGGCGGGCCAAATTTCTGCAGAATGGAAAATTTGGTTGAAAAAAGATGTTTCTCTTAAAACATGATAAAAGTCATAGAGGGATCTGGGAATCTATAAAATGTGTTATTAGAAGCACTTCTACGAAAATTAGAATCTGAGGCGCGATTGGTGAAAAACGGCTAAATGACAGTCGAAGAGGCGCTGACTGGTGGATGGCGGCTGGAAAAAAAACGCTGTAAAATGAATTTCTAATCTGCAGATCCAAAGGCAAGAGCGCAAGCCACTCAGCCACGAAGCACACTTCAGAGAGTAGGTGAGGAAGGCGTAGACAAGGTGGCGGAAGCAGGGAACTCGTAAGCCTCAGTAAAAATCCTAAGCCTCAGTAAAATTCCCTAAGCCTCAGTAAAATTCACTAAGCCTCAGTAAAATCCTGAGCCTTAGTAAAAATTCCTAAGCCTCAGTAAAAATTCCTAAGCCTCAGTAAAATTCCCTAAGCCTCAGTAAAATTCACTAAGCCTCAGTAAAATTCACTAAGCCTCAGTAAAATCCTGAGCCTCAGTAAAAATTCCTAAGCCTCAGTAAAAATTCCTAAGCCTCAGTAAACATTCCTAAGCCTCAATAAAAATTCCTAAGCCTCAGTAAGAATTCTAAGCCTCAGTAAAAATCCTAAGCCTAAGTAAAAAATTCTAAGCCTCAGTAAAAATTCCTAAGCCTCAGTAAAAATTCCTAAGCCTCAGTAAAAATAAAAATCGCCATAACTTTCTTCAAAATTGACCTAGAAATCTGATTTTTGGACCAAAATGACTTGAATTTTCTGTATTTTCAGAGGATGGTCGTTTGGAATCGAAACCTGAAATCCTTTCCACTCAAATCGGTGCCATGCAACTACTGGCTGAAAATCATGCGGCCCGAATTTTCCAATCCGGCAGCAATCGAAGCGCTCAACTTCTCCTAGTTCCTTTGTCCATAATTCAAATTCCAGAATCTGAAATTCGCGAAACTTTCTTCAAAGATCAACAGGATCTAGACGTGATTTGTAGGATGGCTGTTCATTAAACTCTATTATTCTATGACTCCTAAAAGTTTGAAAAAACAATAAACCCGTTATTAAAATAACAGAAAACGATACAAAATTGAAAATGGGATAAATTTTTTCGAGAAAATTAGTTAAACATCGTCTTTGGGCAGCACATCTCCACCATATCGACGAGATGCTTGTCTCCGAATTTCGGTTTCCCAATCAGTTGTTTGACGTCTTCATAGTTTAGAACTTCTCGTTTTAGAAGAGCTTGGGCGATCTGGAAAAATTTGAATTATGAAAAAAAAACGTATTTTTTATTTCATTAAAATGTGTAGAAAAATTTGTAAAATCTCGAAAAATCGCTCAAAAATCACTTCTTTTGAAATTCCAAAAATTCCGAAAAAATCAAAATTTCAGCTTTTTTTGGGCCTTTTTAGCCAATTTTCAGTCATTTTAAACCTATTTTAGCATATTTTTAGCCATTCTGAGCCTATTTTTGACTATTTTCTGTTATTTTTAGCCTATTTTGAGGTTATTTTAGCCAATTTCGAGTAATTTTTAACCCATTTTAGCCTTTTTTTAGCCATTCTGAGCCTGTTTTTTACCATTTTTTTCTGAAAATTTTGCCGCCAAAACTGAAAAGTGATTTCCTCGCGATTTTTCGAATGCAAAATTATTTTTTTTTCTCCGATTTTTCGCAAAATTTATATATTTTCTACAGTAATCTGCAATTATCTTCGCGGACATCATCCAAAAGAAGTCAAATTTCAGATGAAAAAATTCGGAAAAATCGAAAAAGAATCTTCAAAAATAGCTGAAAACCCTGAGAATTCTAAAAATGTTGCACAAAAATCGAAGAAAAAAACCAATTTTTCCCTCGAAAAATCGCGAAGAAATCGCTAATTTTGAGAGCTTTTCAGTTTTAGCGGCAAAATTTTCAGAAAAATTCGGAAAAATAGGCTTAGAATGGCTGAAAATACGCTAAAATGGGCTAAAAATGACCGGAAATCGGATAGAAATGCTCCCAAAAAGATGGAGCTGGAATTTTGAATTTTTGGGATTTCGAGAAAATTCTTTTTTGAAGCGATTTTTTGAATGTTTTCTTTGTTTCTATTACTCTTGTCCGAAATCAATGCACTTTGCGGCCGAGAAAACAACGGTGGGCGGAGCTTAGCTCCCACAGAGAGAAACTTACTGTATTTTTCAAATTATTGCACGCGCCTTTAAAGGGGGACTCCGTTCAAATTTTTTATTGCATTAAAATGTGTTAAAAGTTATCTATTTTCCTAATATTATTGCGAAATTTTTTTTCAAAAATCAGAAATCCCCAAAAAACGGCGTTGAAAAGGAAAAAAATTTAAAAAAAAGGTGCCGCCNCAGGACGANGATNTTCANNGAGAAACCTAGGCCACCCGTGCGGCGCGACTTTCTTACCGGACAATTTTTCCGGATTTTTTTCGCTTTTATCTCCGACAGGTAAAAAACGTTAAAAAACACTGTCGGCCANCTTGAAAATAATGCTATCAGGTGCCGTGGCCTAGGTTTCTCATTGCGCGGGAATTCAAATCCTCGTCCCTCGGCGGCACCTTTTTTGAATTTTTTCATTTTCAACGGCGTTTTTCGGGGATTTCGGATTTCTTTCAAATTTTTTCGCAATAATATTCGAAAAATAGATAACTTTTGAAACATTTTAATACAAAAAAAAATTTTGGTCGGATTCCCCCTTTAAAACAGTACCTTAACATTTATCGAATTTTCTCAAATTTCTCTCACTTTTTCGCTTGTTTCTGTATAATTTTGTGTAATCTTGCAAATCTTTAATTTATTTTTCTTATAAAATAGAAAAAAAAACAGCCAAATAGGGCCCGAAATAAAAAACGTCCGAGGTACGGTATTTAAAGGCGCATGCATCAGTTTGTTTTTTCGCTCTGCGCCCGACGGTGCGATTTTGAGTAAATTTTCGGCCGCAACGTGCATTGATTTCGGACGAGAGTAATACATCTACACATTTCCATACAATTTAAGTTAGAAAACTAGCTTTTGTGCCTACCGTTTCCAATTTATCCATATTATCCTTAATCAACTTCGTCGTCGTCTCACTAGCCTTCGCAACCATCAACGACGCCTCCTGATCGAAAACCGCTGCGAACTTCTTGGAATACGGTTTGATTTGGAATCCCTCCGTATTCGGAAACGACAGTGGTCCCACATTCTCGCTCATTCCATACAACTTGACTTGTGCGTACGCCGACTTTGTCACCTTCTGAAGATCATCCTGTGCTCCAGATGTGATCCGCCCAAATTTCAAATTCTCAGCACATCGTCCTCCCAACATCATACACATTCTATCAAACAGCTCCTCCTTCGCAAACAGCTTCTTGTCACGTGGAGAATACTGAGCGAATCCGAGAGCTGCAGAGGTCCGAGGGATAATTGTGACCTTGAGAAGAGCATCAGTGTGCTCCAGCATCCATCCAACAAGGGCGTGTCCTGCTTCATGATACGCAACGACTTCTCTCTCCTCTTCTACCAAACTACGACTTCTTTTCTCTGAGCCAGCTAACACTCTATCCAGGGCATATTCTACATCCTTAATGGTCACTACGTGCTTCTTATTCGACGCCGCTCGAATAGCCGACTCATTACACACATTCATAATATCGGCACCTGAGAATCCGGGCGTCATCGCTGCCAGCCTCTGAGAGTATTCTTGTGGCGCATGATCCAGCTTAATCTTCCTCATATACAGCTCAAACATGTCTTTTCTCTCCAACATCGTCGGCAAATCGATTGAAATGTGTCTATCGAATCTTCCAGGTCTCAATAGAGCCTTATCCAGGACATCAGCTCGATTTGTGCTTGCCAGAACGACAACACCATTTCCAGATCCCATTCCGTCCATTTCGACGAGTAGCTGATTCAGCGTTTGCTCCTCTTCACCGGAACCACCTGCGAAAAGAATAGGTTAAGATCATAATTTGATTCATAAGCCTCAGTGAATGCCACGTGGCAAGTTTTCTAGCACAATTTTGAGCCGAGCTAGGGCTATTATCAGTCAAGAATCGTACGCCAGGAAGACGGATTTCTAAGCCTCAGTAAAAAACACCTGGCAAATTTCATCTTCTAGTTGAATTTCTGACCGAGATACAGCTAATAATTTCGGTGAAAAATTCCTAAGCCTCAGTAAAAATTCCTAAGCCTCAGTAAAAATTCCTAAGCCTCTGTAAAAACTTCCTAAGCCTCTGTAAAAACTTCCTAAGCCTCAGACTCAGTAAAACTAAAAATCGCTATAACTTTCTTCAAATTTGAGCTAGAACATTGATTTTTGTACCGAAATGACTGGAATTCTCGGGAGAATGTTTTCAGCAATTTTTTAAATCAAAAATTTTTATGGAGGCTTGCCAATAGTAAACAGCATTTAAAACTAAAATCGCCATAACTTTCTTCAAAATTGGCATAGAAATTTGATTTTTGTAAAGAAGAAACCTCCAAATCCACCAGCTCCTTTCCCCTCGCTCCTCTTCCTTCCAATCGCATCAATCTCATCGATATAGATAATACATGGTGCTCTCGTTCTCGCCTCCTTGAACAGCCCACGAATCCTAGACGCTCCTAAGCCACCAATAACTTCTACAAACTCAGATCCATTCATTGAAATGAAAGGAACCGTTGATTCCGCGGCCAACGCCTTCGCCAGTAAAGTCTTTCCACATCCAGGCGGTCCGGTGAGCAACGCGCCACGTGGCAATTTGGCTCCAAGCTTTGTGAAGCGTCCAGGATTCTTGAGGTAATCCACGAATTCACGAACTTCAACCTTCGCTTCAGAGCAGCCGGCGACATCCTTGAACTTGATTTTCAGTTGTTTCTTGCCTTCAGCACTGTGTGGATCGATGATTGTGAACTTTCCTTTTGTCATATTCGACATCATATCCGTCATATTAAAGGATCCTTTGAACTTTCGGAACAACAGAAAGCCACCAATTAGAAGACCGCCCAAGAAGATTATAGTCATCCATTGAGTTATGTTCTCACTTCTCTTATACTCTATTTGAGTCCAATGCTCTGGAGGGAGTCCTAGTGCTGCTTCAGCCGCTCGCACTTCTGTCTCAAACCGTCCCACCGATGGAATCCCAACCCTATACATGTTGGCAAGACGCTCCCCGCGAGAATTCTTGGCTCCAGTGTCATAAACGTATAAATATGCGATATCTTGCTCCGGGAGCACGATAATCCGGTAGATTTGTCCTGTTGGCAGTAGCTCATTGATAAATTCACTCCAGGAGATTTTATCAGCTGTCACACCTCCACTGGTCTTCGGCGAGAGCATGAAGAGGACACCATAGGCGAATAGAGAGATCGCCAGCCATCTTTTCATCTTCTCCATTAGCTTTTTTCGAGGATCATCGTCTTTTCCACCTCCACCCCCATTTTCATTGCCTTCGCTGGCTTGTTTAGCGTCTTCTTTCGTTTCTCGGTGACCTTTTGAGCTCCAGGAGATTTCAATCCATGGATTTTTGTAAACATTTTTCTCTGATGAAGATGTAGGTTCCTCTCGTTTCGGTCTCGACCTCCTTTGTGGGAATTGACGGGCTGAAAATTTAAAAATTATAATTTTTGAAGATTTTCACCAAAATCGGGATTTTCTCTACTTTTTTAGCTCTTACCATTCAAAATCTGCGGCAGCACTGACAAAAATCGATTCACAGACGTATGGAAAGCCTGTGTTCTGTGTAGAATCCATCCGGATTTTAGAAGGAGGTGCATTCTGGAAAAAAAACCCGATTTGCGTCATTTTTTTTTAGATTTTTCAAGGTTCAATAGCGAATTTTCATGAATATTCAGACAAATTTGAGCAATTTTTCAAACTATATTTCAGTCAAAACCCCCTTTTTAACCCTATTTTCCGTTTTTTTTTCTTCTAAAAAAATTTATTTTTATTCGGCCGGAAAGTGCGCCTTGTTTAGCGGGAGGCGGCATACGGAGCATCGTTTAAACTAGTTTTTCAGATTTAAAAATTTCAGAATTTAAAGACAAAAATCTAAATATTTCAGTTTCAGCAAAATTTTAAATCTAAATTTTCTCTAAATTCTTATAAGCTAGTACAAACGATGCTCCGAAATCCCGCCTCGCACTAAACAACGCGCGCATGAAATTTTATTTTAATTTTGCATTTTTTCATTTAAAAAACCTTTTTTTTCTTAAAATAACCTGGATTTCTATTTTGAAAATTACAGAAAAAAATAAAATTGATATTTTTTAAGATGGAAGACTCATCTCACTCTGAATCCGAGCAGACTCAAGCCATAAAACGAAAAAGTGAGAAAACATCTCAAAAATTCAAATTTCCTCCTTTTTTCCAGGAATAGAATCATCCGATTTCGAAATATCGCACGAAGAAGAGAGTTCTGCAGACGAACATGTCATTCCAGAGGAAAATCTGCCGAGTACCAGTGAATTACAAGAGGAAGTTGAAGAATTGACTCCTAAAAGGAATAAAAAGCTGAATGTCAACACTTTTGGACCCTATCACTTTAAAAAAGATAATAGTGAGCATCTAAAAATCGAAAAACCCTAAAAAAATCGTTTTCAGCCTCTGCCTATATGCCATTTGTCCCAAATCGCTGGTCCCCACAAACCACATATCGATTATCTACCGATATTGTTTTAAATACAATTAAAGAATGTGGAACTGAAGGCTTGGGAAGAGCAGAAATCGCTCAGGTGCTCGGTTACGATGGAACTTCAAAGTCTGGAGGCAGAAAAGTCACTAGTTACATTGTAAACTGCACAAATGAACATCCAGATCACATTGGACAGTTTCAGAAGATGAATGGAAAAGTTAGAACGATTAGGTAAGCGAATTTCCGAAAAAATATCCTTCAAAAACCAATTTTCTAGCTCAATTTTGAGTCTAGATGTGGCCAGGAATTCAAAAAAATTAGAAACTTCTAGGAAATTTGGGTCATTTTGGTACCGATCTCATGTCTCTAGCCCAGTTTTCAGCTGGGATATCGCATACGAAGTTATAAGCCTTAGTAAAAATCTTCTAAGCCTCAGTAAAACTTTCCTAAGCCTCAGTAAAGAATCCTAAGCCTCAGTAAAAGTTCTCTAAGCATCAGTAAAATTTCCTAAGCCTCAGTAAAAATCGTAAGCCTCAGTAAAACTCCTAAGCCTCAGTAAAAAATCCTTAAGCTTCAGTAAAAAATCCTAAACCTCAGTAAAGAATCCTAAGCCTCAGTAAAAGTTCTCTAAGCCTCAGTAAAAAATTCTAAGCCTCAGTAAAAATCATAAGCCTCTGTAAAACTTTTCCTAAGCCTCAGTAAAAAAAAATCCTAAGCCTCAGTAAAACACACGTGGAAAATTTCGTCTTCTAATTGAATTTCTGACCGAGATACAGCTAGTTTCGGTGAAAACATCCTAAGCCTCAATATAAAATTCCTAAGCTTCAGTAAAAATCCTAAGCCTCAGTAAAACGAAAATCGCTCATAACTGTCTTCAAAATTGACCTAGAAAGTTGATTTTTGTACCAAAATGGCTGGAATTTTCTGAAGAATATTTTTCATATTACCGTAAAACCTGTATTAGAAAGGCACCTCTAATAGAAGGGTCCCTGTATTAGAAGGGCCTTGTCTTCTGCACAAATATGATTGAAATTTTTAATTTGTTCTATTTTTCCAAAAATTTCAGATACTTCTGGAAAGAAAGCGAGAATCCGGAGCGATTCGAGAAGCTGTTCCGTGAGTTCGAAGAGCTCACCGACATGCCATGTCCCTTTAAAATTGGAGAAGTTCTCAAGTTTCCTGAGAAAAATCTTAGTGAGTCTTCAAAATTCCAATTTTTTAAAAATTTCTTATTTCCAGACACCCTCCGCATCAGTGACATCACTCTGAAACGCTTCAATCGTCTTCTAAAGATGGTCAAAGATTCCCGAGTGGTGGTGACAATGAATCGAGTGATAAAGTTTATCAGTGAACTAGAGACCCAAGATGGATACAAATTCCAAATCGACAAAAAATCCGTGCTCAAATGTCTTCTGGCTCTCCAGAATAAGGGATTAATCCAAGTTTTCGACACTATGGTCCGTTCGGATAGTGTCAATTATCAAGTACAAATCATCACGCATCGAGACATCCAAGAATCCTCAGATCCAGAAGTTACGAAAGGAATTCAGGAGATTCTAGATTGTTATCAAAGAGAAGGAAGGGTGTTCCCTCATGGACAGCTTAGAAGTCTCAAGAAACGTCCAGAAGAGAGCCATGAGACAGAATTCGATGGGAAAGTTGAGGAAATTAACGAAGAAATCACTGATAACAGCACTATCAATGATAGATACCATTGGTTCCGTCTCCAAACAGTTCGAAATAGCTGGAAAGGAAGGAAAGAAGAAGCCGAGCAACTAGATACAGAGGAATTTGAAGCAGATGAGACTCTAAACGACACTATGGAAGATACAGTAGTAGAAGACGTTGCAGAGGATCAATTAGATCCATTAAAAGCCATGCAGAAACTGTTCGCCAAGAATCCAGAAGTGCCTGTGCAGAACAAGAAGTCTAGTCAGTACTACTTTGGGAAGGATACGCTAGGATATCAGGGAAAAACGATTCGGCTGTTGATTCTTCATGAAATGGCTTGGCAGTTTGTACACGGACATCCAGAAGGCGTCACGCCCACTTGCTTTGATTTGTGAGTCATTTTGTTGGGGAAAAACTGTAAAATTTGACCGAGAACTTTGATTTTGAGCCCTAGAACATTCTGGAAACATCAAAATGTGCAGAAAAATATGTAGATTTATATCATACATGTAGATGGCCGGGCCGGGCCGGCCCGCTTGCCTCGAAACCCTCGGCCCGGTTCGGCCCGCCTAGGACAACTTTTCGAAAATGTTACTTTTCAAATGTGCCAATATATTTTTGATAGCACAAATATTAATCCAAATGCATACAACCATCCGAAAAAATCAATTTAATTGATTTTTTAGCAAAAAAAAATCAAACTTCATTTAGCCGAGGATGAAATTTGTTTTCTAAAATGACCTCAAAACAGTTTTTTTTTCAACAGAATCGTCCTCTAGTGTGGATTTTTATTTATTAAGGAGAAAAACCATCTTGAAAAATGATGATTTGCTCTAAAATTTCGAAATTTTCAAAAAGCGGGCCGGCCATGTGTGATTTTTTCCGGCCCGGCCCGCTTTCAGAAAAATCTCAGCCCGGCCCGGCCCGGCCATCTTTTCCGCAAGTATGATTTATATAGCAACCAAGGAAAATTTGAAAAATTCGAAAACTCAAAAATTAGCAGTGTTTTGTGATTTTTAGAAAGAAAGATTGATTTTTTCCTCGATTTTTCGCCAAATGTTTAGACCTTTTTAGGGTTTTCAGCTATTTTTGAAAATTATTTTTCGATTTTTCCAAATTTTTTCGTTTGAAATTTGACGGGATGATGTTCGCGAAGATTGCTGTCGATTAATCGTCTTGAAAATTGCCAAAAATAGGCTTGAAATGGCTAAGAATAAGCTGAAAAAATGTATTTTTAGTATTATAAAAGCCAATAATAATTTCCAGATTCCCACCAACACAAGCATTCGATAAATGGAAGCCAGGCTCCGAGTACACTGCTCATATCTACTATCAAGAGGAGTCACCGTACCGCTTCATGCCCCCACAACCGAAATACGAGGGGGTGGATCGTGGATGGTTCATGATTCAGGACTTTTTGGCGGCAATGCCACTGTCGGTGTTCGTTCTGACTAGTTACGTGCCAACTACCATTGATGTAGGTTTGAAAAAAATGATTTTTAAGGGGTTTCTGAGATAGATACCAAAATGGTGTCAACTGATAAAATGAGCAGCACAAAATTCTAGATATTTTATCAGTTGACAGTTTTTTGATATACCTGAAAAGAACTGAACTATGACCTAATTTTCCAGCGAGCCTTCCTGATGACGTACCTAACTGACCCTGTCAAACGTCACATGTGTATTGGATACCTTCCGAAAGAGATTCGAGAGATTATAATGAAGGAGAAGAAGGTGTATAAGCAACTACAACACGCCTTCTTCGTTCTTGGAGCCATGCAATTGATGGCCGTTGGAAAGAATCCGTCGGTGAGACGATTCCCCGGAGCTGCGTCGGATATGTTTTATGTGGCAAAGAAGTGAGGCTTTTTCTTGTTTTTTTTGCTATGAAAATTTAATTTTTTGCCTATTAATCTATTCCCTAGAATATTCTAGTCATTTTGGTACAGAAATCATCTTTTTAGGTTAACTTTGAAGAAAGTTATGACGCTTTTAGTTTTACTGAGGCTTAGGAATTTTTTTCTGAGGCTTAGGAAGTTTACTGAGGCTCAGGTATTTTTACTGAGGCTTAGGATTGTTTAATGAGGCTTAGAGCATTTTTACTGAGGCTTATGATTTTTAACTGAGGTTAATGATTTTTACTGAGGCTAAGGAATTTTTTACTGAGGCTTAGAAATTTTACTGAGGTTTAGAACATTTTTACTGAGGTTTAGGAATGTTGAATTTTTCAAAGGCGACATCTCAGCTTAAAATTGAGCTAGAGACATGAAATCGGTAACAAAATGACCCACATTTTATGGATTATCACACTAAGGTCTAGTAGAACTATGATTGCAATATAAGAAATTTTCCAGAGCCCATCTCTACGACACCTCGACGACTCTCCGATCCTACGCGACGATCTCTCCACCACTGGATACAGGTGTCTATCCTAAGTACGACTATAACTTCGAATCTCGATCCGATGTGATTCTCTACTGGCACCATCTTCGAGCCATCGTCCAGTCTTCGGCTCTCGGCTATCGCAATGATGGAAATGGAATTGAGCACAAATTGGATAGTCGACACAAATGCTATTCAATCGGAGTGTTTGATCGAACTCTGGTGGAAACTGAGAAGCTTCCAGGAATCGAGGAACTCCCCTGCCATCCGAACATCCAAAACGACGGTGTCGCTGGATTCGACAGTGCTTTGTTCATCCATTTGAAGCGACACTGGGATCTATGTACTGTACCGCATGCTACAGTATCCTGGTTTATTACAAAGTTCAAAAAGTGTTCGGAAGAGATGAAGAAGATTATTGAGACAAGAGTTATATCAGTTCACAAGGATTGGAATAATTTTACACGACTTTCACTATCGGATTCGGATTTTTTGAGGACTTCGAATCCATTAAAAGTGGAATGCCCTCCAAAAATGATCAAGAAATTCGGAGGGGCGTCTTCTAAGCCTAAAACTCCGCGGACCCGTTCCCAGAAGCCCAAAAAGCGAAAGCTAGACTCCGTAGATCTAGTAAGCTCCTCAGCTCGAATCAGTGTCCGTTGTCGTTTCACACCGAAGGAAAGGGATCAGCTGATCATGATTCGTGCAGTTGGATTCTTCCTGAACCCTGTCTATCGATTCTGGCTTGATCCCACTGTCCTCCGAGATCTAATGCATGAATTCGTACCGGAGAGCCGGAACAAAACGGTCCAGAGTTTGATGGCTTGTGGCGTTCGAGAGCTCGTGAGAGCCAATCGGCTGGCGTACCTTCAACGCGTCGTTCGAAACCTCTCGACGTTCCCCGAAATGAGACGGCTGAGAACGGAGCTTTGCTCGGCGCCGATTTCTCCGTCTCAATCGAAAACTGAATTCTTCAAATCGGCATTCAGAACGGCGATGCGTTTGCTCTTTGTGTAAGTGTTCAATTTTGCTCTAAAATTTGACCCAGAACGTTGATTTTGGGGTCTAGAACAATCTGGAAACATCGAAATGTGTAGAAAACATTCAATAAAAATCGCTTCTCATCAATTTCTGCACCTCTATTTATGGAAATCGCTGAAGAACTTCAATTTTTCGGGATTTTTTTTGAATTTTGAAAAAAATTCCGTATTTCGAAAATTTTCCTTCAATTTTTCGCAAAATTTTCAGACCTTTTTAGGGTTTTCAGCTATTTTTGAAGATTCTTTTTCGATTTTTCCGAATTTGTTGTCTGAAATTCGACGGATGTTCGCGAAGATTACTGTAGGGTTACTGTAGAAAACCGAATTTCCATTTGTAGTTTTCTTTTTTTTCGCGAACAATATCTGCATTTTGACGTAATTGTGTTTGCAAAACGAAACTACAAACTACAAAAGGAAATTCTACAGTAATCTACAGTGATCTTCGCGAATTTCAGATAAATTTCAGACAAAAAAATTCGGAAAAATCGAAAAAGAATCTTCAAAAATAGCTGAAACCCCTAAAAAGAAATATGCTAAAAATAACCTAAAGCAGGCTAAAATAGGCCAAAAATGACCAAAAATAAGCTAAAAATAACCAGAAATAAACAAAAAAATGACCGAAAATAGGCAGAAAATAATTTAAAAATAAGCTAAAAATGACCAAAGATAGGTTGAAAATCACCAAAAACATGCTAAAAATGACCAGAAATATGCTAAAAATGATCAAAAATAGGCTAAAAATGACCAAAAATAGACTAAAAATAGGCTAAAAATAACTAAAAATGGCTAAAAATAGGCTGAAAATGACCAAAAATAAGCTTAAAATGACAAAAAAATAGGCTGAAAATAATACAACAGATGAGCTGAAATTTTGAATTTTTTAGAATTTTTGGAATTTTGAAAAACATATAAGCTGAAATATGCTAAATATGCTGAAAATGGGAAAATCGCTAACAACCGAATCTTCCAGCGACAACAACCGTATCCCATCCACCTCCATATCCGACGAATCGTTCCAATCATTCCTCAAAGAAGGAAATGTGTCAGTCACCAAAGAGATTACTGTATCCAACGCCTGCCCACGTCGATCCCAGAAGCCAATAGGATACGGACACATTCAGCATTGTGTGACAGCCAACGTCCTAATCAGTATACTCATCCATACTAAGAATGGAGCAGTTCCTGAGCAAATGCTAGAACAAGTGCCACCAGCAGTACTACAAGGAGTTCTTCAAGCCCTTAGATGCGATGGTCTGGTATCCAGAAGTCGTACCCTAGAAGCCATCGCCGAGTTGGCGAATAAGAAAGATGCCACGTTGTCCTACTACTTCCGGCACTTCTTCGCCCATCGCTTCCATTCAGAGCTTATCGATAACAGTGGACGTCTTCTAGAAGAAATTCAGGATCCTACATCTCCAGATGTTTTCGAACTAGCCGGAGATGGACCTGAAATCGTTGTAGCTGCCTCCAACGCATTCCCCGGGGAGAGATATCAATTGGAGATGAACGTGGACGATGATATTCTGGCGGCGTTCACGAAGATCGAGAATGATCAGACTGTGAAGAAGATTCGGTATCTGGAATCAGCAGACTTGCATTTTGAGAAGGTTCGAGTGAATATGGACAGGACTGGAAGTGCTTCAGATGAGGAGAAGATTGTTCCGATTGAGAGGAAAATACAAAAAGTGATTAGATATCTGGACAATTCTCGAGAAGTAAAGGATCCCGTCTCCCTTGACGACTTCATTCAAGCCAAGAATTTCGATTTGGACAGAAGACGTGAGATTCGAGCGGTTGTCCACGTCATCAAGGCATCTCGTCAGGCAGGAATCACACTTCAAGAACTATCTGTTAGAGTGAAAAGACCGATTGAAACTATTCAAGAAATCCTTGCGGATCTAAACGAAGGACGACAAATTCGTCTGGTTGGAGTTGACGATCACAGATGGGTCAGCATTGAGTACGAGGCGTGTTGGACGGTGCAGTTGGGAAATAGGAAATGGTGTCCGAGACCGTGGGTGTCGCCGGAAGGTATGTCCCTTGATGACTCATGAAATTGGGGTCATTTTGGTACCAGTTTCATGTCTCTAGCTCAATTTTGAGCTGAGATATCGTTGGAAATTCCTAAGCCTCAGTAAAAATGTTCTAAGCCTCAGTGAAAAATCCTAAGCTTCAGTAAAATACTCTAAGCCTCAGTAAAAAATTCTAAGCTTCAGTAAAAATTCCTAAGCCTCAGTAAAAAGTTCCTAAGCCTCAGTAAAAATTTTCTAAGCCTCATTAAAAATGTCTAAGCCTCAGTAAATAATAATATATTTATTTGCAATGCATGGGGGAAATCGATAGATAATTTGGCAAGAAATGGGACCTGTACAAATAAAAAAGTAAAATGACCAGACGGACCGACTAGAGTCCTGTAGGTCAAGTGGGAGGGATCAGAATATCATAAGGAATCGCTCCTACTCGCTTAGCAAACGCCACCGGACTGAGCTTAGAATTTATCACCTTACATACACGGTTCCACATAGACAAGTTTCTGTGAAGGAAGCAGTCAAAGTATTGACCGTTGATTTTGAACAAATACGGGGCTCTGTTAGAATGGCTGGGAAGAATGTAGGACGACATAGAGGGAAAATGGTATGAGATTATAACAATTTTGTGATAGGTACGAAGAACTAGAAGGGTGCGGCGATGAAGGGTGCTTAGCATAGAGAACTGGGATAGGCGATCGGTGTATGAATTGAAGGGCATATTACAAGACGCAAATTCGGTCTAGAGACATGATTTTTGTACTAAAATGACCCGAATTTTCTAGAGAATCTAGTTTTTAGGTAAAAACTAGGTTAGAACATTTTAGCGTTTTTGAAGATTTTGTCTAGCCTTTTTCAGTGAAATTCCAAAACTTTCCCTACCCTGATAGTAGCGTCTTTCTCCATTGCATTCTCCCTCTCATAAATCGCCATAACCCTATCCCATCCAGTTTTTGGCACGACTTCCACCGAATCCACGACTTTTGGCGCCACAATTGCAGCTACACTTGTCGTCGGAACGGCTTCTGGAGAAGGCGTCGGTTCAGCGAGGTGTTCTATTGCAATTGGCGTTGACGTGGTGGCAGATGGAGGAGATCCTTTCCATCCCAACCATTCCCACCAGCCAATTTCTGAATTCTGCTTCTTCTGCTGTTCTGTCATAACGCCAGCTGAAAATCCTAAATTTTCAGAATAACGCTGAAAAATACAGAAAAAATAGCTAAAAATCGTAAAAATAACGATGGAAAAAAGGGGAAAAATTCAAAAATCCTGGGAAAATATTAATTTCATTGGACCAACAGAACTGAAAAAAAATCAATAAAACTGAAATTCCGAAGTGTAAAAACTTCTTTTTTTTTAATTTGTTTTCAGGATCTGTCTCCCTTCCCGTCGTTCGTTGGATCGCTGAAAGTGTACTTCTACTGATCGTTGGAAAATTCGGAATCCAAATGAAGGATGTCCTGTCCACGTACGAGTTTGCAGTTCAACCAATCGCGATTCGAGAGATTGTAAGTGTTAATATACCGAATTAACACCTAATTTTCCTAAAATTTCCAGATCGGTCTTCTGGAACACCTTAAATGTGTTCAAATCATCAAAAAAGCGTTCACCTCCACAAAAATGTCATCTCCATTCTCAGAATCTCCTGAAACTAAAGAAATCGTCACCTATATAAATCCCACTGTCGATGGCCTCGAAAAATTCTCAAAAATCTTCCATCACATCGATCTTATGCCAATGATGACAGCCAAGAATAATTAATTACCATTTTTTTTCTTAATTTTAATTAATTAATTCTCAATTTTGTTAATTTTCCTTGTTGTCAAATGTTCACTTTGTCATCTCGGGTCCTCCTAATGAAATTAATATTTTCCCAGGATTTTTGAATTTTTCCCCCTTTTTTCCATCGTTATTTTTACGATTTTTAGCTATTTTTCTGTATTTTTCAGCGTTATTCTGAAAATTTAGGATTTTCAGCTGGCGTTATGACAGAACAGCAGAAGAAGCAGAATTCAGAAATTGGCTGGTGGGAATGGTTGGGATGGAAAGGATCTCCTCCATCTGCCACCACGTCAACGCCAATTGCAATAGAACACCTCGCTGAACCGACGCCTTCACCAGAAGCCGTTCCGACGACAAGTGTAGCTGCAATTGTGGCGCCAAAAGTCGTGGATTCGGTGGAAGTCGTGCCAAAAACTGGATGGGATAGGGTTATGGCGATTTATGAGAGGGAGAATGCAATGGAGAAAGACGCTACTATCAGGGTAGGGAAAGTTTTGGAATTTCACTGAAAAAGGCTAGACAAAATCTTCAAAAACGCTAAAATGTTCTAACCTAGTTTTTACCTAAAAACTAGATTCTCTAGAAAATTCGGGTCATTTTAGTACAAAAATCATGTCTCTAGACCGAATTTGCGTCTAGTTACGGCTTGTGCAAGTTGAAGTTTTCTAAGCCTCAGTAAATTTTTTTTGAACTTCTCCAAAAAAACCAAAATACAGTTTTTTCACTTCTTAACAAGATTCTCCAGAAATTTTGGGTTTTTTTTGGTATAAAAACCATGTATGTAGCTCTATTTTAAGCTGATATCGCTTGTGAGCGTTTTGAAATTCCTTAGCCTCAGTAAAAAAATTCGTAAGCCTCAGTAAAAAATTCCTTAGCTTCAGTAAAAAATTCCTAAGCCTCAGTAAAATAATCCTATGCCTCAGTAAAAATGTTCTAAGCCTCAGTATAAATTCCTTAGCCTCAGTAAAAACTCCTAGGCCTCAGTAAAATAATCCTAAGCCTCAGTAAAAATCTCTAAGCCTCAGTAAAAATTCCTTAGCCTCAGTAAAAATGTTCTAAGTCTCAGTAAAAATTCCTAAGCCTCAGTAAAAACTCCTAGGCCTCAGTAAAATAATCCTAAGCCTCAGTAAAAAACCTAAGCCTCAGTAAAATACTCTAAGCCTCAGTAAAATAAAAATTTTCGCGAAAAAAAAGAGAAAATTCCAGGTCGTCCGAATGTCGTTCCTGGGTGGATTTCTAGTGGGCGGAGCCACGGGATACGCTCAAGCCCGTCACGCCTACGAAACCAACAACGTCGGTAGGAAATATTTGAGTCCCAGCGATGCGGTAAAACGAAAAATCGATTATGCGATTGTGAGATTTGCGAAAGGAGGATTTGGAACGGGATTCAAGTGTGCACTCATAACTGGATCCATTGTGTAAGATCTCGGAATCTCCAATCTTACGATTTTTTGGGATTTTCAGATTCCTGACGACCCATGTGACGGCCTACAGAGACAAATTTTCGTCATGGTACTTCCCGGCGATTTCAGGTGTGACCGCGGGTTTACTGCATACAGGTATAGCGCGGATTAGTGATAAAAGTTTCTATTTGTAGCGCTAGTCGGCGGAGTATTCACATTTCCTCTTGGCTTGATTGGATCGATGAAGGCAGTTGGGTTGGGCGTTTCTTCGGGGTAATTTTTTGTTTTTTCCTCTATTTCTAGGTTTCTCCTTTAGATTAACACTATCCGCTGTCGTCCATCTTTACGCAATGGCTATTGATAAACCGGTGAATGATGCATATCGATTGTTCAAACGGGATTACGAGAAGGAGCTGAAGGCGTCGGCAGAATGGGACTCTCGGGTGACGGAGCTGATGCAACGGGAGCAAATTGTGTGGAGACAGCAGGCTGTCAAAAAGCTGAAACAGATTGATCAGGAGAAAATGGCGGTTTTCGATGACTAGGGAGTAAATTTTCTTATTTTTTTGTTTGTTATTTTAGTAAATCGAAATTAGATGTTTCGTTGTTTTTTCTATATTTTTCATACATTATAATATATAAATCACATTTTAAAACGGAGACGAGAAAAAAGAATATAAATTAATTATTTAACGACCCATATAAATATATCTTGCACGTGTGGGCAGCAAGACGTTGTTGAAGAGCTTAAGCACGGCTTCTGGTGAATTTTCCCCAGATGTGAAGGACAAAAACGGAGGCGATGAAGACGAGCGACATGACGAGCACTGGAACTGGTCCGATCTTGAGTCCGGTGGAGTCTTCGGTGTAGAAACGCCACAATCCTCCGTTGTTTCCTCCGCGAGCACGAGCCGGCGCAGCGGTGGCTCCTGGAAAATGGAAATTTACAAGTTTAGGCATTGAGAGAAAATGTTTTTTTTAAATATTTCTACTCACCTCCTTTGCGCTGACGAACTCCTCCGGCGGTTGGTCGTGGGCTGCGTCCAGTATCGGCCATTTTCTCTGAAAATTGAGAAATTTTTAATGATTTTTTAGCTAGAAAATAGCTGAAAATTCAGCTAAAATTGAGGTAAAATAGCTGAAAATTCCGAAAAAGCATCGAAAATATAAATGAAGTCAGCCAGACAGACACGCCGCCGACGCGCGACCATCGGGACACCAGCAAAACCTCCAACTGCCAGGAGCGAAGCCGAGAGAGGGGTACGGTAGGGGCTTGGCAGCGAGCCAAGCGGCTTGCAGTTCGCCTTCGTATGTTCCCCCTATGTACAGCCGCCCGTGTTGAAGGGGAAACACACGCAGGCGGTGCAGGTCGTGACGCAAACACCGCGACGACACATTGCGGACCGAAGAGAGACTCGACGGAGACACGTTGTAGTTTTTGAGGTGCGTAGTTGTCTTCTCTTGCTTTTTGGGGTTTCCAGTGCGGGAGAAAATATTTTCTTGGTTTTCTAGACGATTTTTAGCTATTTTTCCTGCTATTTCGAACGAAAAAACGCTGAAAACAGAGGCGAGTAACCTCTAAAATCGCGGTCTAAAATTTTCTTCAATTTTCAGCAGTTTTAGGCTATTTTCTAATAAAAAATAAGTGAAAAATCACTATACACGTTTCTGATAAAAATTTTTCAAACAGTTTTCCAGGGAATTATTGACTTGTCAAAATTCAATGAAATAGCGCTGAATCGATGTTCTATCAGTTTTCCAGTTGAAAAACTAGGGTTTTAGCAATTTTCAACGTTTCTTCCGGCTTTCTCTACTTTTTTCTTCTGTTTTCTCTCAATTCTCATCGCCTAATTTCCAGATAAATCATGGGCAAGCTCACCAAAGAGGAAGAAATGCTCCTGTCGAGCTACTCGGCGTCCAGCTCCACCAAGGGAACCCTCTTCTTCTACGTCAACGCTTTGATCCTCTCGCTGGCGCCACTCTACCTCTTCTACGGAGTTCATCAGATGGAGGTCGCCGATTCGCTCGTCGTGTGGACCCTCTCCGCCGCCGGAACCGCCTATCTCTTGGTAATGGCTTGCAAGAACCAGAAGAAGCTTCTCAAGCACCAGTGAGTGAAGATACCACAGTTGCAGGCGGGCCGGCTGATAAATTTGATTTTTGTCTCTAAAACGAAATAATTAGAAGGTTTTGGTATCAAATAATAAGTCTCGTCAGGTCCCATCACTTCTATATAATTCGAGCCGGATTCCGGCCCGATAACATGTCGAAAAATGTGTTTTCTGTCAAGTTGATCGAAAATTGTCAATCAAGCCCAGGTTGCGACATGTTACCGGAAAGGAACCAGGCCTGAATAATATAGGCGTGATGGGCTCTGTCAAGATCTATAATTTGGTACCAAAACTGTCTGATCATCTCGTTCTAGGGACAAGTTATTAGCCGGCCCGCTTGCAACTATTTTAAAATACCTTAATTCTCACGATATTTCTCATTTTTCAGAATTGTCATGAAGCGCGGACCAGCCGTCGATCGTGAGATCAACACCAAGTTCGCCAGTGACAAGAAGATGACCATCAAAGAGAAGGAGGAGCGTGCTCTTTTCCGCAAGAACGAGGTCGCCGACACCGAATCCACCTACTTGTCCGTCTTCTACACCAACACCCTCTTCCTCACCATCATGCTCATCTCGGCGTTCTTCCTTCTCGCCAACTTGGCTCCAGTCTTCAACTTGCTCATCTCCACCATCGGATCCGCCGCTCTTGTGGCCTTCCTCTCCACCGCCAAGAACTAGAAGACGTCGTTATGAATGAATGTTGAATCTATTCGCAAAACGGGATACATCCTTTATTTGTTTTTTTTAAACCATGTATTTATCAGATTCCCTCAGTTTAATTTATTTATTATTATTTTTTTTCATGTTTTGTGATTCAAAAAGATAGTTTTTTTTATTGTATAATAAATTCCCCCACCACAAAACCTAATTTTGCTTGTTTTAGCTAGGTTTCCAGAGTTTTCGTCTTTATTACTAATATTTCTAGTCTCTAGTCCCATCTCTCTAACGTTTTCCAAAAGATTTCAGAAGATGACATCGGTCCCATGTCCCTATTCAAAAATCCAGCCAGAATTCATAAACACAAAATCCATCCAACGAATGCCTATGAAAGATTCAGCGCTCGTTGAGCTGCTTCGTGTGGAATCTCCATCATCCCTGTTTGTCCGTCCCATCAGCCATATTCGAGACCAACTAGTCTACACGGAGCCCTATTTTCTAGTCCCTCATACTAATTTCGAAGCAGGCAATTATGCATTAGCTCCGATTGAAGAGAGGGTGTTTGGGAGGTGTCTGATTGTCAGAAATATTCCACTTCTAGAAGCCTGTCGGGTGTTTTTCATCGATGACGCTGTGACGGCTAATGTCTCTTGGAAGGTTGGAAAAAGGCGGAAATTCTAAAAATTCAGAGAATTTTCAGTGTCTATTCGTTTTGAAGGACGAGGAGAGGTTCCATCCGTGGCAAGCGATGCATATTTCTCTGGGGAGATTGGGGTCCTTAACGGTAATCATGAAAATGCGCTGAAGATTCTGAAAAATCGATAAAAATGCTAAAAATGCTCTTAGCCGAAATTTAGCTGAAAATAATCATCTGATAATTCCAGTCATTTTGGTACAAAAATCATATTTTTAGGTTAATTTTGAAGAAAGTTATGACGATTTTTAGTTTTACTGAGGCTTAGGAATTTTTAATGAGGCTTAGAGAATTTTTACTGAGGCGTAAGAACTTTTTACTGAGGCTTAGAATTTTTACTGAGTCGTAGACATTTTCAATGAGTCTTAGCAAGATTTTACTGAGGCTTAGAATTTTTACTGAGGCTTAGGCTTTTTACTGAGGCTTAGGAATTTTTACTGAGGCTAAGGAGTTTTTACTGAGGCTTAGCGAGGTTTTACTGAGGCTAAGGAATTTTTACTGAGGCTTATGAAACTTTTACTGAGGCTTAGGATTTTTTACTGAGGCTTATAAAAATACTTTCCAAATGCTCAAAAATCCCGATTTTTGGTCGTTTTTAGGTCAAAATGTTCCCAAAAAATCGACTTTTGCGTTCAAAATCTGTCTTAAACCTTTCTAAAACTGAAAAATTTGAATAATTATAAATAGAATAACGATTTTTCTACCCAAAATATTCTAAAAAATTGATTTTCAACACAAAAAATAATGTTTTCAGAACGAATGGTCGTTCGATCAACGTCGCCAGTTCTTGGATATCCTCTCCGAATTCCCGAAATTCGAGATCACCCCTTGTCAAGTGGATATCGAAGACGATCAAGAGGAAATCGATCGCCCGTCGCTTCTAGTGAATTTATATGGGATAGAAGAGGATAAAACGATGGATGAGAAAGTGTCGATTGAGGAAATTTGCGGAGTTTTGATGCCAAATGTAATGGTCACTTGTTTTCCGACACTTCTAACAGAAGATCCTCGACTCGCTGAATTGGATAAGGAGCAGGATAATTTGGAAGTGATTCTGTTGGAGGAGTTTAGGAGGCAGTTACCCTATGATTGGAGACACGAAGATAAGCCGGAATATAAAGTACGGATATGCGATTTCTGGGAAAAAAAAGACCAAATTGCGAAATTTTTTATGCAATTTGTTGGAAAATATGCATATTCGTATAGCAAGAACGAAGAAAAATCAGCCGCTTGTATATACACAAAAGGGGGCATGAGGGTTTTTTTAAATCACGTATATGACCACTCTATCCTCCGTTTTTCCAGGCAAAATATTATTTTTTCCCGTGACATTTCGAAAAAAAAGAAACGTGGATCCGCTGACGTTTTTCTGAAGCGATTTATAATGAATTGAAATTTATTCCCCTCGAAAATAAAAATAGAAAAATGACTCATTTTTCTAGAAAAACACCCCCACCCCCAAAATTGTATTAGCCCTTAAAATTATTTTCAGCACTTACAATGTTGTTGTCTTCAGCCTTAACACTCTAAATCAACGGATACCTAAAAACAAGCTCCCTGAATGTGTACCTATAACCTATTCTTGGTACTTTCGAAAAAACAAACAAACACCCAAGTTTTAGAATTTGAAAAAAATCACATTTTCAGTGTAAAATCGGCAATTTTCAAATTTAATTTCCTTGACTCCTAGGAGGTTTTAGGACTTGAAATTTTTGTTTTATACTCCGAACTATTTGAAATTTCATATTTTTACATTATTGTTTAAAAAATTTACAAACTTGAAAACTTGGGTCCACCCAAAGTGTAGGCGAGCTTTGAAACTTTCCAAAACTTTTCCGGAAAAATGTTTTTTGAAAAAATGTAAAAATAGGAAATTTCCAATAGTTTTGAGTTTAACACAAAATATTTCAAGTCCTATATTCTCCTAGAAGTGGAGAAAATGAAATTTGAAAACTGCCGACCCTTATGTGATTTTTTTCGAGTTTTTCGATCTTTTTTGATCAGACAGACAAACAATCCAAAATACGAAAAAAAAATGGAAAAAAAATTATATTGAGAGCTCAAAATTTGGCTCAAAAATACAGAATTTTTGACACCGGGCCTTGAAAATTTCCTCAGGCCCGGCTCGGCCCGGCCCGGAATTTTACAAGTATGATTTTAGGTGCTTTTTGCGCTATTTGGGCGAAAAAAATCGGAAAAATTCATTAAAAATAGCTTTTGACGCTAAAGATGTATTTTTGGGCAAAATTTGTAGACCTTTTCCGGGTTTTCAGCTATTTTTGAAGATTCTTTTTCGATTTTTCCCCGTTTTTTTTGTCTGAAATATGATGTCTGAAATTTTTTTGGATGATGTTCGTGCGAAGATTACTGTAGATTACTGTAGAAGATTTGTAGTTTTTTTTCCAACAGTTTTAATCTGCATTTTGACGTAATTGCGTTTGCAAAAAAAGAAACTACAAACTACAAGATTTTCTACAGTAATCTTCGCGAATTTCAGATAAATTTCAGACAAAAATTGTGGAAAATCGAAAAAGATCCTTCAAAAATAGCTGAAAACCTTAAAAAGGTCTAAAAATTTCTCAAAAAATTCAAAAAAAAAATAATTTGGCTTTCGAAAAGTCGCGAAAAATCGTTAAGAATAAGGGGCTGAGCCTATTTTTCAACAGCATATTTCAAATTATGCCAGGAAGGAGACGAAGACTGGGACATTGTCACTTGCAAACTGGTGGAATGGGATAAGAAATGGCTGAAAAAGTACCTTCTGGAAGACGGATGCTTTTGGGGATTCATCACTACGAATGTTACAGTATCCCCATGGGATATGCACATCACACCGATTCTCAAGGAAAACGAAGGATCCGCCGATGAGCAATGGATTTTCGATCAATTCGACACAATCAAACGAATGCAGCTGGTTTTTGACGATTTCTATGTGTGTCCCAAGAATCAGAGACCTCTGGATGAGGAGGAGATGTTAGTTCAGAAAATTTGGGTCGTTTTGGTACCGATTTCATGTCTCTAGCTCAATTTTGAGCTGAGATATTCTCATGAAACTCCTAAGCCTCAGTAAAAATCCTAAGCCTCAGTAAAAATTCCTTAGCCTCAGTAAAAATTCCTAAGCCTCAGTAAAAAGCCTAAGCCTCAGTAAAAATTCCTAAGCCTCAGTAAAAATTCCTAAGCCTCAGTAAAAATTCCTAAGCCTCAGTAAACATTTCTAAGCCTCAGTAAAAATTCCTTAGCCTCAGTAAAAATTCCTAAGCCTCAGTAAAATTCAGAAGCCTCAGTAAAAATTCCTAAGCCTCAGTAAAATTCAGAAGCCTCAGTAAAATTCATAAGCCTTAGTAAAAATTCCTAAGCCTCAGTAAAAATTCCTAAGCCTCAGTAAAAATTCCTAAGCCTCAGTAAAAATTCCTTAGCCTCAGTAAAAATTCCTAAGCCTCAGTAAAATCTTGCTAAGCCTCATTGAAAATGTCTACGCCTCAGTAAAAATTCTAAGCCCCAGTAAAATTCCTAAGCCTCAGTAAAAAGTTCTTACACCTCAGTAAAAACTCTCTAAGCCTCTTTTTTTTCCAATTTTTCAGTAATTTCTCAAATTTTACGTTCAATTTTTTCACTGAGGCTTACAATTAGATGCCTTTAAAAAACTCTGATTTCCGTTCCAGACGCTACGCCCTAACCCAAGGACGTGCCTACGCGATCGCAGCCGTCGAGCATCGCAAAAAAACGGGTCCCCAATGGCTCCGCGTCGAAATTCTCGACATCCTACCCAACAACAATCTGGATATCCGTTTCGTGGACCAAGGATTCCGCGGATTCGAGAACATTAAGAACATCTACCGTATCCATCGCCTTCACACCGAAATGCCACCATTCCAGATTCCAATGGGTCTCTATTTCGACGACGTATCGATATCCGAAACAGAAATGGGATGGAGCAGTCACTTCTGGCGGGACATCGTTCCATTCGACGTGCCAATCGTCGTGGGGCCCAAGCTGGAGTTCATCGAAACTGGGAAACTTCAATTTGCGGAGATTCGAGAGATTGGAGAGCAAGAGAATCTGCTGGATGAGATTCCTCCGATGTCTCTCTACTCGGGAGATGGATTTTCGCATTATGATGACGAAGAGGAAAACTCGGATTTGGGATCTTCTGGATCTTCTGAAGTGAACTATGAAGAGGATGAGATGGAACTGAAATCAGATCGTCGTGGAATTCCAGAAGAAGAAGACGAGTACGATTCTGAAGACCCGGATTATTATGACGATTATGATTAATTTATTAGAAAAATGGCATATTATTTATTGATTGATCTCTAAATATCATGTAAAATAAAACACAATTTATGTACACATCATCATTCCTTCCCGTATCCACCACCGCCTGGAGTTTGAATGCATAGAATGTCCTGAAAAATTGGATCTAACTGACCAATTAAAAAAGTAGATAATTACCCCCTTGTGAATATCAAAGCTAGCTTTTGAGCCAATATTCACGGCTCTTCCACTCCGTTTGAGTAGGTTTAGACCCCGCTTTCCATTCTCACCGCCATGAAGACCGTACGGTTGGAAGGCGCTGAAAATTTGTAATTTACGAGGGTACTGTAATTTTGAAATTCATAAAAATTTGGAATTGTTCATTTTAATTGGTCATGATTTTAAAAAATTTGATTTAAGAATTAAAATTTTTTTTTCTAAAAAACAAAAAATTAGGTCACGACCTAATTTTTTGTAGGCCATGACCTAATTTTTTCTAGGCCATGACCAAATTTTTTCTAGGCCATGACCTAATTTTTTCTAGGTCATGACCTAATTTTTTCTAGGCCATGACCTAATTGGGTTTTTTTAAGGGGGAAGATTAGCCAAGTGTGCACCTATTTCTTTGAGCTTATTTATCTGAGTTACTGTAAGAGATATCGAAAAGTGGTCAACTGGTGAAAAATTGCTCATGTTATGATAGACATTTTATCAGTTGGCCACTTCTTGATATCTTTCACAGGAAATGAGATACCGTAAAACCTCTAATAGAACGACACCCGGATCGTCCACTTTGAGCCTATATATCTCTGTTCTGTGAAAGATATCAAAAAGTGGCTAACTAGTAAAATGTTGCTGATATCCTGATAAACATTTTA
>NC_013487.2:16517342-16519690 GCF_000004555.2 Caenorhabditis briggsae | reverse complement strand
GTGGCTAACTAGTAAAATGTTGCTGATATCCTGATAAACATTTTACTAGCTAACCGCTTTTTGATATCTTTCAAAAGAAGTGAGATATATAGGCTCAAAGTGGACGATCCGGGTGTCGTTCTATTAGAGGTTTTACGGTATATGGGCTTAAAAGTTAGGAGGCACTTCTATTACAGATTTTACGGTAGTTACACTTACCGTCTCTCCGTCAACAAGCTCATCGTGAGCGTCCTAGTGAATTCCAACTGCCTGACAACGCCATCTCCTCCCTTCCACTTCCCATTCCCACCAGATCCTTCTCGCAGCTTCCACTCTCTCAGGACTACTGGAAATCGATTCTCCAGAATCTCAGGATCCGTAATTCGTGTATTCGTCATGTGCGTGTGCACTCCACTCCGCCCATCAAACCCATTTCCAGCGCCAGCTCCTCCTGCTATGGTCTCATAGTACCCACATTTCTCATCTCCAAATACCAAATTATTCATACATCCTTGGCTAGCAGCCACGACGTCGAAGGTTCTAAAGATGACGTCACAAAGTCGCTGACTAGTCAGAACGTTTCCAGCGACAACAGGAGCAGTTTCAGATGGACTTAGAATAGTTCCATCTGGAATTATAATTTTAATGGGCGCCAAACATCCATTATTCAATGGGACATCCTTCTCAACGAGACATCTCAAACAATAAGTGATTGCCGACATGGTAACAGCTCGTGGAGCATTACAAGAGCTATAAGATTCGGGTCCGGTTCCTGTGAAATCAAATGTTGCTGAGCCATCGTCCAGATTGATGTTGACAGTTAGCTGGATCCTAGTTCCATCATCCATATAGTCTTCTCCAGTCAATTGACTCTTCCCAGTAGCTTCCAGAACATTCCTTCCCACTCTCTTCAACATCTCCCTGACACATAACTCTGCGGTATTCTGAATATGTTGCATGTAGGCGTGGACGACGTCTAGCGAGTACTCTTCTATCAAACTAGTCACTAGCTGGATTCCCTTCCGGTTAGCTGCGATTTGAGCATTAAGGTCCGCAATATTGTCATTGATATTTCTGGCTCCAGAGCATCCTGGGACCTTTCCAGGCGCCTTTAATGCCTCAATCAGCGCTTCCTCTTGAAACTTTCCCTCATCCACAAGTTTAAAAGAGATAAAAGAGGCTCCCTCCTGATCGATATGATGTGCATTCGGGGGCATACTTCCTGGTACCAGTCCTCCGATGTCTGCATGATGTCCCCTATTGGCTACAAAGAACACAGGGGTCTTCTGAATGCTCTTGAAGAATACAGGGGTGATTACTGTGAAATCTGGCAAGTGGCAACCTCCGGCGAGGGGATGGTTGGCTAGATAGACATCTCCTTCTTTAATATTCTCAATTCCACGATGATCATTTGGAATTTGACAGTGTATTGCATTCCGCCGAGATGGACCGGGATGTGTGGGGCGTTGGCGATAAGACCTCCATCGGGAGCAAATAGAGCGCAGGAGAAATCGAGGCGTTCCTAGAAATTGTTGAATTAAAATTCTTCACATTTCCGCACTATTTTTGGGATCTGTAGCTCAATTTTGAGCCGAGATGAGGTTTTTTAAACTTGGAACCTGCTACAGGTAACTTTAATCCAATTTATCTGGGTTCCTATGAAAGATATCAAAAAGTGGTCAACTAACAAAATACAGCTGATAATATGGCAAACATTTTATTAGTTGACAAATTCTTGATTTCTACTACAGTAACCTAGATAAATTAGCTCAAAGATTTGTGAGGCATTCCACAAGTTTACACTAAACTTTACATTTTCCACACCCTACGAAAGAGACCTATGCTTTTCGGATTTTTTAAAACTTTGAGAGCATACTAAACAAAAATAGAGCTTCATTTTTGTAGTTGACACTTTTTTGGTAGAAATACACAGAAGCGAGATATGCTAAGATGAGCAACCTAACCCAGCCAATTTCCTAGTATTGTACAAATCAGCAATTGAAGTTGTGAGAAAACGTATATTATTCAAATATTTAGCTTTGTCTAGTCTTGAGCTTCAAAATGAGGCTAGCTAAGTAAGATTAAAGTAATAAAAATATAAGAAAATATCTGATTGTGAGCCAAAATTCGAAAATTGCCAAAAAAAAATTTCAGCCAACTTCTCGAAAATCTACTCCCAATTCATGGATCTTCGCTCAACATCAATTGAGGGTCTGAAGAATCAAGGATTCTCAGAATCCCAAATTGAAACCAAATATTTTATGCATATGAGATATGAGAAGACGGATACAGCCATTATGATTAGTTGGGATGTTCAAAACCCAGAAGATCTGGTTCATTTCAATGAGGAATTCCGAAAAACCTACAGA
>NC_013487.2:16450274-16516823 GCF_000004555.2 Caenorhabditis briggsae | reverse complement strand
AGCCCAAACACGACTAGGCTCCGCCCACTTTGAGATTTACCGGCGCGTCGCGGTCGTGCGTCGCGTGTCGAAGGGAAATTTCAAAGTTTCAAAGGGCGGAGCCCAGTCGTGTTTGGGCTCATTTTGAAGCTTCTGACTTGTCTACGACAAATGTTTTAACGAATTTGAGTTCAAGGTCAAATTTGAAAAGTTATGAAAAGAAAATCAAAATTTTCGAAAGTTAAAAAAAAATAATATTTTAGAAATTAGGATTTTCAATTTTCAGACTTTTGAAATTCAACAAGTAAGTTGAATAGAACACGTTGAGAGCTTCAGAATGAGCCCAAACACGACTAGGTTCCGCTCACTTCGAAATTTCCCAGCGCGTCGCGGTCGTGCGTCGCGTGTCGAAGTGAAACTTCAAAGTGGGCGGAGCCTAATCGTGTTTGGGCTCATTTTAAAGCCTATGATTTCCCGATTAAAAAAAATTGACATAATTCGAATTATTTTAAGAGAATTCTCAGAAAAAAATTAGAGAACAAAACTTTTGAATTTTTCAAAAAAAAAATTTTCAATTTTCAATTTTTTTGGAATTTTTTACTGAACTATTGTTTTTTGAGCCATTTCAGGCCGCGATATCAATTTTTATCAAAATCGGCCGATTTTGAAATTTTTCGAAAAAAAAAAGTGAAATTTTCCAAAAAAAAAATTTTTCAATTTTCAATTTTTTCGGAATCTTTTTTCGGATTATTGTTTTTTGAGCTATTTCAGCTCGTGATATCAATTTTTATCAGAATCGGCGGATTTTGAAATTTTTCGTGAAATTTTCGAAAAATGTTTTTTTCAAAGTTTTATTTTTTTGGAATTTTTCACCGAATTATTGTTTTTTTATTACCTTAATATTCGTCGAGATGGCTGTTCTCTGTAAAATACGTCCCATTTGCTCAGCAATCGACATAAATCGATTACTAAAAATCGCCAACCGTATCGGATCTACTTCCGTCGTCAAATCCTTCTCCACATCGTTCCCAATTTGTAATTCCACATTTCCATGCTCCGTAATGGTTACTGTAGACGACGGCTCTATTACTATGGTACTATTTTTGTCGATAAGCAAAGCTGGACCATTGATAATCTGTCCGGCAAGCATTTCCTCCAGTAGGTAGACTCCCGTCTCGACGAATTTACAATTTTCAAAATAGACTTGAGTTTGCGATTTTGGTCTGGCGTGCTTCTGAGCTTCTGACGCCTTCTGAATCTCCTTCTCCACGTGGCACCCAGATTTTCCACGAGTTCTGATTCTAACGTCATCTATGATGATGTTACGGTCCTCTAGAACGAATCCAAATTCTCTTCTGTAGGTTTTTCGGAATTCCTCATTGAAATGAACCAGATCTTCTGGGTTTTGAACATCCCAACTAATCATAATGGCTGTATCCGTCTTCTCATATCTCATATGCATAAAATATTTGGTTTCAATTTGGGATTCTGAGAATCCTTGATTCTTCAGACCCTCAATTGATGTTGAGCGAAGATCCATGAATTGGGAGTAGATTTTCGAGAAGTTGGCTGAAATTTTTTTTTGGCAATTTTCGAATTTTGGCTCACAATCAGATATTTTCTTATATTTTTATTACTTTAATCTTACTTAGCTTGCTGAGAGCTTCAAAATGAGCCTAAACACGACGCGGTTTCGCCCACTTTCATTTTTCCGGCGCGTCGCGGTCGTGCGTCGCGTGTCAGGGTGAAAATTTAAAGTACGCGGATTCTAGTCGTGTTTGGGCTCATTTTAAAGCGCATGACTAGACAAAGCTAGATTTTTAAATATCTCCAAGGTAAACTCATACGAAATCGAGTTATTATGATTTCTAATTTTCAACTTGACTTAAAAAAAAATTAAAACCGTTCTAACTTGGTCAATTTCCGCTTATACTCAAATTGCTCACAATTTTTTTTAATCTACGTATTTTGCGCTTTAAAATGAGCTCAAACACGACTAGGCTCCGCCCATTTTGAAGTTTATCTTCGACACGCGACGCACGACCGCGCCGCGCGCCGGAAAGATGAAAGTGGGCGGAGTCTAGTCGTGTTTGGGCTCATTTTGAAGCCCCTGACTTTGTAACCACGAATTTATAAATCAATTTGAGTTTAAGGAAAAATTTTAAAAGTTATGAAAAGAAAACCAAAATTCCAATTTTTTTATTTTTCAGGAAAAAAGTTTTTTTCAAAATTTCAACCACTTTCAAGACCAATTTTTCAAGAGAAATCCAATAATCGCATTTTCAAAACCCCTACCTTCTTCATAAACCAGCTGTGAAGGCGTCTGACTCTCATCAACAACATCAGCCAACGCTATGCCATACGCGGAGAGCAGAGAAGCGTATTTATGAATTCTGACTTGACTAATACCCAAAACCTTGGCCACAGCACAAGCATGTTGTCCACCAGCCCCTCCAAAACAAGCTAGAACATGTTCTGATGGGTTGAAACCTCTAGATTGAGTCAAGGTTCGAATCGGGCGACACATTTCCTCATTTGCAACGGCAAGGAAACCAAGGGCAACCTAAAATTAAATGTTTCTGGGTTAAGGACTACCAGGACACTATTTTTGGTGTTAAATTTGGAATCTACGGGTCCGATTACCCCTAATACAAGGTCTATTGCCTGAAAATGCTCCCCCACCACCTCGCCACTCTCCCCCTCGCGCACTCTCTCTTCCCCTTTCCCTTGTCTACACAATTCTCTCTCCTCTTGGGTTGTTGCCCGCGTGGTGTAGTGGCTAGCGCGCTTGTCCGCCGCACAGCCAAGCAGAGGGGGTCGTTGGTTCGACTCCCCTCCTCGGCAAATCCCGTATGATTACAAACTTCGCTGATACCTGCCCACCCGAAAGCTCAGAGACTAGGAGTGGGGTCCCGGTTGAGGACGGCGCTGACAACGGTGGGAACCATGATACAGATTATGAGAGATGATGGGATTGCCTTCCTTTTTACCTCTTCCACTGTAAAAGTCTTCTGTGTCGCCTCATCCTTATTCGTAAATGCATTAATCCTCTCTGTAATATCTTCCATAGCCTTGTACGACGCTTCCTTGTCCAATGGTTGGTCAGCGTTAGGTCCGAAAATTTTGGGGAAGTATTCTGGAAGAATTCTTCCTAGCACCAAATTGGCGTCCGTTACAGTAAGATATCCATTTTTCCTATAGCAAACTGGTCCAGGATGGGCGCTTGCTGATTCCGGACCAACTATTAGTAAGCCATCACGGAAGAATAGGCGGGATCCACCACCAGCGGCTACAGTACGAATGTCGAGCTGGAAGTTTCAGATTTAAAATTAAAAACTCCATTATATCAGCTAAATTTAAGCTACCTGCGGCGCCTGAATAGTAATTCCAGCGGTTGTGGTCTCCATAACATGTTCCAAATGACCTGAATATCTACAAACGTCCGTGGAGGTGCCACCCATGTCAAATCCAATCACTGGCTTCTTATCACTCTCCTTGTAGGCGGTGCTCGCGATTCCAACCACACCACCAGCAGGTCCACTTAGAATCGCACGAGAGCCTCGGAATCTGAAAAGGGCATAAATTGAATTTTATATCATTTTGTAGCTGTAATCAAGATCTATATTTTGATAGTTGAATAATTACAAAATGTTGAAAATGAGCAAAGCTATGAGCCAAAGAGCCTAGGGAGTCTTAATTTGGCTTATGATTTTTTGGTTCCTTTTTTGGGGCAATTTATCTCGATTCCTGTAACAGATATCAAAAAGTGGTCAATTGATAAAATGTTAAACATTTTAAGGTAAACATTTTGTTAATTAACAATTTCTTGATATGTTCTTAAAGAGCCAAGATAAATCAAGTCTAAGAAAAGATAGCAGTAGTACTACTAGCAACAGCTCCTAGTACCACTTAGAATCTCACGAGAGGCTCGGAATCTGAAAAGGGGATGAATCGATTTTTATATTATTTTGTAGGTCTTATAAAGGTCTACATTTTGATAATTGAATGATTTGAAAATGTTGAATTTGAACAAGGTTATGAGCTAAAACGCCTAATGAATCTTGTGGTTTTTAAATCTTTTTTTTTTTGAATTAATTTATCTCAGTTCCTGTAAACAATATCAAAAAGTTGTCTACTAACAAAATGTTAACTATTTTATACTTAACATTTTGTTAGTAACAATTTTTTGATAACTTCACTGGTTTTTGAGAAATGCGCCTTTAAAGTTTGCGGGAGACGCAGACACCTTCGCTCTGCATCTCCTCTGCACTTTAAAGGCGCATATCTCGATTCCTGTGAACGATATCAAAAATGTGTCAACTAGAAAAATGTTGCCCATATTATCAGCAACATTTTATCCATTGACACTTTTTTGATATCTCCTACAGTAACCTAGATAAATCAAAAAAAAAAATAAGACAGCACTACTCACGATTTCATCTCACATAGTCCTCCATCAGATTGCATAAAGTTGACACGGACTTGAGACAAATCTGTAAATCCCGCCTGGAATCCGTCCAGGTACTCCATAATTTTCGGTGTCAGATAGGCGTCTGCACAGACTGTGAATCCACGTGGCACCACTTTTATCATTGGCATCACCTCGTGGGATAGCGAGACGTAGTCGAATCCAGAAGCCTTGGCAATGGCGCCAACACGTTTTTCGTGGGTCGGGTAGCTGGAATAAGCAATCTTCAATCAGATTCATTGCGTTAGCTCTCGTTTTCATGTGATTTCCATCATTTTGATACCCATATCGACCTAGTTTGGTGAGATTTGAATTTTGACGTCTTCTGAATTCTGGAAACGCAAATTTCTGAAACTTTCACGACGTTAACTCTTTTTCCCATGAAATTTCTGTCATTTTGATACCCATATCGACCAAGTTTGAAGTTTGAAGTGAATTCAGAATTCAGAAGACGTCAAAAGTTCAGAATCTCAACAAACTAGGGCAATGTGGGTATCAAAATGACGGAAATCACATGGAAAAGAGAGTTAGCAACATGGAAATCTCAGAAAGTTGCGTTTTCAGAATTTAGAAGACGTCAAAGTTTTTGAAAAAAAACTCACATAAAACTGTGCAAAAACAGCACCGCAACGCTCTTGATTCCCTTTTTCTTCAAACTCTTCAAATTCTGTTTCAACTCCTCCTCGTCCACTCTCTTCTCCACAACCACTTTCATTCCATTGATCGCCGTCTTAATTGCCACGTCATCTCCCACCAATTCCTTCGTTTGCTCCAGAATCAGTACTCGTTCATCAACCTCAATCACATCTTCATACAGTACTTCAGGGATTTGTATATCGAAATCAAAAATTTTGGGACGAGACTGATTTCCGATAAATAACAAATCTTTGAATCCTTTCGTTATCAATAGGCCAATCCGTTCGCCCTTTCGTTCCAGTAAAGCGTTGGTTGCAACAGTTGTACCCATACGGATCCATGAGATTGATTCTGGAATAGCAAATATGTACATCATCAGAAAACCCTTTAAATTTCCTATAACTCTGTGTAATTTTCAAAGTTTCAGGTTGAGTTTGAAGCGAGTTATGCGCCTTTAAATTGGGGGATGCGAAAGAGTAACAAGTCCATCCCTACCGCCAACTTTGAGCCAATTTATCTCGCTTCCTGTGAACGACGTCAAAAATTTGTTAACTAATAAAATGTAACTGATATTATGATAAACATTTTATTAGTTAACAAATTTTTGATATCTTTTAAAAGAAATGAGATAATTAAGCTTAAAATTAAAGAAACTCAAAAAGCTTATAACTCGGTGAAAATTTCTTTAAAGGTTGGGGGACAGGAGATTTTACGGGGGATTTTTGTAGCTAGGGTATGCATTCTACCGTGACGGTGTACAACGCTTAACGCCACTCTGCGTACAGCTGTCGTCCTCGCCTTTATGTATGCAATCGGACGACCGCTTTCTCTTTGCCCATGTAGCTCAGTCGGTAGCAGCGCCGCACCCTCAATCCTCGACCCACACGTTCAACTCCTCGAGGGGCATATTTAAACGAAATTTCGAGAACATTATTTTTTTTTTCATGTCCCCCCCCCCTTTAACACCAAAAATGAGAATTTCTTTATTAATCGCAATGTGAATTGTAGAAATATAAAAATCACCAAAAAGCCCTTAACATTTTCTACTAAATTGTGTATTTTCGATGTTTCTAAGTAAAGTTTCTAAGTAAGTCTGTTTCTAGTAAGTTGAGTTTGAAGCAAGTTATGCGCCTTTAAAGTCGGCGATGCGAGAAAGTGAGAGTTGTCTATCTCCTAGTGGCCTATCTCGGTTCCTAATTAAGATATCAAATGTATTTAACTAATGAAATGTTTATCATATTATCAGCTACATTTTATCAGTTGACAAAACTTTGATATCTTTCAAAGGAATCGAGATAATTAGGTACAAAGTTGACGATTTGAAAGTTGATGGCTTTCCCTCATGCTACTCCCATTTTTGTTAATTTAGGCCTATTTTTGATTATTTTTGATGATTTTTATCAATTTTGTGACAATTTTTAAATAATTCAGCCATTTTAAGCTATTGTAAGAAAAATGAGGATTACTGTAGGAGGCTGAAGACAAAGGGGTACTGTAGGGCATGGGTAATCATTTTGGACGATATTTTAGATTAATTTCGAAGCATTTCAGACTATGGTAGACCTGTTTAAGTCATTTTAAGCTGTTTTAGGCATCTTCAAGACTTTTTAAAGACGTTATAGCTTGAAAATCCTTTGAACCAGGCGTTGCGGCTGCGTCGCGGTCGCAACCTCTAAAATAGAAGCCCACCCCTACCGTAAACTTTGAGCTCAATTATCTTGGTTCCTGTAAAAGATATCAGAACTTTGTCAACTGATAAAATGTAGCTAACATTATGATAAGATTTTTATCAGTTGACAACTTTTTCATATCTTCAACGGGAATCCAAATAATTGAGCTCAAAGTGGACTACTACTAACCTGTTGGCAACGGTATTCCCCGTGAAATCTTCTTCCCAGATTCTCGTTCCAAAACCTGTCGAATCGCTTCAGTTGGAGCGTCGGCATAGTTCGATGGGTCCACAGAGAGCACTTTTAGAACTTCCACCTCTTCGTTTGGCTTGAAAACGATGACATCCGTGAAGGTGCCACCACGATCGATGGCGAATCCGAGAGACATGGTAAATAGGGCGGAGTCTGGAAGTTTCTAGAAAATAGGGGAATGGAATGGGAAAAAAGAACGGGGGAATAGGAAGGAGAGTAGGAATAGAACAAAAATTTTATACAAAATCAAGGTTTCCGAAAATCAAATTTTTGAAAATTTAGAAAAAAAAATTTTAGAAAAAAAATGAAAAGAGCGGATTGGTAGATTAAAATTAATAAAAAAATAATTAGGAAATTAATTAAAATTGTTTTTCTAGAAATCGAAATTTCGGCTGAAATTCGGAAATAAAAATTTTGTAGATCAAAACATATTTTTTTTTTAAATTTTAAAAATATTTTTTAAAATTATTCTTAATTATATATTTTTTTAAATTTCGATTTAAATAAATTTTTTAAATCTCAAAAAATTCATTCGAGAAAAAATAAGAAAATCTGATTTTTGGCCAAATTTTAAACTAAAAATTCTGCAAAACCAGTTTTTTTAAATCAACATTTTTCGAAAATTAAATATCTTAAGACCTAATTAATAGAAACCTCTAGATTCTTCAAAAAAAAACGAAAAACCACTACAACAAAATCCAAAATTCATAAAAACAATTTAAAAAATCATCAAAAATCCAAAAAATTCTCTCTTATTTTTCTAATCAATTATTATTTGTATCAGTGATAACGATGATATGGCTGATGTATATGTTCACTGATAAATTGTCATCATTCGGACACATAGAGATAGTTAGACGCAGAGAAAAAAAAAAGAAGAAGAAGATAGAATTTCTTGTGGTCAATTGTGATTGTTTTGTGGTTTGTTATCATGAAGATGATGATAGCTGGGGTGCCGTTTGGCGCGAAATTTGAGAAATAATTTTTAAAATCGGAAATAAACGAAATACAATGAATTTGGCGCACTTTTGGGGTCAAATCTCGGGCGAGAGAGTAGGGAAAGAAGAGATTTAGACAGATAGAGAAATCAGAAATTGCACGTGTGGGGTGCTGGGTGCACACAGAGTACACTATGAGTGCAGATTTATTGTTCTTAGCCTTAAATGAGGCAAATTTTCAGAAAGTTCAGATTTTCGAAAATTCGAAAATTTTGGAAAAATAAATCGAAATTTGCAAAAATCCCATTTTGAAGGATTTTTTTTAACATTAAGACTTTGAAAAACTTTCTTTTTTTTTGAAAAAGTTGAGAAACTGATTTTTAAAAAATTCCGAAATTGTGAATTCTCGCTTTTTAAAATTTTTAAATTTTTTAAAAAACTTTTTTTCTTCTTTTTTTATTTTATTTTTAATTTTTAAAATATTTATAAAAATCCTAAATTTTTGAATGTTGAATTTCCAGAAGTTTCTGAAGTTTTCAACATATCTGAAGATTTCGAAAAAAAATTTTTTACTGAGGCTTAGAAATCCTAAGCCTCAGTAAAACTAAAACTATCCTAACTTTCTTCAAAATTGCCCTAGAAAATCGATGTTTGTACTAAAATAATAGAAATTTTGTGAGAAAAAAAAGATTATCAATTTGAATTTAATCATTTTTAAAGTTTTACTAAATTTCAGACATTTCCAGAACTTTTATCACTGAAAAAACTAAAACTTATTGTAACTTTTCTTCAAAATTGCCCTAGAAATTTGGTTTTTGGCTTCGAATTTTGGAAAACTACTGTACATTTTTTTTCTATTAATTCTTAAAATTTTTTTTTTGCAGGTTACTGTACTTTTGGGATCTCCATGTTTCGACTTCTGGATTTCTTCAAATTTCAGAATAAATTTTTTCTTTCGTCTAGTTTTTCAAAAATTATTTTCAGAATCTTCCCAAATTTCGAAAATTTCATCAATTCAGAATTTTCAACATTTGCAAAATCCAATTTTTTTGAAAAAAAATTTTTTTTTCCAAATTTTCCAATTTTTTCAGGTTTCTTCGCGTAGCTTCCGAAATCTCCGGAAGTGACTAATAAAAAGATTGCTCAGCTTAATTAATTCATCCAATTTACATAGTTCTCCACAACGTCATTTCCCATGTATCTCATTTGAATAAAAAATCTAAAAATTTCTTTTTTTTTTCCTTTTTTTCCAGCTCCTCACATTTTCTGAAAAGTCATCTTAGTGTCATTTTTTAGTACCATATATCCACCCCATAATATAGATCCATAAGAAAAAAGAAAGAAAAAAGTTGGGTTTCTTTTGAAATAATGAAAAAAAAATAATTAGATTATTTGTAAAAAAAGAGAAACTTATTAGTTTTTTTTTCGTTTTCTTCCGAAAGAAAATATATTATAATCTAGTTATTTCAAAGTTTTCCGGGTTATTTTTAGGCTCTTTTTTTCAGAAATTTCCAAAATTTTTAGTTTTCGAAAAACAATTTTTTTTGAAATTTTCAAAAATCATAACTTTCGAGATTCCTAATTATTGTGTTTTCAATTCTGTATTTTTTTTTCAAACTTGAGCACTGCAAATTTTCTTTTTCTAGCTAGAATCTTCAATTTGCAGTTTTTCAAAATTTTCCAAAAAAACAATCTTTTTCAACAAATACATATAGCTCATAACTGTAAATCAAATTTTAAATTTTGTAAAAATGTATTTTACCAAAAAGCCCTTCAAATTTCCTATAAAACTGTATAACTTTCATGTTTCCAAGTTGAGTTTGAAGCAAGTTATGCGCCTTTAAATTCGACGATGCGAGAGAGCAACAAGCCAGTTCCTACCAGAAACTTTGAGCTCATATATCTCATTTCTTTTAAAAGATATCAAAAAGTGGTCAACTGATAAAATGTTTCTCATGATATTTCCAAAATTTTATCAATTGACAGATTTTTGAAATCTTGGCTAGGGACCGAGATAAGCCACAAGGAAATATACACCTCTCGCTTCTAATCTCTCCAGTACCCCTCCACATTCAGCCTCTTACAGTAATCCTCACCCTTCTTACAATAGCTTGAAATGACTGGAATTATCCAAAAATTGTCACAAAATTGATAAAAATCATCAAAAATAATCAAAAATAGGCCTAAATTAACAAAAATGGGAGTAGCATGAGGGAAAGCCATCAACTTTCAAATCGTCAACTTTGAGATTCATTATCTCGTTTCCTAAAAAAGATATCAAAATTTTGTTAACTGATAAAATGTTTATCATGATATCAGCAATATTTTTTTAGTAAACAAAATTTTGATATATTGCCTAGGAACAGAGATAGGCCACAAGGAGATAGACACCTCTCGCGTCTCTGTGCCCTCTTGCTCTCTCATCTCGCCGACTTTAAAGGCGCATATCTTGCTTTGAACTTTACCTATAAAAACAAAGATTATACAGTTTCATAGGAAATTTAAAGGGCTTTCTGTTGATATTCATATTTTTACAATTTACATTTTGATTTTTAGAGAAATCTGCATTTTAGACAAGTTATAGGCTATTTCAGTTTTTTCAACTTTGACTCAGTTTATATCACTTCCTATAAGAGATATCAAAATGTTGTCAACTAATAAAATGTTCATCATGATATCAGCAAAAGTTTACTAGTTAACCACTTTTTGATGTCTCTCACAGAAAATGAGATACATGGGCTCAAATTTTACGATGATTCGGGTAGCGTTCTATTAGAGTGTTTAAACTTCCCGATCTTTGAACCTTTAAGTAAAAAGTACACATTCTTCTTCTTCTCTTCCCACGTCTTCTTATTCTTCACCTACGCTGCTCCTGCATAAAATATAACAGTAGTAAATATTTAGGTTTCAACTTTTCTTTCCCGCAATTTTTGAAAATTTCTTATTCCACGAGAGACAAGACCAACAAACTTTACTCTTTTCTGAAATTCTGATGAAAAAAGTAGAAGTAGAAGACGTCGTAAGAATACACATTCTAATGAATATTCATTTTTTTTTCCTTTGGACTTTTCATTCTTCCATTTTTTTTTTGGAGTTTTGGAATTGGATTAAGAACGATCTCATTTTGTAGAATCCCCTTGTTTTTTGTTTCAGCAAATTCTGAAAAATTCTAAAAAAAGAGAATTTTCAAAAAAAAAATTTTTTTTTGAAATTCTTTTTAAATTTTAGCTTTTTTCAAAAATCAGATTGATCGGATTAAGAACGATCTCATTTTGTAGAATCTCCTTGTTTTTTTTTCAGAAATTCTGAGCATTCCAAAAAAGCATTTTTTAATTTTTTTTTTCGAAAAAATATACCGTAAACACTCTAATAGAACGCCGCCCGAATCATCGTCAAATTTGAGCTCACATATCTCGGTTCTTGTAAAAGATATCAAAAAGTGATCAACTGATAAAATGTTGCTGGTATCATGATTAACAATTTATTAGTGGACAACCATTTGATATCTTTCACAGGAATTGAGATATATAAGCTCAAAGTTGACGATTTAAAAGTTGAAACTTTCAAATTTGTCACCTTAAATAGCATATAACTTGGCTAAAATGCAGATTTCTCTGAAAATCAAAATATGAATTGTAGAAATATAAATATCAACAGAAAGCCCTTTCAATTTGCTATAAAACTGTGTAATTTTTATTTTCATAGCTAAAATTTGAAGCAAGATATGCGCCTTTAAAGTTTGACGAGGCAGGAGAGCGAGAGGGCGCAGAGGAGCGAGAGGTGTCTATCTCCTTGTGGCCTATCTCGGTTCCTAGGCAAGATACCAAAATTAGGTCAACTGATAAAGTGTTGCTGATATCATGATAAACATTTTATCAGTCGACAATTTTTTTATATCTTCCAAAAGAAGTGAGATATATAGGCTCAAAGTGGACGGTCCGAGTGTTTGTGTTCTATCCGTCTGTGTGCCTGTTTGTCCAGTCCTGAGGCTCCGCCTCTTTTTATGAAACGTCATCATGATCACAACCACTAAAAATGGTCATCGATCCTTTTTTTCTGTTTTTTCCAGAAAATATATTTCTCCATATTTTTTTTCATGTTAGTGTCATATCTGTCATTTTCAGAATAATTGAGAAAGTTAGTGATATAGACATTTTATATAAATATAGACATTTTTCACATATTCTTGGGCCATTTTCTCCTCTTTCTTCCAGATTGACGTATTTTCAGAAGAATTTTCAGATTTTTTCTAAACATGTGATTTGTATTTTTCAAAAAAAATTTCAGCATTTTCATAAAATTTGGGGGTTTGTCCATTTTTGGGTAAATATTTGAAAAAATCGAATTTCAGATTTCTCCTCAAAATCCATGAAAATTGAAAAATTGAGACAAAATACAATTTCTAGGTGATTTCTGAAAATTACAAAAAATGCGATTTTTAGATTTTTTTGTCTTCAAACTTCAGAATTCAATTTTTTTGAAACTTTTGAAAATTCCGAAAAATTCAAAGAACCGATTCAGGTGATGTATCGTCTACCGTCATTCAGAATAATTGAAAAAATAAAAGACAGATGAAAATGTGTTTTTCCTATTAATATAAATACATAATTAAAGGCTTCCAGATCTATGAATAGACTGAGATAAAATGAATAGACTGAAAATTTCTTTTTTGTTTAATTTTGATTCTTTTTTTCTTCCAAATTAAAGTTTTACAAAAAAATATTCTACAAATTTTTCCAGAAATTTTGGTACCAAAATCAAGTTTTCTAGGTCAATTTTGAAGAAAGTTATAACAATTTTTAGTTTTACTGAGGCTTAGGATTTTTTACTGAGGCTTAGAAATTTTTACTGAGGCTTAGGATTTTAACCGTTATTCTCCACGAATTTCCTTCAATTTTCATCGTTTTTTTTTGAAATTTTTGAATTCGCGCCAAATCAAAACGCCCATTTTCCAGATGCTCTCCTGCACGCACATCTGCATTCTCGCTCTACTGCTAATTCCAACCACCGAACAGAGTGTTCCTGAAGATTCTGCTTCAGCAAACAACGCTGACACGTGGCGAAATTCTGGGGGAGATGCAGGAGGTGTCGACGTCGAGTACTACGTGCCGAGTGCGGAGGAGCGCGAAAGCCTCTACAGGGATTTGAGTGAGTGTGGAGGGGGCGGCGGTAATTTTGAATTTTTTAGTTTTTTTTTTTTTTGAAAAATCTGAAATTTCGGTCTCTGAGCGCGCGGGAATTTTAAATTTGCTGAAACAAATTAACTCTTCGTACAAGTTTTCGAAAAATTCCTATTTTAGCGTTTTTTTTTCGAAGATTCCGATAATTAGCGCAAAATTTTTCCTCAATTTTCCTAAAAATTGCGATTTTCCCAGTTTTTTTTTTGAAAATTCTGGAATTTTAGCTTCTTATTTTCCGATTATTTTAAGTTTCTGAGCGCGCGGGAAGTTCGAATTCCTTTAAAATTTGAATTTTCAGCCAAATTTTCGAAAAATCCCGATTTTCAGCGTTGTTTTTTTTTGTTGAAAATTCTTGAAATTAGCGCTAAATTCTAAAAATTCTGAATTCTTCAAAAAATATGTTTTTCAGGATCCCTTCGCCGCCTCCGCAACTACAAGTCGGCATTCCCCTATTACAAGGGGCTTGGAAGAAAGTGAGAGGACAGGATCCACGTGGATTTTTCGAGAATTTCAGAGAAAGAGAGACGACTACAAATTCTGTTTTTATTTGTGTTTTTTGATTAAATAAAAAAGTTTTTTTTAATGTTTTTTTCGTATTTTTTTGTCGAAAATCTCTTGTTTAAACAAAATTATGAAGAATTAAGTATATTTTTCCAGATTTCTGTCCATAACTTCTTTCAGAGAAAAAATCTATGTCTGAAATTTGCACCATTCGCTTTAAAATTGAATTTCTAACATTTTTACAAAAAAAAAAATTTTTTTTAATTTTTCGGAATTTTTTCAAAAATCTCAAAAAAAAACTTTTTTTCGTTTTTCTTTTACCAAAATGTTTCAAGCATTATTTTAAGCTATACTACAAATTTTCAAGCTTAAATCTCTTGTTTGAAAAAAGTTATGGCCTGAATAACAAACTGATTTTGAAGCCAGAATTTAGTTTTAGAAAATTGAAAAAAAAATTGAGTCGAATTTTAAGAAAATTTCAAGAAAAGCAAATATTTATATGAATTCAAAAAACCAGAAACAACAATTCATTAAAAAAGAAAAAAAACCAAAAAAACAACTAAGGATTGACTTGTCGAATGGTGAAATTGATTCGGCTGCAGTTCAAATAATCGGAAATCATTGGAGATTGCTCATCCTTATCGAAATGCACCGGTTTGACTTTCGGTCCAATGCAAGGAATCGCGTGATAGACCAATCGTTGCTCTCCGTGCATTATCAAAAAATCCCCATTGCTCAGCCATAACGGAATGGGCGGTTCGGATAGGGAGAGTGCTCCAGACAGGTAGACGGCTGTTTGACCCAGTGACATTGAGATCAAAGGCGCGTTGGAGCGTTCGGATCTGGAAAATTTGTCAAAATTTTGAATTTTCGCTATTTTTCTGAAAATTGAAAAAAAAATATTTTTCGAATTTTTCAAAATTTTTGAATTCCCGCCAAGTCTCTACCTGAATAAGAAAAACTCACTTATCAACATGCGGCGATAGTGCAGACTTTGGCGGATAATAGTTGAGGATCGTGGCGTCCGGACGCATATCGCCCAGTTTCAGCGAATTACTGATAAGCTGAAAATTCAATTTTTGAGAAAATTTAAAAAAAAATTGTTTTTCAAAAATTTCAAAAATTTTCAAAAAATTATAAATTTTTCCAATTTTCAAATTATCGATTTTTCAGAAAATTGTCTAAAATTCCAGAAAAAACTAACATTTCCCAACTGAAAGAGCTCGTCTGGAACGGGCCGCCCGTTTTCTGGATACTTCTTCGTGTTCCAGTCGTATTCAACACCCAACGTCGTCCATCGGAGAGCCTTGGTCAGGAGGGAGGGATCACTGAAAAATTGGGATTGATTTTCACTGAGGCTTAGGAAATTCTGAATTTACTGATTTTTCCAGTTATTTTGGTCCAAAAATCACGTTTCTAGGCCAATTTTGAACAAAGTTATGGCAATTTTAATTTTTACTGAGGCTTAGCAATTTTACTGAGGCTTAGGGAGTTTTACTGAAGCTTAGGAATTTCTACTGAGGCTTAGTAATATATTAATGAGACTTAGAAAATTTTCAGTGAGGTTTGGGAATTTTTACTGAGGCTTAGGAAGATTTTACTGAGGCTTAGCAATCCTAAGCCTCAGTAAAATTTCGGAGAGCCGTAACTCAGCTCAAAATCGAGCTAGAATCATGATTTTTGTGCCAAAATGACGCCAATTTTCAGGCGAATCTTCTCCCAAGTCTTACGTCTCCACATCCTTCCCATGAATCGTCAAATTAGTGATATTCGGCGGTTTCGCATAGCTGAACGCTCGTTTCAGCCACATTCCCGAATTTTGCTTTTTCAAAAGACCCGGAAGTAAATAGAGGCCGATTCGATCGGGAAATGAGTAGACACGCCATTCGGACGGATGGATTAGACCCAGATTTTCAGCTAATTCAGCTTTTTCAGGCGAAATTTCATTTGGGGAGGAGAAGACAAGTCTGGATTGGAGCAGTGGCGACGTTTTGATGTCTGAAAATATCGATTTTTGTAGAATTTTGAATTTTTCATAAAATTAATTTTCGATTTTCAACTTTAAAAAAATGTGTTTCAAATTTGCAAATTTTGTTTAAAAAGATAGTTTTCCGAAATTCGATTTTCCGACTTCCCCAGAAATTTGAAATTTGGACCGCTTTCTGAATTTCGAAATTTTGAATTTCTGAATGTTTTGAATTACTGAATTTCTCAATTTCTCAATTTCCTGGAATTTCCGCCCAATTCAAAATTTTCTTTTTTCCAAAAAATTCAAAAATCCGTTTTTTCCAAAAATTTCAAAAAACCTGAAATTCGAAAATTTGCAAATTTAATTGTTCAGTTAAAAATGTTTCTTTTCGTAATTTAACGAAATTTTTAAATTTTGATTTTTTTTAAAAATTTTTCAAATTTATAAAAAAAATTTTTTTTTAATTTTTCAAAAAATCGATTTTCTAAAATTACCTATAACATCCGAAAAATCAGGCCATGGCCTTCGTTTCTTATATCTCTTAAAAACCGCTTTGAATTCATTAACACCACCGCCTCCATCATCCGAATCCGACGATTCCCCATACTGATCTTTTTCACTGATTCTTGGCTCCGCCCCCTCCTCCTGAGGCTGTTCTCTCATCATGAATGCGTTTATACTTCTGGAGCAATTCCAATTTTCCCTTATCCAGCTCGGCTTCGTATGTTTCCATAGGCTTGTAAAAATGCTCAATGACATTCGCGCCGACAACGACGCCGATCACCAGAACTACCGATTTTTTGAGCGCTTCTTCGATGGGGATACGGTAGGGCCACCAGTTGGGGTTTGATGACATTAAGGATACCCCCGCTAGGGAGGTCTGGAACAAATTTCAGGTTTTTCAGATGGGAAAACTAAGTGGCTCAAAATTCAAATTTTAGAAATATAATTATTTGTTTGAAACCGAAAAATTCGAAAATCGAAATTTTTAAATTTACCTTAATTAGGCATAAAAAATCGATTTTTATAGATTTTTTTCATGAAAATTAAGGGGGGGGGGGGGTTTTCAGATTATAAAGCAATTTTCAATTTAGAGAATTTCTATGGATTTGCGACCAATAAATTAATTTTTCAAAAATAAAGGAAATCACATTTGACAGTATTCATTTTTTGTTCAAATCATGCTTTTCAGTTGGTGAACAAAAATGAGAGCAACATTCGGGATGATAATCTCAATAAAGAAATGTGGAATTTTCCAGATTTTCAGACAAAAATGGGATAGTGAGATTTTGTGAAAATGGAGGGAAAGCAACCAGAAATCTATAATTTTTGAGATTTTTCAGAAAACAAATTGGGGATAATGAGATTTTTTGAATTGAGGGGAAAGCTTTAAAGGGAGGTAAGGAGAGCGATAAAACTGTTGAATTTGAATGAGATTACGGTGATTGATAATCACTGATTATGAGAATTCGAAAAGTGAGGTGTGGGGGGGGGGGATATGAATAGAGATCCGTATAATACAAAAATTTCGATTAAAAAAGGGGGTAAGATCGTCGGGATAGATTTTGAAGCAAAACGTGTAGTTTGTAGTCTAGGAAATTACAAAAAAATCGGTAAAAAACGAGGAAAATTGGCTAGAAGTACCGAAAGTTCAAGATTTTCTGAATTTCGGTAAAAAAAAGAAGGGGAAAAAGAAGAAATTACAACAAAAGGGGTAGTGTATAAAAAAGGATACATTATGTAGCTGAAATTTTCAGATTTTCAGCAGAAAAAAAAAATGAAAAAATGGTATTAAAAAAGGGAAAAAAACAAAAAATTGGGTAAATTTTTGCAACAATTATTGGAGGAAAGAGGGAGTAAATTTGAAGAACAAACAGGGTTTTTTTGGCTTTAAAAATGGGAAAAAAATGCTCAAAAATTCTATAAAATTAGATTTTTTTTTCGTCTGGATTTCCAGAATTTATAAGAACAAATGAAGCCAAAATTTTGGAAATTCTGGATATTTTGATTTTTTTCAGGTGGATTTTCAGGAAAACTTTCAAAAAAATAGAAAACAAAAATGTCCAAAAAACCTAGAATTTTTGAATTTTTTGTGGACTAGAATTCGAAAAAATAGAGCTCAAAATGCTCAAAAATTCTGGAAATTTCGATTTTTTCGGCTGAATTTTCAAGAAAAAAGGCTCCAAATTCTGGAAATTTTGATTTTTTTTGGCTGAAGTCCAAAAATAGACCGAAAATTGCCAAATTTCTGACCAAATCGGGTATTTTTTTTACAACAAAAAAGAGAGAAAAAAGAGGTTTTAGGGTTTAAAAAAAAAAGGTAGTTCTATACAAATAGAGCTTGAAAATTTGTGATTTTTGACAGAAAAAGCTCAGAAATAGGCTTAAAAATCGCTTTTCACTTCTTCTTATTGATAAAATCGTCCAACGAGAATCCGGCAAGCGGTCCAATCTTCTCCGAATTATCAATAATCTCATGACGCGGTGGTGGCTCCGATGGTCCAGCTCCTCCATCATCTGAATCCATTTCCATGTCTCCCACATCCTGCCTCTTCTTCTCCGACGTCTTCTTCTTCTTCTCCGGATTCTGTGGATGATTGTGTCCAAACTGCTTCCTGACATAATTCAAACGAAGCATTCCTTTGATCAGCTTCTTCCAATTCTCATGAATCCTCTCGACACGTGCATTCTCCTCTCTTTCAGCCTTTCCTTCTTCCAGTTTCTCCCATTCACGACGGAATAACGCGGCGTCTTTTTCCAGAACAATTGCACCGTCGATTCTGGAAAATTACAGATTTTTAGGCGTCAGTCCCATAAGTGAAGATTTAAAGTTCTCAAAATCGATTTTTAGTCAGTTTTAAACGTTTCAGACAGCTGAAAATAGCTGAAAATCCATCTAGAAGTGTCAAAACTTGAATTCTGGATTTCGAAAATTTGAATTCCCGCCAAGCCAAGTTGAAGGCGGGAAATTCGAATTTCGATATACCCTCATATATCTTTCAGATTTTAAGAATCTAAAAAAGGACAAAATGGGCGCCAAATTGAAGCTCTGAAACCCGCAGAATCGAAAAAGTTGGAGATTTTTCATCGTTCAAGAGCCCAAAAAGGGCAAACTTGGCACCAAATTGAAGCGCTCAGACCCCCAAGATCGACAATCTAGCCCTTAAAATCCCAAAAAATTCGCTTACACCGGATGCGTGAATCCACCATCGAACGCCCATCCGACGACAGCAGGCACACACTGTTTATTGAGTTTTCGACTCAATTGAACCAATCCTGGTAGCTTCAAATGAACACATTCCAACGGACACATGTTCGGTTGGAACATGTACACATTACCGTAGTCGTTGTGCGGAATTTTGCCCTGGAAATTGAAATATGTGGAAAATCGCTTAAAATACGCCTAAAAATCGTAGAAATGGCTCAAAAATCGGTCAAAAATCACTGATAAATGTCTCAAAATAGCCTAAAAACCGCTAAAAAAATCACAAAACACTTTTTTTTTCAAAAATTTTCTAAGCCTTACATTAGTAAAATAATCCTGAGCCTCAGTAAAAATTCCTAAGCCTTATTAAAAATCTCTAAGCCTCAGTAAAAATTTCTAAGCCTTACAATTAGTAAAACTTTCCTAAGCCTCAGTGAAAAATCCTAAGCCTCAGTGAAAAATCCTAAGCCTCAGTAAAAATTTCTAAGCCTTATTAAAAATCTCTAAGCCTCAGTAAAAATTTCTAAGCCTTATTAAAAATCTCTAAGCCTCAGTAAAAATCCTAAGCCTCAGTAAAATTTTCTAAGCCTTACAATTAGTAAAACTTTCCTAAGCCTCAGTGAAAAATCCTAAGCCTCAGTGAAAAATCCTAAGCCTCAGTAAAAATTTCTAAGCCTTATTAAAAATCTCTAAGCCTCAGTAAAAATTTCTAAGCCTTATTAAAAATCTCTAAGCCTCAGTAAAAATCCTAAGCCTCAGTAAAATTTTCTAAGCCTTACAATTAGTAAAACTTTCCTAAGCCTCAGTGAAAAATCCTAAGCCTCAGTGAAAAATCCTAAGCCTCAGTAAAAATTTCTAAGCCTTATTAAAAATCTCTAAGCCTCAGTAAAAATTTCTAAGCCTTATTAAAAATCTCTAAGCCTCAGTAAAAATCCTAAGCCTCAGTAAAATTTTCTAAGCCTTACAATTAGTAAAACTTTCCTAAGCCTCAGTGAAAAATCCTAAGCCTCAGTGAAAAATCCTAAGCCTCAGTAAAAATTTCTAAGCCTTATTAAAAATCTCTAAGCCTCAGTAAAAATTTCTAAGCCTTATTAAAAATCTCTAAGCCTCAGTAAAAATCCTAAGCCTCAGTAAAATTTTCTAAGCCTTACAATTAGTAAAACTTTCCTAAGCCTCAGTGAAAAATCCTAAGCCTCAGTGAAAAATCCTAAGCCTCAGTAAAAATTAATGAGCCTTATTAAAAATCTCTAAGCCTCAGTAAAAATCCTAAGCCTCAGTAAAATTTTCTAAGCATTACAATTAGTAAAACTTTCCTAAGCCTCAGTAAAAACATTCCTAAGCCTCAGTGAAAAATCCTAAGCCTCAGTAAAAAATGCTCTGAGCCTCAGTAAAACTTTTCCTAAGCCTCAGTAAAAATTCCTAAACCTCAGTAAAAATCTTCTAAGCATCCGTATACCTTCATAAGCCTCAGTTAAAATCGTAAGCCTCAGTGAAAATTCCTAGCCTCAGTAAAAATCGTAAGCCTCAGTAAAGACTAAAAATCGTCATAACATCCTTCAAAATTGACCTAGAAACCTGGTTTTTAGACCAAAATGACTGGAATTTTCAGCATTTTTCAAAAAACCCACATTCTTCAATGCTGGTCTTCTGTACTCCTCCGTTTGCCAGTATCCATAGACATTCAAAAACTGATCCTCACGATCTTCAACCGGAATTTTCGGATTCGGACGCGCCTTGACCACCTTATACGGTTCCTCTCCGATCTTTACACTTCTCGCCAGCTTCAACCAATTATTCTCTCCCTGAAGTGTAAAAACACACGATCTCGGATAGACGTTGTGTCCACGAATCTGTCCCAACGGATTCTGGCTTTTCGGTGGCGGATAGATGGCTTCAAACTTCAGAAGATCCTTTTCCAGTACATATAACGGATGATTCTTGAATTCACTCATCGTCGTTGGTAGGGGTCTTTTCACCAGCTCCTCTCGTAGCTGCATTGCTTCCCACTTCGCTCGTTCAGCGTTTGCGGCGAATGGGTGGAGCAAAGGGTCCAGGCAAGCCATTTGGGATCACAACGACGACGTCGGAATTCTTGTTTGACGCAATCCATCGCATAGCGTTGGGAGAGCTCACAGATGCCGTATCCTGCAAATTTTAAGGATCGAAATTTTAAAATTCCTAGGTTAGAGCCCTGTTTTAAGCCATTTCAGAGCAATTTTCAGAAAAACCAATCCGTGTACTCCTCGTGGACGAAAATATTCACTGGTTTCAAATTTACAGTAACCACACACCGATTTTCACCGATTTTAAGCTATTTTCAGCGATTTTTCGCAGTTTTTAAGCCTATTTTCAGCCAATTTCAGCTCTTTTTTATGCTAATTTTGTGCAGAAAATTCCAAAAATCAGCGGATTTTTTTGCGAATTTTCGAAAGCAAAATTAGTTTTTTCCTCAGATTTTTCGCGTCATTTTTAGACCTTTTTAGGGGTTTCAGCTATTTTTGAAGATTCTTTTTCGATTTTTCCGAACTTTTCGTCTGAAATTAATCTGAAATTCGCGAAGATTACTGTAGGGTTACTGTAGAAAATCGTGTAGTTTGTAGTTTTTTTCTTGCAAACACAATCCGCATTTTGACGTGATTGTATTTCTAAAAAAATAAACTACAAACTACAAGATTTTCTTTTCTACAGTAATCTACAGTAATCTTCGCGAATATCACTCCGTCAAATTTCAGACAAATAATTCGGAAAAAGAATCTTCAAAAATAGCTGAAAAGCTTAAAAAGGTTTAAAGGTGGTGTGCGGTGAAAAATTCTATTGCTTTATTTTGTGCAGAAATTCATGTAAATTCCCATAAAAATAAAGAAAAAATTCAAAAAAATTCCTTCATTGAGAAAAACGGCATCGAAAAGTCAAAGTGGGAACCGGTGGCCTAGCGGCCAGGTGTGAGTTTTCTAGGCCAACTTCCGGTAAAAGCGCGCGAAATTCGAATTTTTATTGATTTTCAGTGTTTTATCTGATTTTTGACAGGTATTTTCATACACCTGCAAGGAAATTAACAAAAACATTTTGAGATCTTAGAAAAACATCAGAGAAAATACTGAAAATCAATAAGAAGTCGAATTTCGCGCGCTTTTACCGGCAGTTGGCCTAGAAAATTGGCACCTGGCCGCTAGGCCACCGGTTCCCACTTTGACTTTTCGATGCCGTTTTTCTCAATGATGGAATTTTTTTCGAATTTTTTTCTTCATTTTTATGGGAATCTACATGGATTTCTGCACAAAATAAAGAAATAAAATTTTTCACCGCACACCACCTTCAAAAATTTCGCGAAAAATCGGAGAGAAAATCAATTTTGCTTTCGAAAAATCCCAAAAAAATCCGCTGATTTTTGGATTTTTGCCACACAAAATTAGCATCAAAAAGAGTTGAAATTGAATGAAAATAGCCTTAATAAGGGCAAAAATCGCTGAAAATAGCTTAAAATCGGTCAACATCAAGTGTGTGGTTAGCGTAAATTTGAAACCGGTGAAAATGTTCGTCCACGAGGGCTACACGGATTGGTTTTTACTGGTCGAAATGAACTGGAAATAGCCAAAAATAAAAACTGGCAAATGGCCTGAAATGACCCAAAAACTGGCAAATGGCCTGAAATGAGGTATGGACGACCATAAATGGACATTTTGTTATACGAATCTACACATTTTGGTTTCAAAAATGCCTAAAAATGGCTAGAAAATGAATATTGAAGCCATTTTCAAGCCAAAAATGCTCCTAAAGTCTTCCTACTCACTATGATCAATGCCAAAGACATAGGAAATGGGACTAGTGGAATCCACGTGGATTGTCAGCGGCTCATCAACCGTTTTGTGCAAAGGATCAATGCAAATCCAACGCTTCTCGAACGGCTGCCAGTATTCCACCCAATAGTTTCGTTCTTCCTTCTTTGCTTTTTTGGCTTTAGCCTTCTTAGAATCCGATGACGTGGATGGCTCCTCGTCCTTCGGCGTCTGACTTCTCGACCTACTCAGCTCTCTAAATTTATCCATCTCCTTCTGCAACTCCTTCTGCTGATTCTTATCCCATCGTCTTGGAATCGTTCTCGCATTCACCACAATTCGACACGTGGCTTCTAGACCGCGCAGCAAGCAGAACAGTAGTGTGGCTCTATCCAGATCAGTCTCGTAGCATTTTCCATTGACCAGTGCTGTCAAACGAGTCGTTTCGGGGAATCTGGCTTCGTGTCCATCGGACAAGTCCTGTTCGATAGCAGCCACAGAGATAACTCCGTTGAGTGGGCGGAACGCGTCGGTGTACCACTTCACCAGATTGGTCATCACATCGATCGGAATGATTTCTCCAGTGTATTTGAGGTAGCCGTTTGGAAGTTGGGACATCATTAGGGAGGGGACTAGACTCTCGTCGAGAGCTGTTTTAACCACTTGTTTGAGATGAGCCATGTAACACAGGAGATGCACCTGGAATAGACAATTTAGACCAATTTTATGTTATTTCTTGTCTATTTTATATCGATTCATAGCCATTTTAAAATCATTCGGTGTTTGTACATTTTCAGCTCGGGTTTTTACCCTTAAATAGAAAAAAAGAATAAAGTTGAGAAAATTATTCTATCGGCAGTTTAGACCTATTTAGCTCGATTTCAAACGAATTTTTGGCTATTTTATACCGATTTATGGTCATTTTGTACGTTTCCAGACCGTTATTTGAACTTTTTGGTCATTCTAGACTCTTATAAAGCCTTTTGGGGGTTTTAACTGATTGTTAAAGCCGATTTTCAGCCATTTTTCAGCAATATTCATTAGTTTCTGCTAAGAATACACCTGGAAAAGCATAAGCCTCGGTAAAAATTCCTAAGCCTCAGTAAAAAATCTCTAAGCCTCAGGAAAAAAATTCCTAAGCCTCAGTAAAAATCCTAACCCTCAGAAAACATTTTCTAAGCCTCAGTAAAAACTTCCTAATCCTCAATAAAACTTTCCTAAGCCTCAGTAAAAAATCTCTAAGCCTCAGTGAAAATCTCAAAGCCTCAGTAAAATTTAAAACTCCCGTAACTCGCTTCAAAATCAACCTAGAAATCTGATTTTTGTACTGAAATGACTCAACAAACCTTGTGCGTATTCTCCCAAGCGTCTCGAATTTTCCTATTGACCTCTTGTCTGAGATATACGACCCACCAATCCTTCTCAACACCTTCCTCCCCCTCTCCATCTTCTCCATTCGCTTCGTGATCAATGCTAACCTCGATATTCTCATCAAGGACCGGATGGAAGTGCTCCATCTCCTCCCATTCGTCTTCAGAAGACTCTTGACCGTCAGATGAGTCTTCCTTTTGCTGGGACTCGTGTTTTTTGTGCTTCTTATCAGCTCCACCACCCAATTTCTCGGGTTCCAATGCATCGATAATCTTCCTGCCCTCGAAGTACGCCTTCTTCATATTCTCATGAATCTTAAAACACTCATCATAAGAGACCTCTTCTACTTTTCCACGTGCATAGGCATGAGCAACGACACGATACTCCAGCATACGACGTTCTCCCTTCGCCAGCTTTCGATCCGCTTCGTAGTTGGCCAGATTCTTCTTCCATGGTTGTGGTGGCTTCTGTTTCACCGCCATACGAAGTCCGGATTTCACATTTTTCGAGTTCTTTGGATTTCCTGTTTTTCTAGCGATGGAGGCTTTGGAGCATTTCGGCCAGTGCGCGTCTTTTTGGTCGGATCCCTTGGACTTGCTGCTCTTGCCCTTACTTCCCCCAAATCTGCCCTTCTTGGCTGGATGAGATCTAGAATACGCTTTAGAGGATGGTCCTGGACCTCCAACGTCTTCTGAATCGTCGTTTTCAGATTCCTCAGACTCCCCAGACTCATAAGAATCGCTGGACGACTCCTCCGACTCGATTTTGAAGGCTTTCGATCTTTTTTTCGGCACTCCCTTCTGCTGAATTCTGGATCCTAGACGCTTCAGTTCCTTCTTTGGCTCTTCTGAATCCATGACGTCATCTGAATCGCTGGCTTCATCGGACGACGAAGAAGACATCTCTTCAATCCCAGCAAGGTGGTCTTTGGGAACATAGGAGACGCGTCTAGAGGTGGTGATCGAGCGGCGAGGACGAGATGACGTGGATTTTGGAGCATCTGCAGCTTTCTGGGCTCTTTTTGGAGCTCCAGAGCCATTTTTATTCGATTTTGTCGGTTTTGAAGCCGCTGGAGCATCGGAGTCGTCGATTTCCATTTCATCGTCTGATTCTTCATTTTTAGCCGGCTCTTCTGCATCAGATTCTTCTGGAAGGTCCTCTGGAGATTTTGACGTCTTCTGGAGACTTCTAGCTAATTTTGGAGCCATTTTTGAAAAACGAGATGACATGGATTTTGGAGCTATTGGAGCATCTGGAGCTTTCTGGACCTTCTTATTCGTTTTTGAAGATTCTGAAGCTGCTTCTGCAGTGTCGATTTCCACATCGTCGTCGGATTCTTTATTTTTAGCCGGCTCTTCGGCATAAGAATCTTCTGGAACGTCTTCTGGAGATTTTGACGTCTTTTTGACTCGTTTTTGAGCAATTTTTGACGTTGAAACAGGATCCTCATCTTCCGAACTACTCGATTCGGATAATGCGTGCTTTTTTAGGACACTAAAATCCTTCTGAATGTTCTCAACGACGTCTTCTAGATCTTCTGGAGTCGGAGAGTCCCTGCGTTTTGGAGGTGCTCTTGGTCTCTTTTTCGGTGCTGCCTTTGCTGCCATTGGAGGTTTCTGGAAATTTGATATTTTCACTATTTTTGCACCGGAAATTCAAATTTCCTGTGGTTTCGGAATCAAACTTCATACAAATTCTGGCCTTTTTACCACTAAAAATTAGAAAAAAGTACTTTTCGAGCTGTTTTTCTATACAAAAATGCAAAAACACATGTGGCCTAACTTTTTCGGTTTTCTAGGCCACCGCAATAAGATGGTCCTTTCTTTAGGTACACATAAATATAAACCTCCTCATTTTTCTTCGCCTTGCCACGTGGCTTTTTCGGCTGTTCGACGGCGACAATCGGCGGTGAATCGACGTTTTGAGAATTTTGGGTTTGAAGTTGGAGACGTGCGGAACGGCGTCTGGTTTCCATCTGAATCAAAAATTACATTTTTAATTTGAAAAAAAAGGGGAAAAAAATCGAGAAAATAGGCTATTTTCAAAGGAAAAACGACCGAGAAAATAAAAAATTAAAAAAAAATCAGAATTTTTTCCAAGTTTTCTAAGCCTCAGTAAAATGAAACTTTACTGAGGCTATGTATTTCTAAGCCTCAGTAAAAATCCGTTTTTTGCGAACTTTTTTTTCAGAAAATCAGAATTTTTTACAAGTTTTCTAATCCTCAGTAAAATTGAACTTTACTGAGGAGTATGAATCCTAAGCCTCAGTAGAAATAGATTTTACTGGGGCTAAAGAATCTTAAGCCTCAGTAAAACTTTAAAAATCAATAACTCGGCTGAGAATTCACCTAGAAAGCTCATTTTTCTCCCAAAAACTTGGAATTTTCGCTAAAAAAGCCGGAAAACGTATTTAGTTTTTGATCTACCGAACCGCTTCGATGATATTTTTCAGGAAAATTAAAATTTTCAATTAAAAAAAAGGGAAAAATCGAGAAAATGAGTTTTTTGAAGTTTTGATGAAAATTAGAAAAAAATGGTCTTGAAGCGATCAGAGAAAAACAAATATTCAAAGGGTTTTTCTGAATAGAAAACCGATGGTTCAAAGATTACAGAAAATCATGAATTGGCGATTCTTTTCAGTAGTTAAAAATGCAATAAAAATCAAATCTCTCAAAAATATCACAACCCGAATTGAAAAAATTTAAAAAATAGCGGAAAAATATAAGATACACAGGTATAAAACTATAAAAATCGGGAAATTCTTCAAAACTAGACGACGACGAATTATGAACATGAGAGAGAATGTGAAAATGGCATCATTATGATAGGAAAATATGACAAATTGAATCATTTTTAGGGGAAAAATTGGAGGAAAAGTGAAAATTATGCACTGCTACAATGGGAAAGAATATAAGGAACATTATCAGATCGAGAGCATTTGGGGGGTTTTTTGTGTGTGAAAGATCGAGAAATTATTCATTTTTGAAGATAAATTTGAAATGTACATGTGCGGGTGATCATATCAATAGCCACTGGTTCCTGGATTTCCGGGATGCTGAAAATATTTTTAAAAAATTATAATTTAGGGAAGAAAACTTTTTTTGGGCATTAAAATGCCCAAAAAAAGTATATTTTTAGGATTTTTAGTGCTTTTTGGAGCTTTTTTTGGGCTATTCTCAAGATTTTCAGGGCTTTTTGGGGCTTTTTGGGAGATTTTTTGAGCTTTTTTGGGCTTATTTTTAGAATTTTTAGGGCTTTTTGGGACTGTTTCGGGCTTTTTGGAGCTTTTTTGGGCCTATTATTAGGATTTTTAGGGCTTTTTTGGGCCTATTTTCTAGATTTTCAGGGCTTTTTAGGAGATTTTTTGAGCTTTTTGGAGCTTTTTTAGGCCTATTTTTAGAATTTTTAGGGCTTTTTGGGGCTGTTTTGGAGCTTTTTTGAAGCTTTTTTGGGCCTTTTTTAGGGACCTTTTGGAGCTTTTTTGAGCCTATCTTTATGATTTTCAGGCCTTTTTGAAGCGTTTTTTGGTGCTTCCAGAACCTTCTAGAAGCGAATGTTCGAGGTTGTGCTATGAATCTACACATTTTGCTACAGATTTTGATGCCAAAACTTCAAAAAAATGGTCAAAAACTCCTCCAACTCACTAAATATCCCCAAAAATCAGAATAATCCGTCCAAAAGGGTTGCTACAAACCTTAAAAACGCCATCACCCATGGAGTATCGTTTCGAGTAGTCCTCCTTGCTACTTCCTCCTTGCATCGAGGGTCTCTTCTTAACCTGGCGAGAGCTCTGTCCCTGCCCATGGCCAGCTCCAGGGAGACCAGCTCCAACTTTATTGATCGCCGGTGGCATCGGGGGTGCTCCATCCAAAACCTCCCTCGCCCTATCCAGATCCGAGAGCACTCCAAGACTCCCAACACCACTTGGACCACACGCCGATCCTCGTTTCTCCCATACTCCAAATGACACTCCAGCTTCCGGGCTCTTCGCCATTGGCTTCGTAGGTGGTTCCACTCTCGGACGTCCTGGATCCGGCTCCGGGTAGACTCCACTAGCCGCAGCGATTCGCCGGATTCCTGGGAAGCTCACTTCATCTGTCTCATTCATTGGATAGCCGGGTGGCAGGGAGGCGATTGACACCAAATGCATCATATATCCACCGGCTAGACTTCTGGTGGTAGCTGTCACAGTTTGTTTCTGCATCACACGATATCCGGTGACAGACTTGGAATTCTTATCGAACGTCTTCTGTAGCAAATCGATGTAGGTGTCTAGGGAGAGCGATGGATTGTATTCCAAAGGGTTCTTCTTAGTCTCAGCTGGAGCTGTCTCCACATAGGCTGGATTGCTAGTCATCGGCCGAATCGGTGGCATCCGATACATATGATCTACCGTAGGAGAATAGGTGTTCCGGCGTTCCGCTTGATCTGGAACCACCTGAGCTTCTATTGCGTCTGCTCTTGTGTGATTCACAGAAGAATATGGTTGTGCTCCAAGGCCCCGGATTCGGAAAAAGTTGCTCAGGGCATCGTTCATCATAGAATTCACATTCCTAATCAATACATCGACATGCTGCTCTCCAGTCTGCCCTCCAATGAACTCTTGTGGCTTCTCTAGACTCTGATTCATGGCATCGATAGCTGCCTGAATGGCATTCTCCACTGTGACGTCTGATTTCCTGGCAGACGCTAGATGAGTTCTAGGAGGGAAATTCGAAGGGTGATTGTCATCGGGAATCACTTCTTGCGGTAGAAAACTCGCCAATTCCACTCCGAACCTCGTGGAAATCGACTCTGCCTCTTTATAAAACTCCGCCTCTCTTCTGGCAGCTTCCACACGGATACTTTGCCACGCTGGCGCATTCAGAATGCGTAGACGACGTTGGAGCTCCTCGTAGCGGAAGTAGGCGGCCTGTCGCTCGTAAACAGGCATTACGAAATCGATGATAATCTGTTGAGCCACGAACATGATCATCGGGATCCGAGCCATTATCTTATTCTTGGCGATTGATGAGAATGTGCTGACGCCGATGTGATCGTTGAGACGGTGGAACAAAAAGTACTCGATTCGTTTGAAAATGATGAATGCGCGCTCCAATTTCATCGCTTTCAGATATTCCAGGCCCATTTGGGATAGATCCAGTAGCACTTCGTAGTATCTGGAATAGCATTTTTTGGAAATAAAAAATATTTTTGATGATTTTTTATTTTATTTTCAGCCATTTTAGCAGAAAAAAGACCGAAAAAAGTAAAAAATTCAAAAAAAAAATTTTTTTTTAATCTTTAAAATTTTTTCCAAGTTTTCTAAGCCTCAGTAAAAAGGAGATTTTACTGAGGCTTAGAAATCCTAAGCCTCAGTAAAACTGAGCTTTACTGAGGCTTATCAATCCTTAGCCTCAGTAAAACTTCCTTAGCCTCAGTAAACATTTCTTAGCCTCAGTAACAATTCCTTAGCCTCAGTGAAAATTCCTAACCCTCAGTAAAAATTCCTTAGCCTCAGTAAAACTTCCTAAGCCTCAGTACTAATTCCTAAGCCTCAGTAAAAAATTCCTCAGCCTCAGTAAAAATTCTCTTAACCTCAGTAAACATCCACTTTACTGAGGCTTAGAAATCTTTAGCCTCAGTAAAAATTCAATTTACTGAGGCTTAGAAATCCTAAGCTTCAGTAAAACTTCAAAAATCGATAACTCGGCTCAAAATCCACCTAGAACGCTCATTTTTCCACCGATTTTTCTGGAATTTTTTGCAGAATCTCTTACCGATGAAGTGGAACCATCTGACTCGCATCAATATTGGCCGCATAGCGAAGTTGGCGAACGCGCAACTCGGGATGCATCAGCACCAACGGCGTCGGCTCTTTTGGGTCTCCTGAAAAAAGTGAATTCTTGGTTTTTTCCGTATTTTTTCGCTAACTTTTCGGCGGCGGATTCGTCATCGTCGTCATTTTGAATGTTTGGATATGCGGTCAATTGAAGATGATCATAAGAGGCTCTGGAAATTCGATTTTTAGATAAAATAAGGTGAAAAATGAGAGGAAAATCGTAAAAAATAGTGAAAATTGAACGAAATTTCGATTTTTTGAGCTTAAAAACTGCATTTTTACTAGAAAAATTGGAAATTTTACAGCTAAAATCGATTTTTCCCGCTTAAAATCAAGTTTCTAGTCAAAAATATGGAGTTTTTAAAGCTAAAAATCGGTTTTTGAGGTCAAAATTCTATGAAAAAATTCGTCGGAATTCTGATGTGTGTAAGCTTGAAAATTGTATTTTTTAACTCGAAAAAATGCATTTTGAGGTCAAAACTCTTCAAAAAAAAAAACGAATTTGTTCTTTCAAAAATTGATTTTTCGGGATAAAAATAGTTTTAAAAAAGTTTTCAGTCAAAAATATGGAGTTTCCAAAGCTAAAAATCGATTTTTCGAGGTCAAAATTCATTTAAAAAACAATTTTTTTTCCTTCAAAAAATTGATTTTTCGGGATGAAAAAACGGCGAAAACCACAAGTATTCCTCTCTCTCCTCGTTCATCTCTATTTTCTCACTTTCTTTATTATTTATTTTTCTTTAAATATCTAATTTTCTTTTCACTCTCTCTCTCTTTCTCTCTCTCCCTCGCTTTCTCTTTTTCATTTTTTTTTGAAGTTTGATAAGGAAAAAAGAGGATTCCAAAAATAAATCATTCGGGATTTTCTGTGTTTTAGTCTTGAAACAACTGCTTCCTATCTCTTTTCAACCAACCAAAACACACAACATAAATTGCAAAATCCGCATGTTTTTGGCGCAAAAAGGGGCGGAGCCTGAATTTCGCAACTCTCGCCGCACACTTTTTCCAGGGATTTTTGGGCTCCAAAAACAGAGAAAAAGCGGGAGAAAAACTCTGTTTTGGTGTTTTATACGCTTCAATGATCAGAAATCGAATGAAAAGGAGGAAGAAAATTAAAAGGAAAGCCAAAAAAATGAGGTCGATCTTTTTCGGCGAAATCTCTCCGACGGATCAGGGCGAATTTCGGTTTTTTCGAGATTGATCCGAAAATTTGATTCGAATCACCCACAAACTATGATTTCATTCGAAAAGTGAACTTGATCATCTTTTTTCTTGCAAAAAAATGTTTTTTTCGAAAAAATCGAAAAAAATTTTACTGAGGCTTAGGATTTCTAAATCTTAAATGATGCCAGGACGCTGATTCAACCACCAAAATGATCAGAAAAACGAGAAGAACATTGAATTCATCGTTCTCCAGGCTTTTTAAACAGAAAATTCCAGGTTTTTTAAAGCGAAAAATGAGCTTTCTAGGTGCATTTTCAGCCGAGTTATTGATTTTTGAAGTTTTACTGAGGTTTAGGAAAAATGAGCCTCAGTAAAACTTGAATTTGTTATAACTCGGTTTAAAATGATGCTAGTATTATCCTTGTCCTACCAAAATGATAAAAAAAGGGAGAAGAATGTTGTCAAAATAAAATCGAAAAATTTTTTTTACTGAGGCTAAGGATTTCTAAGCCAAACAAAACTTAAAACTGTCACATGTGGCTTAGAATCAACCCAAAAGGCCCGTTTAACCACTAAACTGATCAGAAAAACGACTAGAACATCAATAAAATAGGAAATGCGCTGAAAATTAGTTTTCAGCATGGCAAAATAACAATAATTATATTAAAAATACATATAATTATATATGAAAATTGACAAAATTCATTGAACTATCCGATAAAAGAGAAGAATGTGTATAAGAAAATTCGAACAGGGATGGAGAACATGGGAAATGGGATCAGGTGGGGGGGGGGGGGCCGTTTCGCAACAAAAAAGTGACTGGAATGGCCTAATAATTCGAGATTAAAACAAAAATTCAGGAAAAATCGATTTTTGATCGAATTTTCTGATTTTTGAACCAAATCTAAGGTCCTTCATTATTATAAACCAATTTTTTAGTCTCAAGATATCCATAGCTCATTAAAAATGCACATTTTCACAACCAAAAGGTTGCGAAACAATCAGAAAAACATAGAAAAAGAACAAAATAAATAAAAGAACACCGGTATTCTAATAATAGTATGCCATTCGTCTCAATTGCATCAGATCATCAAGAATATGGTATCTTCCCACACCCAACCGTCTCGCCAAATCCGTCTTATCGTACACCGACAAATGCAAATATTGCTCAACGACGTCTCCGTCAATCAGATTCCGCGCGTTCCGCCCGTTGACAATCGGCTGGGATGGTTTTGACGAGCGTGCGCCTTTAATGTGTAGTCCGGCGATTTGAGGAGTGACACTTCCGATGAACGTTTGGAGGAAATGAAGACGTCGATAGGATTTCTCGGTTAGAGGACGAATGTAGCCGAATGAGCCGTCTAGGGAGCCAAATATCGTATTCATTCGTTGCTCGATATTCTCACGCTCTTCTGGCGAGGAGCTGTCTAGCAGGGAGGTGTGGCCTGGAATAATACAATTGATTATAGTCATTTTACAGCAAAAATCAAGTTTCTAGGTCAATTTTAAAGCGAGTTACGGGAGTTTTAAATTTTACTGAGGCTTAGGAATTTTTACTGAGGCTTAGAAAATTTTACTGTGGCTTAGGAATGTTTTACTGAGGCTTAGGATTTTTACTGAGGCTTAGGAATATTTTACTGAGGCTTAGAAAATTTTGCTGAGGCTTAGGATTTCTTACTGAGGTTTAGGAATTTTTACTGAGGCTTGGGATTATTTACTGAGGCTTAGGAATTTTGACTGAGGCTTAGGAAAGTTTTACTGAGACTTAGGAAGTTTTACTGAGGCTTAGGAAAAGTTTTACTAAGGCTAAGAAGTTTTACTGAGGCGTAAGAAATTTTTGATGAGGCTTAGGAATTGTACTGAGGCTTAGGATTTTTTTACTGAGGCTTAGGAATCTTTTACTGAGGCTTATAAATCTTAATCCTCAGTAAAACTTAAACTATTAATATCTCGGCTCAAACTCAACCTAAAAAGCCCGTTCAACAACCAAAATGATAAGGAGAACGGGGAGAATCTTTTAGAGAAAAAAAACTTAGGATAACAAATCCTAAGCCTCAGTAAAAGTTCCTAAGCCTCAGTAAAAATGCCTAAGCCTCAGTAAAACTAAAAAGCATCATAACTTCTTTCAAATTTGAGCTAGAAACCTGAATTTTGGACCAAAATGACTGCAATTCACTCAAAAACCCCGCCCACAACCAAATATGGAGAATGAGTACAAAGTTTCAGAGCTGAAACTGGCTCAAAAGTGACCCAGAAGTCTAGCAAATGCTCTTACCTTTAACCCTCAAAAACGCGTTAATATTGGTTCCGATATTAATCGCCGCCTTCACTGTCAACCGTTCTCCTCCATTCGACTCAGGCGCTTCTGGGGAGTAACTGAACAGTGTGATATTGCCATGCTCATCACTCAACAAGAATCCAATGTGCATTCCATCAACTAAGAATTCTGATGCCATGGGTGCCTGTGCACATTTTCTATCATCCCTCGACGCAATCGACATTGCCTTATTCTCCTCTTGGAATCGAATCAGCGACATACTTTCTCTCGCATCCAAAGCCAAAGCAATCGTTCTGATAGAGTGTAGCTGATAGACATAATAGTGCATGTCCAAAAACGAGATTCCCATCAAATCATTATCCTTAAACTGCCAAATGAACACCTTCTGTCCCATTCCGGACAACAAAAGACCGTTAATCGCACACAATCCAGTCACCGGACCCTTCTGCTCCTTATCATACAGCACTTTGATCTTTCGATTCGACGTTGGTTGACCTGGCTCCGGAACGACTTCAATCACTTCGCAAAGAATGATTCGTCCTCTAACCAACACCTCCTCTCCATAATTATTAACTGTAGCTAGTGCCAAATAAGTGTCTAGGCCACCGTAACGCGATTCAGATTTCAGTGGGACGTCTTCCATTGCTGTCACCGCTTCCATATCCTCAAATTCGAATTCGGTATTGGGGACGGCTGCCCAGTCTTGCGAGGAGAAGAGCTGGAAATATGATTTTTTGTTGAAAATTTTTTTTACTGAGGCTTAGGATATCTAAGCCTCAGTAAAACTTGATTTGACCATAACTTGGTGTAAAATGACGCTAGGAAGTTGATTTACCCACAAAACTGGTCAGAAAATCTAGAAGAACCTTGCTAGATAGTCTGAAAATGTGTTTATCAGCTTTTTTCCAGTCGTTTTGGTCGTAACATCAGACTTCTAGGTTGATTTTGAAGCGAGTTACGGGAGCTTCAAATTTCACTGAGGCTTAGGATTCCTAAGCCTCAGTAAAATTTGAATTGACCATAACTTGGTCTAAAATTATGCAAGAAAACTGGTTTTACCACCAAACTGATCGGAAAACATAGAGGAACCTATTCTTGGAAAATCGATTTTATGTGCTTTTCGCGTTAAAAACGTGGAAATTTTCGGAATTTAAGGGAAAAACCGGAAAAATACATCAAAAATATATTTTTCTATTCGATTTTTTGAGAAATTTTTAGACCATTTTAGGGTTTTCAGCTATTTTTGAAGATTCTATTTTTATTTTTCCCAATTTTTTGTTTGAAGTTTGATGGGATGATGTTCCAGAAGATGACTGTAGGTTACTGTAGAAAATCTTGTAGTTTGTAGTTTCTTTTTTTTTTTTGCAAAATGAGACTACAAACTACAAGATTCTTTACAGTAATCTACAGTAATCTTCGCGTACATCATCCTGAAAAGTCAAACTTCCGACAAAAAATTGGGAAAAATCGAGAAAGAATCTTCAAAAATAGCTGAAAACCCTAAAAAGGTCTAAAATATCTGCAAAGTATCGAAGAAAAATACATTTTTAGCGTTAAAAAGCTCATTTTCAATGAAATTTTCCATGTTTTTAGCGTAAAAATCACCTAAAACCGAATTTCAAGCTCCTGGATTACGGTAGTTACAATTCTGTGCAAACACCACGTTGATGTATCAAAATTGACGACAAAATTTGAATTTTCAGCGAAAAAAAAAATGCAGTGGTTAGATGTTTCCACAGGAATTCAAGTTACAGTAATCCTAGAACGAGAATGTCGATGTTAGGGCCATTTTTCACGCTAAAATGCAATTTACAGCTAAAAATATCAGAAATTTGGGGAAAAATGTCAAAATTTAACCCTAAAATCGAATTTCAAGCCCCTGGGTTACTGTAGGTTGAATTCTGTGCAAACACAGAAGCGATGTATTAGATTTTACGACGAAATTCTAAATTTCGCCTTTTAAAGCGGATTTATGAGATTTTTCGAATTTGAAACTTGAATTTGGCATAACTTGGCTTAAAATGAATCTAGAAAAGTGATTCAACTACCAAAACGATTTGGAATGTTTGCTGAATCTTCTAGGATTCTGTAAAAACTCACATTCAACGTATACTTCGGTGGTGCTGGCAACACAAAATTCTCATCCTTCTCATGAATCTCCTCCTGTTTATCATCGTTCATAACCACCCAAATCTTGTTGCTAGGCTTTGGAACCGACGAGACCACAGCATAGATATCCGAATTCATCAGATACCTCACGTTATGAACCGTTTTTCCCACTTCAATCTTTTTGACAGGATACGGCATATCGTAGTCGAAATCCGGATGCATTCTCGCGATTCGTAGCTCTGATTTCTGTTGTGTCATATATACAAATCCATGGAGCACGTTTTCATTGTTAAACGGGGTGAAGGCTTTGATGGATCCATCGATTGTCATCTGATGGGTCTGCATTCCTCCCCAGGCACCATATACAAGGAGTGTCGGAACGGCTCCACCAATCATAACTCCATTATTAATAGAAGAAATTCGTTCGAATGGATGAATCAACGTATATCTCTTTCCATGTTCCATTTCCATTTCAAACGGGGCGCGTTTCCCATCGATATTCACATATGGAGACGTTCGGAGACCGATGAGATGTGGAAGTTTTCGAAATGCGACGCCGAGATGGCCAGGTTGAGGGTTGTAGCTGGCAAACATCTCGTACAACACTACTTCTTCATCGATAATCGCTATGAGCACTGGGTGCGCTTGGTTGATTCCCATTCCTGGAGAAAAATCACTTTTTTAGAAAAATGGGGATCCTGAGGTTTTCAGAATACTGTAAGATTCTGCTTAAGTTTCTAGTTAATTTGAAATCAACGTCATTATTCTAGTCTAGAAGAGAATTTCGGAGAATTCTCAAGAACTAAAAAATGAATTTTTTTAGCCTCAGTAAAATTTCCTAAGCCTCAGTACAAATTTCCTTAGCCTGAGTAAAAACTCCTAAGCCTCAGTAAAACATCCTAAGCCTCAGTAAAATTTGCTAAGCCTCAGTAAAAGATTCCTAAGCCTCAGTAAAAATTTCTAAGCCTCAGTAAAAAACTAAAATGCCTATATCTTCCTTCAAAATAGACCTAGAAATTCGATTTTTGTTTAAAAATAACGGAAATTTAGTGGAGAATCTCAAGGTGAGTATTTTAGGCCCCAATTTTAAACCACGAGGTTCAGAACTGCTCTTGATTCTCGCTCTAAAAGATTCTTCTCGTTCTCCTTATCATTTTGGTTGTTAAACGGGTTTTTTAAGTTGATTTTGAGCCGAGATATGAAGAATTTAAGTTTTACTGAGGCTTAGGATTCCTAAGCCTCATTAACACTTGAAATGACCATAACTTGACTCAAAATTACGCTAGAAAGATGATCTTGCCACCAAATTGAGCAGAAAATTTAGCTTAACATGAATTTTTGAATTCTCACCAACAATCTGGGCCTCGACAACCTTCTCACACAACTTCTTCATTTCTGAATTCACTTGATCCTCCTCATTCTTCGCATCATCCTTCTTCTTCTCCGTTTCCTTCTCCTTCTCCTGTGCTGCCGTCTGCTTAGCCTTCTTCTCCTTTTCCTCCTCCTCCACAGTCATATCGACTAGAAGCTCCGGAACATTCGAGAATCGTCCAATTTGATAAACCAGCTCCAAATCTGGCAGCGAATGAATCGTAATTCGTCCGTTGTCATGAGCAACGACTAGCCAATGAGTGATGCTGGCTGAAAATTAAAGAAATTAAATAATTAATTAACTAGATAATTACAATATGTCCTTGTTGGATCAATAGCATCCGACTGTTCTCCTCCTCTACTCGACATGATCGCATCGTGTCCCAATCGCTTCCGTTTCCGGGTATTCTGAAGGCGTGTCGAAGATTCTCCACCTGAAATTCAGAACCGATTGCTCAGCTTAAACTTCAAATTTGATTTTGAAATTCAATTTTGTCTCAAAAATTAGATATTTATACACTGATTGCTCATCCTTAATCCACACACTTTCCGCTGCTACCATCGGCTCATCCTCTTCGGCATCTCCATACAAAAAATCGTCATCTTCGCCGTACAACATCGCATCGTCATCTGGAATCTCCTTCTTGATTTTTGGCACTGCCACGTGGTGTCCATTTTCAGCCGCATTTTCAGGTTTCTCGTCTCTCCCATCTACCGTATTCTTCTTCATAATCTGTGAAGCATCAGAATAGATAGAAACCGACGTCAGCTGGGTGGAAATTTGCTCGGAGAACGTGGCAAACGAAGTTTCATTCACATTGACTTCGCGAAGATGTACATATGGCTCCATGGCCAGCTCGTAGAGAAGAGGCCGCCCGTTTTGGGTGAGTACTGCCACGTAGGGATCCACTATGGAGGCTTGGACTACTGGGAAATTGGAATCGATGTGGACTTCTTGCATTTGTTGGCCATCGGTGACGAGAGCGATGCATGTGGATGTGACCTGAAAGTGAAGAGAGTTAGCCTCAGTAAAAATTCCTAAGCTTCAGTAAAAAATCGAAGGCCTCAGTAAAAATTTCCTAAGCCTCAGTAAATATCCTAAGGCTCAGTGAAAAATCCTAAGCTTCAGTAAACTTTTTTCTAAGCCTCAGTAAAAACTCCTAAGCCTCAGTAAACTTTTTTCTAAGCCTCACAAATTTCGAGCCAAATAAATCATTAAAATCCTAAGCTTCAGTCAAAATTTCCTAAGCCTCGGTAAAAATTCCTTGAGCCTCAGTAAAATAATCCTAAGCCTCAGTAAAGATTCCTAAGCCTCAGTAAAAATTCTCTAAGCCTCAGAAAAAATTTCCTAAGCCTCAGTAAAAACTCCTAGGCTTCAGTAAAACTTGATTTGACCATAACTCGCTTCAAAATTGCCCTAGAAACGTGATTTGTCTACCAAAATGATCAGAAAAGTTAGCAGAATTATTCAGAAGCTTCGAGAGACTTCGTTTGATACCAAGATTAGAAATTTTTTGGAGTAAAACGTTTTCTAAGCCTCAGTAAAACTAAAATTCACTAATTTTCTTCAAAATGAAGCTAGAAACTTGATTTTTCGACCAAAATTACTGAAATCGAATCTATAACAAACCTGCACAGCCAACGCTCCTTGTAACAACTCTCCCGCAGCAACCGTTGGCTCATTTGTCACAAACAATTGCTCCTCCAACTCCACCAACTCTTCACCTAGCTCCAGAATCAACGTGGATCTGACCCGTGACACGATTAGATACTTATGCGACTCATTTTCCTTCCGTCCAACTGCCCACAACTGTTCGGCGCCTTCCAGCAAAGAACTCGTGATGATTTCAGGTCTCATTGATCTCTGATGCACACACAGGGCTCCATTCTTCCCATGACCACTAGCAGTAACTAGATCGAATACTGGATCCTTTCTTTTCGCATCGATTAGGTCATTGCTCATATAGTTCGGTCTTCCGAAGCACATTGATTTGACTGGTCCAACGTTTAAAAGTCTGTCGAGTTCTCGGAATTGAAGAGATTCCGAGATTTGCTCATCATCATCATTCTGCTGCATCTCAATCGCTCCTCCATACAACTCAATATCATCTTCATCCAGCTCTATCTCCGATGGATTCTGTTGCTCCAACCGTTGCTTCTTCGCAGATTCCTTGGTGACCTTCAGAAGTGTATACTCCAACAATTGAGAATCTCCTAGTCGGGAGCCTACGAACAAGTGGCCAGGTGCACAGACAGTGAGGGTGAAGGCGATTGAGGTATCACAGACTTTACTGAACTCCAACGACTTCACTGTAGCACCACCAGAAGACGTGACGAGGCGAAGGAGGTAGAGATCACCTTCCCGACTTCCGACAGCGATTCTACCATCTTCCATGTACACAGAAGTTGAGCAATCTAGCGTCATTTTCAGATGTTTCATATCTTTCAGGGGGAATTTCGTGAATCCATCGTAACAAGAATTCAGAACGATGCCACATGGAGGAACTGCTTGATTCAGATAGACAATTGTGTTGGATCCAAATACAACGGCACCGCCGAGAGGTTTGGGAATCGAGAGAAGGGAATTACAGTCCATGGGGAGGTTGGCTGTCTGCCAGACAACTGCGAATTGACGATCCACAATGTTCACGGAGACACCCATTATGCACATTGTGTCGTAACGGACGCAGGCTCTGGAAAATTCATATTTTTGATTTTCCAGGTTAATTTTGGGATAGAATTAAGCCAGTTTCTGCAATTTTAGGCTAATTTTGACTAACTTAGGCCGTTTTTTGGTCAATTTCTAATAATTTCGAGTCAAATTTGGACAATTTTAAAGGCGCAAAACCTCGAAAAATCGCTTCAAAGTCCATTTCTGGAAACTTCTGGATGGTTCTGGAATCTCTTCTTGAATTCCCGCCAAAACGGAAAACTCCCAAAATTAGCGGATTTATTTGCACAGAATTGTAACTACCGTAATCCAGGGGCTTGGAAGACAGATTTTATGTCTTTTTCGAGCTAAAAACACGGAAATTTCAAAATTTGGGGGTTAAAAACCGTAAAAATTCATTAAAAATGAGCTTTTGAACGCTGAAAACTGATTTTTCTTCGATTTTTCGCTAGCTTTTTAGGTTTTTTTTCGGGTTTTCAGCTATTTTTGAAGATTCTTTTTCGATTTTTCCCAATTTTTTGACTGAAATTGGACGGGATGATGTTCATGAGGATTACTGTAGGTTACTGTAGATAATCTTGTAGTTTCTATTTTCGCAAACACAATCACGTCAAAGTGCAAAAATGACTACAAACTACAAAGTTTTCTATAGTAATCTACAGTAATCCTAACGAACACCGTTCCATCAAATTTCGAGCGAAAAATTCGGAAAAATCGAAAAAGATTCTTCAAAAATAGCTGAAAATCCTGAAAAGGTTAAAATTTTTGCCAAAAATCGAAGAAAAATAAGTTTTTAGCGTTCAAGAGCTCATTTTAATGAATTTTTCCGGTTTTTACTTCAAATTTCGAAATTCCCTGTGTTTTTAGCTCGAAAAACGCAAATTTTGAGAGTTATCAGTTTTGGCGGGAATTCAAAAGCATATTCAGAACCTTCCAGAAGTTTCTAGAAATAGACTTCAAAGCGATTTTTCGGAGTTTTCGCCTTTAAAATTGTCTGAATTTGGCTCAAAATCATCAGAAATAGACCAAAAAACGGCCTTAACTACCCTAAATTAGTCTAAAATTGCAGAAAATGGCTTAAACAAACCTTCCAGGTGTCGTTTGCAGTGGTTCATACAAAAACAGAATGGTCGGCTCATAGTATCCCTCCAAAAAGACCATATCCGCAACATTATCGAGGCGAGGATCGATTTGTTTCAACGGAATAATATAACTCAAAATTCGTTTCGAATTCTCATGAAACGGAAGAATCGCTATATGCTTCCCGTAGACGAGAGAAGCGGCACAACGATTCGCTGGATCGGTTCGAACGATCGGTGGATTGAAGTATGTGGTGAATCCATCACGAAGATACTCATTCTCAAAGGCATGCAGGGATATTGTCTGCATATTTCTCTCTTTCTCATTCACAGCCACTATTGAGAGCTTCGCGTCGTCGAATGTCATCAGAATGGAATCCTGGTCGGGAAGTTCTGAAAAATTTGGATATTTTAGAAAAACGAATCTTCATCGTTGATATTCTGCAAAAAAATCGAGAAAAATCGGTGGACAAATGAGCATTCTAGGTTGAATTTAAGCTTAGTTACGTCTTTTTGATTTTTTTACTGAGGCTTAGCAATTTATAAGCCTCAGTAAAGTTTCATTTCACACTTTAAATCAATTTTTAAGCCTGAAACTTTAAGACAAATTGAGAAAAATCCAAAAAATTCGAGCCGAAAAAATCAATAAAATCCTAAGCCTCAGTAAAAATTCCTTAAGTCTCATTTAAAATTTCCTAAGACTCAGTAAAAAATCCTAAGCCTCAGTAAAAATCCCCTAAGCCTCAGTAAAAATCCCAAGTCTCACTATCAGGAAAAAATTTAAAAATTCCAAAACCTCAGTAAAAATTCCCTAAGCCTCAGTGAAAAATCCATAAGCCTCAGTAAAACATCCTAAGCCTCAGTAAAAATCCCCTAAGCCTCAGTAAAAATTCCCTAAGTCTCAGTAAAACTCCCCTAAGCCTCAGTAAAAATTCCTAAGCCTCAGTAAAAATTCCGTAAGCTTCAGTAAATTTTTTTTTTCAAAATTTCGCCATTTTTTTCGCGATTTTCCGCTCTTAGGTCATTTTAACTCGATTTTTTCGATTTTTTTTGAGTTATTTTCACTATTTTCAACAGATTTTCAGCCAATTTTGAGCTTAAAAAACCATTTTTTGTTATATTTCCGCTCCTAGGTCATTTTAACCCGATTTCTCTCTATTTTTAGGTCATTTCCCAACATTTTCAGCCATTTTCAGCACTTACGTGGAACTCTGGCGACTGCAACCGATTGGCATTTATTCAACAGCCTACATGAGAACATGCACTCGAGTTTTGTCTTCTGTTGCCACTCCTCATTATCCTCTCCGGGCTCTTTGAGCACATACGGATTCACTCGAAAAATCCGGAGAAACTTTGCGCCGATTGTGAGCAATTGGAATCCGGTGTCTGGAAATTTTTGGAAAATTCGGAAAAAAAACTTTTTTTGCGATTTTTAGGCCAGTTTTAGGTAGAAAACGGCTGAAAATTGAGATTTTAGATGTTAAAAAATTCCGAAATTTCGCTTCTAAACAATTTCTTGGTAATCTTTAAGCTTTGAAATTGAATTTTAGACAATTTTCAAGCATTTTTCAGCAATTTTCAGTTTTTAAAAATGCGTATTTTTTCACACACTTTCTCCTGGCAAAAATTTGCCGTATGCCGAATAGTTGATTGCTGTAGAATCATCGGTTTCTCGAAGGTATCCATACATCACCCTGGAAAAATTCGAATTTTGACCCGAAACTACCTGAATTTTCAGAGAATTGATATTGAAAAATAGATTAAAACATAAACTTCATTTTTTTAAACGAATTTTTCTTTGAAAAAATAGAGGAAATTGCTGAAAATCTAGGTTTTTTTTTCGAATAAATTTCATTTTAAAAACTGTCTGCGATGTCTGGCACTCTCTCACTCTCTAGTGCGTGGCGATGGGGCGCGTTTGCACAAAGCAAAAAAGCCGTTGGGAGACCCCGCAAGTTCGGGGGAAAAAAATCGGGGAAAAAAACCGGGGAAAGTGGGCGGAGTCGAGAAAAACCGTGCGACAAAACCGTGCCAGGGTTGCAATTTAGGCTCCGCCCCCTCATGACCGTGTCCAAATGTGCAGAAAAACCGTGCGGCAAAACCGTTCCAGGGTTGCATTTTAGGCTCCGCCCACTTTTCCCCGATTCTTTTCCCCGGTTTTTTCTTTCCCCGGAATTTGCGGGGTCTCAGCCGTTGGAGCCCTATGCTACGGAGCCCTATATGGCTCTAAAAGAAGACTAAACGGATATAAATTGTGGAAAAAACAAATACACATAAGAAAAGAATTTTTAAAAAAGTCGAAAAATCCAAATTCCAAAAAACAGTGTTTGATAAAAGCTAAAAAATGAGACTTGTAAAAAAGTCAAATGTTCTGAAGCTTTAGCTAGCTAAAAACAGATTCAAACTTTTCAGAATCGTCTGAAAATTTCAATATATATACTAATAAAAAGCAGAGCTTCATTTTTGTAGTTGACAACTTTTTTTTAGCTTTTCTAATTTTTGTGATATGCGCATTAAAACCGAAATACCACATTTTTCAGAGTAACTTCTCTTTAAAGGCGCATATCTCGAAAACTAGGGTAGCTAGAAAAAAGTTGTAAACTACAAAAATGGAGCTCTTGTTTTTAATAGTATATTCTCAAAATTTCAGTGAATTTGCATGAATTCTAGCTAGAGTTTAAGAAGGTTAAAAAACAACCAATTTCTCGGTTACTGTATTTCTATCATGCCTTCATTTTTCTAGGAAAATCTTCTTCCTAGTAACGTATCTATAACTCATCGATGGAAGTTCTAAGGAGACAGAGGGTGAGAGGAAGGGATAGATGAGGTGATTGACTCAAGGGAGGGACATTCCACGCTGTTCCCTATGCTTCTAGGAAGATGAACCAGGGGTCTAGACCAAGATACAGGTAATGTCCTTCCCATGAGTCAATCCCCTCATCTACAGCATCTTGTTTTATAGGTCATGACCTAATTATTTTCTAGGTCATGACCTACTTGTTTTCTAGGTTATGAAAATTCGAAAAAAATATTTAAAAATGTTAGGGTGGTTTCCAACGGGTACAGGAATCCAAAAAAGAGTGATTAAAAAAATGAAAAAAAATTATTAAAGGGGGACTCCGGTCAAATTTTTTATTGCATTAAAATGTGTTAAAAGTTTTCTATTTTCCTAATATTATTGCGAAAATTTTTTTTTTAATCCGAAATCCCCGAAAAACGCCGTTGAAAAGGAAAAAATTCAAAAAAAGGTGTCGCCGAGGGACGAGGATTTTCAGTGAGAAACCTAGGCCACGCGTGCGGCGCGACTTTCTTACCGGATAATTTTTCCGGATTTTTTTCGCTTTTATCTCCGACAGGTAAAAAACGTTAAAAACACTGTCGGCCACTTGAAAACAATGCTATCAGGCGCCGTGGACTAGGTTTCTCATTGCGCGGGAATTCAAATCCTCGTCCCTCGGCGGCACCTTTTTTGAATTTTTTTTCACTTTCAACGGCGTTTTTCGGGGATTTCGGATTTCTTTCGAATTTTTTTGCAATAATATCGAAAAATAGATAACTTTTGAAACATTTTAATACAAAAAAAATTTTGGTCGGATTCCCCCTTTAAAGGTGGGGGACAGGAGATTTTTCGTAGTTTTTTTGTATCTAGAGTATGCATTCTACCGTGACGGTGTACAACGCTTAATGTCACTCTGCGTACAGCTGTCGTCTTCGCCTTTATGTATGCAATCGGGCGTGCGCTTTCTCTTTGCCCGCGTGGCTCAGTCGGTAGCGGCGCCGCACCCTCAATCATCGCCCTCACAAGTTCAACTCCTCGAGGGGCATCTTTGAACGGAATTTCGAGAACATTATTTTTTTCATTCCCCCCCCCCCCCACCTTTAAATGATAAAATTATACAGAAACAAAAGTTTAAAACGAAGAGGGTTCGAACCCGCAAAAGCAGATTCCTAGACAAGCGCACACACCACTCGGCCACCGAACAACATTTGCAAGCTGTCTACGGTGACGGATAAGAATGAGGTGTTCGTAGGAGGAAAAAATGGATCCTTATATCTCAAGTTCTAGCAGTCAGATATTGCTCATTTTTGTATTAATCGATTGGAAATTTTAAGATTAACAAATTTTCAGAATAAGTTTACTTCAAAAATCTAAGAAATTCAAAATTCCGACAGAAAGTGCATATTCTCCAATATCTGAAAAAGTGCACTAATCCCCCAATTTCCTCTTCAAAAAGTTTTTTTTTTCTATATTTCAAAATGTCTGTCCCAACCCCCCAAAACCTAGTGCTACTACTAATGAAGTCTAATCCCAATGCCCTTTATGATTCATTGTCACTCTAACTCTCTGCGTCTCTCCACCTCCCCACACTCTCTCGTCCATCCTATTCTTCTCTCGTTGTCATGACCACAATATATATGTATTATCTAGAGGGATTCGCACGAGGAGGGGTGAATTATAAGCTTTCACTCTATATACATCTACACAACATATCATTAGAGAGCTTCTAGAAATTTCTAGAACACAAAAAATATTTTTTTGCTTTTGAAATTCTAAAAAATAATGTTCTCCACATTCAATTTCGAAGAAGGACCCGAAGAGCCGGACCCACCAAAACGAAAAAGTCGAAAGGATCGAAGTGTTAGGTACCTAAGAGCCCGAACTGCCACTCAAAAAGAGGTAATTTTGACTCTTAAATCCAAATTTTTGGATAAAGGAGAGGGGCGGGACTCGGGACTTCCACTCCAAAGATTCTAAAATTTCGAATTAGCGCTCAACTGGAAGTTTGTGATAATATGACTATTTTGACATATGGGTGTACTTCGATATTTAATGATTTATCAAGAGAATCTGAAATTTTGGTTTACACAATTACAGAAGAATTATTATTATGGTCAGGTGAGGAAGCCAACTTTAAAGGCGCATATCTCAAAAACTACGGTACTTATCAAAAAGTTGTAAATTATAAAATATGTAAAATTTTATTTTAAACAATTTCGCAGTTGACAACTTTTTACTAGCTAATTTAGTTTCTGAGATATGCGCCTTTAAAAAGGCGAAGAAGCCAAGACGAATTCGTTTTTGAGATATGTGCATCATCTTTAAAGGCGCATATCTCCAAAACTACAGTACCTATCAAAAATTTGAAAATTATAAAAATATGTAAAATTTTATTTGAAGCAATTCTATAGTTGACAATTTTATTCTATCTATTTTGGTTCGCGAGATATGCGCCTTTAAAGAGCCGCAGACACCGATACGCCACCTATTCCTTACGCCCCATCTTTAAAGGCACATATCTCCAAAACTAGAATAGCTAGAGAAAAGTATTCAACTAAAAAATTAAAGATCTATTTTAGTTTGATCAAACTTAATAAAATTCAAAAAAATCAATATGGTATTAAGCACATTTTCAGACTTTCAAAAATGCGAAAAAAATCTTGAGAAAATTTTTTTTTTAATTTTCAGAATTTTTCTCATTTTCAAAAGTGCTTCATACTATTTGGATTTTTCTGAAAATTTCAGAATAGACAAATTCAAACATGACCTTCATTTTAGTAGTTGACAACTTTTTTAAAACTATTGTAGTTTTTGAGATATGCGTTTTTAAACATAAGCCACACTCGAAATTTTTCTCATGTTTTCAGAAATTTAGCTTGGTCCCTTTAAACTCAATTCTTATGAAATTTACATTAATCGATAGGAAATTTTAAGTAGATCATTTTAACATTTTAAAATTACAAAAAATTCAATTTTCAAAGCTTCCAGGGTCCAAAAAACGGGTCCCTCTCATTTTTTTTTTGCATATTTTCAATAACATGTAATTTTCTTCTTCAAAATTTTGGGTTCAAAACACAAAATTATCACACCCACACAGTTTTTTTTTGTTTACACAAAAATCCTAAATTTCTCGGTAAACTTGATAAGATTTGGTCCCCATATGGGATTTGAAAATTTTGGCATTAAAACACCTGAAAATAAGAAATTTTTCAGAGAAAAATTGATGATTAAGGGGGCCAAAAGTGCAGATCAAGGGGTATAATTATGTGTAAAATAGTGATAATGACAGTAGTATAAAAGAAAAGGAAATTCTAGAAAATTCCAATTTTTCTATTTTCCTGAAATTTTGAAAAATATGTCTCTTCCAATGAAAAATCTCGGAAAATCCAAAAATCGCTCTGAATCCAACTATTATGAAAATGAGTCACCGAAATGGATACCTCAGGCAACTGATAGGGTAATTTTTACTGTTAAAAATTTCTTAAAATTATTTTTCTAAACAAAAAATTAGCAAAAAAGTTTCGCAATAAATTTTTTTTTTTGAAAATTTTCAGATTTTTTCTTTTTTGGATGCCTGAAAACGTGCTTTGAAATATTACGATTTTGCTGAAATTTTTAGAGTATATTGAATAAAAATAGAGCTTCATTTTTGTAGTTGACAACTTTTTTCTAGCTACTCTAGTTTTTGAGATATGTGCCTTTAAAGAGACACAGACACCTAGACGCTACCACCCTCTTTGAAGGCGCGCATCGTCGTCTTTAAAGGCGCATATCTCGAAAACTAGAATAACTAGAAAAAAGTTGTCAACTACAAAAATGAAGCTCTATTTTTGTTTAATATACTCTGAAAATTTGAAAGAGATCTAAAAAATTTGAGCTAGTTTTTTTGGCGCTAAAAACGAGAAATTTTAAAATCCTTTTATCTCCACTTCTAGCAGTCCAATCTAGCTAATTTTTAGATCAATCGATTCGCAATTTTGTAGAAATTTTAAAAATCAAAAAATTTCTAGGAACGCTTTGCTTCTTCGTCCTCTGATGGTCCATCAACTTCCAACAGCTATCTCTCCACATCACAACTCGTCGCACCGGTTCTTCAGGCAAAATTCCCAAAGCCTGGGAGTCGGAGAGAGGTAATACACAGCTTTAAAGGCGCATATCTCAAAAACTGCCGTACCTATCAAAAAGTTGTAAATTACAAAAATGCGTAAAATTTTTTCATAAACAGTTTTGTAGTTGACAAGTTTTTTCTATCTAACTCGGTTTTTGAGATATGCGTCTTATAGATGAGACACAGAGAAACGAGAGAGTCTCGGTGTATGCGTCTCTTTAAAGGCGCATAGCTCAAAAACTAGAATAGCTAGAAAAAAGTTGTCAACTACAAAATTGAAGCTCTATTTTTGTTTAGTCCACTGGGAAAATTTCGAAAAAATCTGGAGCACTTTTTTCAGATAAAATAATGCTGAAAATTAAAAAAAAAATTTTTTCTGAAAATGCGCTCTAATGAACCATTCCGGAAAAAGTGATAATTTTGATATTTCGAGCCTTCTAGGTACTAAATTTCATGATATAGGGGTGCACTTTTAGATACACATTAATTAAAGGATTTGGGGAAATTCAGTGAGCTGCGAAATTTTGCAAAATGAGCCAAAATGGAAATTCAGGGGGAAGGGAAATGAGCAATGTGCATTTTTGGGGAATTTCGAAAATTAAGTTTTCAGCTAGTCAGGGATCGAAAATCCCGCCTATCTTGAATTTTTCACAGCTGAACGGTTGACTGGTTTTTCAGATTTTCAGAAAAAAAAAATTAAAAAAAATTTTTTTTTTGAAAATTATAATATCAGATTTCCCCTTATTTTCAGCCTACCTACTATACACACCATGACACCGATGACGATGATGATCTACCGTATGACTATGGTGAAGGCCCATCGACGTCTTCTAGCCATCCTCTGGCCGGTGCCACGTCATCATTCCATCTAAAAACATCAAGATGGGCAATGGTTAGAGAGAAAAGCCCGCAAATCATTTCAAAGGTACATGTTTTATTTGAAATTTGCAAAGTACACTAACCAAGACTAGAGCTTCATTTTTGTAGTTGGTAACTTTTTTCTAGCTAGTCTAGTTTTCGAGATATGCGCCTTTAAAAAGGCGCAGAGACGCTATCTCCCTCCTTCGAGAGGGCATATTGCCCTTTTTAAAGGCACATATCTCAAAAACTAGGATAGCTAGAAAAAAGTTGTCAACTACAAAAATGAAGTTCTAGTTTGGATTAGTATACTCTGAGAATTTCAGAAAACTGAAAAACTCCCAAAATTCAAAACTCCCGCCTAACCGTTTCCTTTCAGGAGGCCAAACTCCAGGACAAGAGGAGACAGTTGGATTCGAATAAAGGAAGAGTTCGATTGAAATTTGAAAAAAGTGCAAAAAAGAGAAATGAAGAAATTGCACAAAATAATTCGTTTAGCGATGTTGTAAAAACGGCAATGGTAAGAGAGTGGGAGAGAGAGGGAGACGCAGAGAAACGAGAGAGCTCTCGTTGTCTGCGTCTCACTAGACAGCTTCAAAACCGCGTAACTCGATAACTAGAAGAGCTATCGAAAATTTGAAAATTGGAAAAGGAAGAGTGTTAAATTTTACACATTTTTTTAGTTGAAAGTTTTTCAATAGCTCTTGCCGTTTTTGAGATATGCGCCTTTAAAGATGAGAAGCAGGGAAACGAGAGGTCTGTGTGTCTGCGTCTCTTTAAAGGCGCATATCTCGTGAACCAGAAAAGCTATCAAAATTTGGTGAACTACAGAAATATATCCTATAAAATGTTACATATTTTGAACAATAATTCGTACTGTTATTCATAAAAATCGGAAAAATCGGAAAGAGTATTAGTTATCACAAGAAATAACATGATTAATTGTTTTTTTTTGTCAATTTTTGGCACATTTCTTGTATCTTGGAAGACAGGAAATTAGAAAGTTATGTAGAATAATAACAAAAATATTCTGTATCAGAATTCTGATAAGTTATCAGTATCTTACAATACAACTATACAACGCGTTGTATACAAAATGGTGTGCCAAAAAGTAAGTTTGTGTAGTGAGTTTTTGAAAAATTAAGATATCTGAAAAACTAAGATAGCTAGAAAAATTTTAGCAGTTATAAAAATGTAAAGCATAAAACTTTACACATTTTGTTAGTTGAAAGTTGTTTGATAGCTCTAACCGTTTTTAAGAAATGCGCCTTTAAAGAGACGCAGACAGTTAGGTTCTCTCGTTTCTCGCCCCTTGGATTTTAAAGGCGCATATCTCAGGAATGGTGAGAGCTAGCAAAATTTTCTAAACTAACAAAATGTGTAAAATTTCAAGAAAAATAAATTTGTAGTTTACCATTTTTTTGATAGCTCTTATCGTTTTTGAGATATGCGCCTTTAAAGAGAACTATGCATTCTGGCTTCTCTGGACTTTAATGGCGCATATCTCAAAAACGGTTATAGCTATTAAGATTTTGTAAACTAACAAAATGTACCTAAAAACATGCTCCAGATGCTCCGCACATGGATTTCCGCGATGGAACATGACGAACGAGAATCTGAGCCGGAACGTGATCGAACTACAACGAATGCAGAGCCCACAACAGAGAATGGGGATATTCTTCCGGCACCGCCGGTTTTTGTACCCAGATTGAGTGGATGGACACAGACAAAAGAGTATTTGAAGGATAAGTGGCTGTGAGTTTTATAATATTCTAGAATTTTCGATTGATAGCGTTTTGAAGGTCCAACTTGATAGGCCCTAGCCTATGTTTAGAAATCGCTCTGAGTGTCTTAGATTTTCAGAGATTTTCCCGAAAAACTAGAAAAAGCTTAACAAACATATTTAAATACCATAATGTTAGAAATTTTAAGAGCTATATTTTTGTAGTTTACTATTTTTTGATGTATCAAACTGTTCTTGAGATATGCGCCTTTAAAGAGACGTAGCCTACCGAGGGACGGGGAGTGCATTGTAGTCTGCGTTTCTTTAAAGGCGCATATCTCAAGGATCCTTGAAGGTATTAAAAAACAGTTTATTACAAAAACGTAGGCCTTCAAATTTTTCATATTTCACAATTGACAAAATTGTGATATCTCTTTTAGTTCCCGAGATATGCGCTATTAAACCAACGCAGACTAACATGGCTGACCTCCTACAGGCTGAATGTTTAAAGGCGCATATCTCCAAAACAAAAAGAGCTAGTTGAAATTTGTAATTTGAAAAATATTTGAAATATCAAGAGCTATATTTGTGTAATTTACTATTTCTCAATACAAGATACTGTTCTTGAGGTACGCGCCTTTAAAGAGACGCAGACTACCAAGGGAAGGGGGAGCGCATGGTAGTCTGCGTCTCTTTAAAGTCTCATATCTCAAGAATTTTGAGAGATGTCCAAAAATGGTTTGTTGTGAAAGTATAGCCCTTAAAAAGTTGCATATTCTCCAATTTACAAAAGCTTGATATATCTTTTCGTTCCCGAGCTATGCGCCTTTAAAGAAACGCAGATTACCATGCGCTCTAACCTCCACACCCTTCAGCGCACTGAAAACTTTGAAGACGCATATCTCGAGAACCAGTCAAGATACCAAAGTTTTGTAAATCGGATATTGTGTACAAACTCAAGGGCTACAGTTTTATTAAAAAACGTTTTTGATATCTTCACTCATCTCCTAGATATGCGTCTTTAAAGAGACGCGAGCCACCACGCTCTTTGCCGTCCTCCCCCTTCCGCAAACTTTAAAGGCGCATAACTCTAGAATGAAAAAAACTAGCAAAAAGCTACAAACTAACAAAATATGTAAAATTTCAAGAGCTACATTTCTTTGGTATACCATTTTACAATATCTGTAAAACTACAAAAGTTATGGTCTATTTTCCCCAGACGCCCACTTTAAACCTTTAAAGGCGCATATCTCAAGAACCAATTAAGCTATTAGAACTCTAAAAATTCCAGTCAACTCCGCTACTTTTATGTCACCGAAAACTCGACATTCTTCTACTACTGGTCAGCACTAATCACAATTGGAATCATTTATAACATGTGTGCAATGGTCATCTTCATTTTCGACGATATTCATCTAGGATATTTCAAACAATGGCTCTACATCAACATGTTCTTTGATGTCTGCTACATTTTGGATTGTTTAATTGGCTCGAGACTTGGTTGGTGTTAATTAGTCAATTAACTGTAATTAGGAAGGTATTTCAGCATTCAACTATGAAGGAAATGAGGTTCGGGACACTTCGAAAATGTTGAAAAACTATAAAAAGAGCGCAAGAGCAATTTACGATGTGGTATGCTTGGTTCCTTCGGATTTTGTGCTTTTTTTCTGGAGTCAATATTCAATTGTCAGGGGTTTTCGAATGATTAAGAGTGAGTTTAGGGGGTCTGAAGGTTCCGAAAAGCCTTAAAAAGCCTGAATTTCCAGTCTATCGCCTCTACGAATTCATCATTTTAACCCAACGTCGTACGGATTGGCCCCACTTCATGAAAATCCTATTTTTAACCACTGCATGTGGAATTCTGTTCCATTGGAATGCATGTGTGTACTTTTTGTTCTCCCTATTTGAAGGGCTCACTGAGGATGACACCAATGCTTTTGGATTCTCATACTACAAAGTTTTCGATCCAAGATTCCCGAGTTGTGATGTAAGTGGCCGGTCGGCCGCGGCCGACCGCGGTCAGACCCTTAATTTCTAAATATTCAGGCATTGTACGACGAATCATGTTGGTATCCGGAGGACGAAGAGGTTTTGGATATACGGGACGAACGACCAAAGTATATGCACCAGATGTATCAGTTTTGGAAGGATAAGTGAGTGTTGAAAGAGCTGGCTAAGAAATGTCAACTGCGAAAATATTTGTCTGAAAATTTGGGGTAATTTGATAGTTTATAACTTTTAGATAGCTTTCATGGTTTTTGTGATATGCGCCTTTAAAGTTTTCTGCTTGCAGAAATGGGAGGATGCCTCTTTAAAAGCGCATATCTCAAAAATCGTTGGAAATATCAAAATATTATTTATTATGAAAATGTAGCCCTTTGAATTTTACATATTTTAATAGTTTTCAACTAAAATATAATAGTTTTCAATATTTCAACTTTTTGATATCCTTTGCTATTTTTGAGATATGCGCCTTTAAAGGGACGCCAGGTACCATGCGCTCTAGCGTCCTCCCCTTTCCGCAGGCTGCAAACTTTAAAGGCGCATATCTCAAGAATAGAGGAAGCTATCAAAAAGTTGTAAACTGAGAACATATGTGAAATTTTAAGAACTTTATTTTTGTAATTGACCAAATTTTAAAATGTCAATTGGCTAGTGAGATACGCTTCTTTAAAGTTTTAAAATTGCAAACAGAGGAGAACGCCTCTTTAAAGGCGCATATTTCAAGAATCTTTAAAGATGTCATAAAATAAATTATTATGAAAATATAGCTCTTTAAATTTTACACATTTTGAAAGTTTACAACTTTTTGATACCTTTCAAAGTTTTTGAGATGTGCACCTTTAAAGCGACGACAGCCACCATGCGATCCATCCTTCCACAGGCTGAAAGCTTTAAAGGCGCATATCTCCAGAATGGTGCAAGCTATCAAAAAACCATAAACTAAGGAAATATGTAAAATTTTAAGAACTTTATTTTTGTAATTAACTACTTTCTGGTAGCTCCTCTGGTTTTTAAGATATGCGTCTTCAAATTTTAATTTTCTCAGGTATGACATCTTCTCAATGGGAAACTTCTCTCGTGAGTACAGTATGACACTCTATTGGTCATCCTTGACCATCACAAAATGCGGACAACAGCCATGGCCATCGTCAAGCTATCAGAATGCTCTTGAAATTTTTGATACACTTATTGGAGTGTTAGTGTTCGCTACGATTATTGGAGGTGAGTTTGAACTTCAACTTTGGCGCCAAAAATAAAAAATTTTGAATAATTATTCCAGGAGTCGGTAGTGTCGTCACCCAGATGAGTCAAAATGTGAACACATTTCGAGAAATGATGGATGGTATCAAGTTCTATATGAATTACAGGTGAGGAAGTGCACTCCATTGAGAAGTAGCAGAGCAGCTAGTTGCCTGCGTCTCTTTAAAGGCGCATACCTCAACAACTAGTGTAGCTAGCACAACATAGTAAACTACAACGTTTTTCTTGAAATTTCCTACATTTTTATGGTTATCAACTTTTTGATAGCTTTCACTATTTTTGAGATATGCGCCTTTAAAGTTTTCAGGCTGCAGGAGGGGGGACGCCAGAGTGCATGGTAGTCTGCGTCTCTTTAAAGGCGCATATCTCAAAAAGCACTAAAGTTATCAAAAAATAGACAACTACAAAAATATAGCGCTTAAAGTTCTACATATTTTAGTAGTTAACAACTTTCTGATAACTCTTATCATTTCTGAGATATGCGCCTTTAAAAAGTATACATATGAAGAGAGAGCGCTCCATCGCTCAGACAGAGGAGCTCAGCAAACGCGCTCCTTTGCGAATATCGTTTTTTTCTCAATTTTTTCTCAATTTCAGAGGTGTCCAATGGCAAATTCAAGAACGTGTGCTGAACTGTTTCCTCTATTTGAACAGCCACAATCAATTATATGAAGAGGATGTGAGTTTTAGGAAATTTGAAAAAAATTTTTGAGAAAGTTTTTTTTTTCAATCCTGTAACTTGGCTCAAAATCAAGCTAGAATCTTGATTTTCGGCTTAAAATGTCTAGAAAATCAAGGAAATCTAGAAAATCTAAAAAAAACACAGATCATTAATCAAATAAAAAAGTTTATTCGAAAAAATCCGAAGGAAGTTTAAAAAGTCAGAATTCGAGATGCTTTTTTTCTGACCTAATTATCTCACCAACAAAGTAAGGCATCAAAATTTAATCAATTACAAAAATATAGCTCTTTTAATTTTACACATTTTATTAGTTGATTAATTTTCAATAGCTTTTATCGTTTTCGAGATATGCGCCTTTAAAGAGACGCAGACTACCATGCACTCTGGCGTCCTCCCCTTTCTGCAAGCTGAACTTTAAAGGCGCATATCTCGGGAATAAAGAGAGATATTGGAATTTTGGAAACTATTAAAATATGTAAAATTCTAAGGGCTACATTTTGGTAATTAACTGTCGTCTGGTATCTCTAACGATTTTTGAGATATGCGCCTTTAAAGATACGCAGAGAAGCTGGGGTGTCTTCACCAACTCTGAAAAGCATTAAAGTTATTGTAAACCTAGAAATTTGAAAATTTTGTGAAAATGAAAGAGAAGAAAAAAGGTTGAGTTTTTATTAAGAAAATTTCGAAATTTCTAGAATTAAAACTTTTACGACAGCTAATTGAAAAAAAAATTCGAATTTTGCAAAAAAGTGACTTTGAAAATTTAAATTTCCATAACTTTTTTATTTGGAAAGATTTCTAAATATTGTTGATTACAAAAATTTAGCCCTTAATATTTTACACATTTTGTTTGTCAAAAACTTTTTTGTACCATTTTTGGTTTCTGAGATATGCGCCTTTAAAGATACGCGCGTCACCACGCACTTGGTGCTAGCTGAAACTTTTAAAGGCGCATATCTCAGGTATGGTGGAAACTAGAAAAAAGTAACTAACTAACAAAATGTAGCTCTTGAAATTTTACAATTTTTTCAAATTTACAACTTTTTCGTATCTTCCCTGGTTTGCGAGATATGCGCCTTTAAAAAGGCAGAGACAGTTACGCCAAGCCAGCCGATCTCCAACTGCTCTTAACTCTTAACTCTGCTCAAAATTAACTTAGAAACTAGATTCTTGACTTGAAAAGTTTTTCAGATTCCCTTCTTTCTAAAAATCTAAACTTCCAGGAAATCCTCTCCTCACTTCCACCTCGAATTCAAGCCAAAATCGCCAGCGACCTCCACTCAGAAACCCTATCTCATGTGTTACTTTTTTCGAAATGTGAACAACGGATGATTGATGAACTCGTTCTTCTTGTCAAACAACAAGTCTTCTCTCCAAATGATTATCTTTGTCGAAAAGGGGAATTAGCACAAGAGATGTTTATAGTGAAAAAAGGCAAACTAGCAATTATTGACGATGAAACTGGCATTGAATTGGATGTATTGGAGGAGGGATGCACATTTGGAGAGCTTTCGGTTATTCATGTTCCCGGGAATACGCTTGGAGATCGGAGAAGTGTATCATTGAGAGCTATTGGCTACTCGGATGTGTTTGTTTTACACAAAGATGATGTTTCTAAACTGCTGAATGAATATCCGGAGGAGAGAGTTCGCTTGTTGGAAAATGGTGAGATATTTGAGAGTCAAAAATGTAGAAGCTGTTATTAGCCAAAACTTGAAGAAATTCCGGTTTTTCCTAGCTATATTTCAAGTTTCTACGTCAAATTCTAACATAGTTATGGTATTTTAAACTTTGGGCCCCCCCCCCCCCCCCCTAATTTTCATTACCCATTTCAAAAAACAGAGTGTAACTTATTTAGTTTAACAGATATTTTAAAATGATAAATTTGTAAAATGTAGCTTATAAAATTTTACACATTTTGTAAATTTACAATTGTTTGATAGCTTTCACCGTTTATGAGTTATGCGCCTTTAAACAGACGTCCTCTCTTGGTAGTCTCCGCCTCTTTAAAGGCGAATATCTCAAAAACGGTAGGAAGTACTTCAATTTTGTTAATTGTTAAAGATGTAACATTTAAAGGGCTACATTTTTATAATAAATAATATTTTGATATTTCCAACGATTTTTGAGATATGCGCCTTTAAAGAGACGCAGACTAGCATGCACTCTGGCGCCGACCACAAAAGCTGAAACTTTTAAAGGCGCATATCTCAAAAAAATTAAAGCAATCGAAAAATTGTAAATTGCAAAAATGTAGCCTGTTAATTATTACATATCTTCCAACAAACAAAAGTTTGCTATCTTTTTTGTTTCTGAGATATGTGCCTATAAAGTTGAAAAATGGGGAGAAAGCCACATAATAGTCTGCGTCTCTTTAAAGGCGCATAACTCAAAAACCTTGAAAGGTATTTTAGTTTTATAAACTGCAAGTGATGTAAAATTTTAAGGGCTTTATTTTCACAATAAACTATTTTTTGACATCCCTAACGATTCTTGAGTTATGCCCCTTTAAAGAGGCACAGACTACCAAGCGCCTTGGTAGCTCTCCAGGAAGAGAGGAAAACTTTAAAGGCGCATAACTCAAAAACCGTAAAAAATATCAAAAATATGTCAACTACAAAAACAATTGCCTTAAAATTTCACACATTTTCCAATTTACAACTTTTTAATTGCTTTTATCGTTTTTGAGATATGCGCCTTTAAAGTTGGCAGGGACGCAGACATCAAAGCACACCAGTTTCTCTGCGTCTCTTTAAAGGAGCATATCTCGCGTACCATAAGAGCTATTAAAAAATTGGCAACTAACAAAATTTTTGTCTGGAAATTTTACTATCAGTAACTGTATTAAAATCACTCTGAAAATGATCACAATAATCAAAAAAAAATTAAGAAAAATAATTTATTTTTTCATTTGAAAATAAAGTAGCTCTGTGACGCTCAGAATGCCCTTGTCATTAATCGAAGTAATTGTAGAATCTGCAAAATTGCAAAAATTAGAAAATGCGCTCCATTGCAAACCTACATTAATATGATAGTAGTCCTCTTCTTGGATAATCTCTTTTGAAAATCAGAGGATCGAAATCTGGAAAAATCGATTATTGATTTTTTCAAACTACTAAAAAAAGCTTACATTATTCTCCGAGAAGGGGACAAATATTGCTCATATTTGATTGAGAAGAGAGTTGAGGGAAAAGGGAAGCTGATTTTTGTGAGAACTGATTTGTGGATTTTATCGATTTGACTTTTTATTTTCTGATAAGGATCTAAACTTCGTGGAAGTCTGAAATGTTGGCAGTTCAAAAATTAAGAAAACAAACGTGAAATTTCAAATTTTTCATATCGAAAAATGAAAAAGAAAAAGAGACGCAGAGAAGCTAGAGAGTCTCGTTGCCTGAGTCTCCACGCCAGGAGGTATACCTCAAAGAAAAGATATGCAAATTTTGTAAATTGCAAATTTGTTTGCCTTGAAATTTTACATATTTTATTAGTTAACAACTTTTTGATAGCTCCAAACGTTTTTGAGATATGCGCCTTTAAAGAAAGGGCGCCCGAAACGAAGCGCCTGGGTGTCTGCGTCTCTTTAAAGGCGCATATCTCAAACACTAAGAGAGCTATTTAAAATTTGTAAATTACAAAAATGTGTATTTTTAAATTTTCTATATACTATTAGTTGAAAAATTTTTGACAGCTTTAACCGTTTTTGAGATATGCGCCTTTAAAGAGACACACCCACCTAAACACCTGGATTTACCTTCAAAGTCCCATAACTTCCTTTAAAATAAACCTAGAAACTTGATTTTTGGCTTAAAATGAATGGAAATTCTTACTCTTCTGAAAGTTCGATTGATTCAATTGCAAGTTAAAAAAAATTCCAGCTCGCCGTATGCTCCACTCCAAAGGGCTGCTGGAAACCAACGAGTTGGGAGAGATGAAATGTGATGATCCCGAAGATATGGATGATGAGGCTTTGGTGGGTTTAGACTTCAGAATATGGAGTTTTTGATGTAAAATTCAGATTTTTCATGAAATTTTAGTCTAGAAATTTCATTTTTAGAATATTTTCCAAAAAAACAATTTTTTCAAAAAATTAATAAAATTGTTCCAGGTAGATTTCATGTCCGTTGATGAGCAATTGGATCGGCTGGAAAGAATAGTAGATGGGTTGAATAAGGATTTAAATAATCGTATCATTTCGTTTTCGGTAAGAGAAATTACAGTAATCCAAAATTTAAAAAAAATTTTAAAAAAAATTTCGAAAATTTATTATCTGAAACTTTCAGCACTTTGCCGGTCATATGAAACAACGTGTGACGTCACTGGAGGACACATTCAATCTGAATAAAACCAGAATTCGTTCGGACCTTTTCGAGGGGATTCTGAAGACGGATTACCATGATCGACAGCTTCTTACTTGACAACTTGTCAATCACTTTTTTCTCTTTTTGTCACAAAATATTTGTACATGTATGATGTATACTACGCCATATATATTCTTAAATGTCTTATTCTTTTTTTTCCGAAAAAAAAATTTTTTTCGGAAATTTTTTTGTGATTTTCTGTATATTTTTGTGATCGGTTCATTTTTTTTCCATATTCCCAAAACTTGTATTTTTCTGAAAAAAAGTTCAAATTTTTAAAAATCGCTGAAATAAATTTAATTAATTTTTTTTTTCAAATTTTCAATTTTTTTTAGATTCCATGAGTTTCAGAATAGTTACTGAAATAGTTTGGCCGTATTTAAGCTTATTTTAAAGCTGACTATATGATTTTTGATTTTCCCGCGTGATTAGCTTCAAAATGAGCCCCAACACGGCCTAATTCTGACAATTTTCATTTTGACACACGCGACGCGGTCGCGTAGCGGTTTTTGGTCAGATTTTCAAAACGAACCAAACTGGGTCGTGTTTAGGCTTATTTTGAAGATCACAATTTTAGAAATTTAAAAATTTAAGATTCAAGAGTTCTGGACCAACCGAGCTTCAAGAAATTTTCGAAATGAGTTTCAAAAATATTGGAAAATCCAGTTTTTTCAAACTTTCAACTTGCAGAACTTTCAGAAAACTTTTAAAAACACCATTTTCAGTTTTCCGCACAATCAGCTTTAAAATGAGCCCAAACACGACCTGAAACGGGCATTTTTTTATTTTTGACCCATGCGACGCGGTCGTGTAGCGGTTTTCGGTCAAATTTTCAAAATGAACCAAATTGTGTCGTGTTTGGGCTCATTTTAAAGCTGAAAACTTCATAAATTTAAAAATTCAAGGTTCAAGAAGTTTGGAGCGATAGAAATCTGAAAAAATCTGAAAATGATTTTCAGATTCTAACGTTTTTAGCAAGTTTTGAGCGAATTCTCAAGTACCATTTTTTCTCTTCCTTTTTTTCTTGGTTTTTTTTGCACTTAAAAAACCAAAAATCTGTGTGAAACCATAAGTAAATTGTGTGGTGCTCCACAAAAAAAAAGAAAAAAAAAAAGAAAAAAAATCCCAAGTAGGATACTTTTTTTTGGGTTTTTTCAGTTCATGCATCACTGATTTTTTGGAATTTTCTGGATTTTTTTTTTGAGGAGAAAATTTACAATTTTGTGTTTTTCTTATTTGAAAAAAAAAAGATTTTCAAAAAAAAATATTAAAAATTAAAACAAAATTTTTTTCAAAAAATGTTCCCCCAGGATCTTCGGCAAAGGTCTAAAAGAGCATTGAAAGAGCCAGAAGCCAAAAGATGACCCCCATTTAATATATCTCTTTGCATTTTAGAATAAATATGAAGAACAACGTCTTCAGAAGACGTCTTCTTCCTCACGGACGTCTTCTGAAGGCCCCAATAATTCTAAAGCACCAGAATATTGAATGTGCTCTTTTCCTTTTCCACCCTTCTAAGGTCCCTAGGAGCACAATAAACTCTCTTTTTCCCTTTTTTTCATGAATAAGATATTGATGGTTTCCACCACAAAAACTGAACCCGTGGGCCCCATTTCTGCTTCTTATATGGACCAACCGCATGCTGAAACACACCTAGATAGCTTTATTTAGAGCCTAATTATCTCGGTTCCTATAATAGATATGAAAAAGTGATCAACTGATAAAATGTTTATCATATTCCCATCAACATTTTTGTAGTTTACACTTTTTTGATATCTTTTATGGGAACCGAAATAATTAAGCTTGAAAAAAGAAAGCTGAAAATGCTCTTTTTGGCGGGGTAATTTGTAGTTTTTCTAAGACTTGTAGTCCTTCAAACTCTTCAAAACTTGAATTTTTGAATTTCACGGACTGTCAGCTTCAAAATAAGCATAAACACGACATATTTTGATTGATTTTGAAATTTTGAGCAATAACCGCTACGCGACCGCGTCGTATGAGTCAAAAATTAAAAACGTCAGAACTAGGTGTTACAGCTCATTTTGAAGCTTATAACGCGGGGAGTCCAAAAATCATACTTTAAACGGGTTTCATCGAAAGTTTAAAGTTTGAAAAAGTCTGAGTTTCCAATGCTTTGAAACTAATTTTGTGATATTCTCGAAGTTTCGTTAGTCGAACTTTTTTGAAACTTAATTTTTAGAATTTCTCAGGTTGGCAGCTTCAAAATAAGCCTAAACACGATCCAGTTCGGTTGATTTTGAAAATTTGACAAAAAAACCGCTACGCGACCGCGTCACATTGGCCGAAAATAAAAATTGTCCGGATTAGGTCGTGTTAGGGTTCATTTTAAAGCTGATAACTCGGGAAGATCAAAAGTGAGTGTTCAGCTTCAAAATGAGCTCAAACACGCCTAGTTTCGATAGATTTTGAAAAATGACCTATTTTCAGATGAATGTATTTTGAGATTTTCTCAAAGTTTCGTTGTTTCTAGTTTTTTGAAACTTGAATTTTCGAATTTCTCAGATTGTTAGCTTTAAAACGAGCCTAAATACGACACCTTTTGGTTGATATTGAAAATTTGAAAAAAAAACCGCTACGCGACCGCGTCGCGAGGGTCGAAAATAAAAATTGTCTGAATTAAGCCGTGTTGGGGCTCATTTTGAAGCTAAAAACTCGGGGAGATCGAAAATCGTTCTTTCAAGCGTTTCAGAAAAAATCTGAAAGCCAAAATTTGGATTTTCCGATATTTTGAAACCCATTTTTAGCATTTACAGGAATTTTTTCTATTTTCCTTCATATTATTTTCTCCATTCATAAATCTCTAATCCCCCGCTTTTTTCAATTTCCTTCTTTTTCATATAAATATATGTCAAATCTTCTCTTATCGCTCCCCCAAGCTCCGCCCCTTTTTTCCCTCAGTTCCCGCCAAAAAAACATCCGTTTTCTCTCCAATTTTCTATACAAAAAAGGCGAGGTGTGGTGTTTTTTGGCATTGAACAGATTTTTTCCTATTTCCAGAGCATTTTCTTTCATTATTTTCTCTGAAAGTGGTGCTTCTGCTGGGGACCCCGATTTCTCCTTAGAGCCTCTGGGCCACAGAAAAAAAACCAATATTATTTTCTCTGTTTGTTTTCTCCCCCCGTCGCCTTCTTTTTTTCCGAATTCTTTGGTAAACATTCATTTTACAAGCTATTCAAAAAATTGACGAGAGAGAGAGAGCTCTAGTCGTCATATTTGATTTCCAAAAACATGGCATTGCGTTTCCTTCTTGGGGGGTCTTGTGGCTTTGGAATTGTTCAATATGAACTGAAATTTACATTGTTGAGTTTCTAGGATTTTCAGCTTCAAAATAAGCCTAAACACGCCTAGTTTCGATTGATTTTTAAATTTTACTCATTTTTAGAGAAATGTATAATTTGAGATTTTATCAGAGTTCAGTTGGTCTGGATCTCTTGAAATCTAAAATTTCAAGCTTTTGAGATTGTTAGCTTTAAAATGAGCCTAAACACGACCCAGTTTGGTTGATTTTGAAATTTTGACAAAAAAACCGCTACGCGACCGCGTCGCCGTGGGTCGAAAATGACATTTGTCCAAATTAGGTCGTGTTTAGGCTCATTTCGAAGCTAATCACGTTGGAAGATTAAAAATCGCATTTTCAATGATTTTCAGGACATTCTGAAAGTTTAAATCTAACAAGAAAATAGGTTTTCCGATATTTTATGACTCATTTTGAGATTTTCTCAGCGTCTCCAAACTCCTCAAAACTTACATTTTTAGATTTTTAAGGTTTTCAGCTTTAAAATAAGCCTAAACACAACACAATTTGGATTATTTTAAAAATTTGACCAAAAACCGCTACGCGCCCGCGTCGCGAGGGTCGAAAATAAAAATTGTCCGAATCAGGCCGTGTTGAGGCTCATTTTGAAGCTAATAACGTTGGGAGTTCACAAATCATGCGTTAATCGGTTTTCAGGGCATTTTGAAAGTTTAAAGTTTCCAAAAGGTGGATTTTCCAAAATTTTGTAATCCCTTTTAAGATTTTCTCCGATTTTAGTTGGCCCAATCTTTTTCAAACTTGCATTTTCAGATTTTTAAGGTTTTCAGCTTCAAAATGAGCCTAAACACGACACAATTTGGATTATTTTTAAAATTTGACCAAAAACCGCTACGCGACCGCGTCGCATGGCTCGAAAATGAAAATTGTCCGAATTAGGTTGTGTTTAGGCTTATTTTAAAGCTAATAACTCGGAAAGATAAAAAATCACAGTTGAGAAGATTTTCGGGGAATTCTGAATGCTGAAAAATTCGATTTTCTGGAACTCATTTTAGCACTTTCCGTAGTACGAAGTTCCATATCAATGGAATATTCTAAGATTCTGAGAAATCTAAAGTTTAAAGAAATTTCGAAGATTCTAGATCATCTAAAAAAGAACTCTGAGAACCCTCCCAATTCCTTGAGGGCCTCGAACTCAAAAGTTCTAGAAAAAAGAAGAAGAAGGGCGAGAGGGAGAGCCAAAACTTTTTTAATCATACTGATTTAGGACCCCTTCTTCTTCTTCTTCTTTCCATGCACTTTGTCTTCTCTGCGTCTCTTCTCCTCACACACACTCTCTCTCTCTCAATATCTGCGTCTTCTAGGCTCCGCCCAAAAACTCTTTTTTCCCATTCTCTCAACACACACACACACACTGAGGCAACACAAGTTACACTATCTTTTGATGAGAGTTGGTGAGAGTGAGAGTGAGAGAGAGAGAGGCATACGGAAGGGGCGGCGTGTGCCCCATCAACCACAACCAACACTTCTCTTTTCTTCTTCTTCTGTTTCGGGGTCTCCTCCCAGAGAATTTGTTACTTTTGTTTAGAAAATTTTTTGACACTAAGAAAATATTTTTTCAATTTTTCCTTTTTTTTCAGAATTTGAAAATTCCCAAAATGTTCCCATCATTTCTCTAAACCTCAATTTCTCAGATTTCCCCGAAAAACCGGTTTTTCCTCTTTTTCTATATTTCGATACACAATACATAATTCACTTTTGAATCCATTCCCCACCTGTCCTTTCCCCCCTCTTTCTCTGCGTCTCTCTACTCCCTCTCTCTCTCGCCCTCACCTTGTGGAAACAGTACATGCCTCTAGAAAACTGTCTGTATCTATATTTGTGGATTAGCTAGACAAATTTGGTTAATTGCAAAAATGTTTGGCATAAAATTTCACACCTTTTTGTAGTTTATAGTTTTTGGATAGGTTAATTGGTTTTTGAGATATACGCTCTAGAAGTTGAGGAACCCAAAAAATAGGGTTCAGTTAGAAAAACTCAAGTTTCTCTAGTTGAAAATTAGCCTATTCACACAAGATGCAAATAAAATTAAAGATGAATAAATTTTACACAATTCAAACCTGGAAATTGTGTTCTAGCTTTTTAATATTTCCAGGGGCCGGGCCTGAAATTCGCTTAAAACTTATTTTTTCGATTTTTTTCTTTTTTTTCTCAAAATTCAACTAAAAGAGTTTTTTTCAGAAAAAAATGCGGTGGAGTGGTCCCAAACAGAATTTCCAATTTTTTCTACTACAAATATTTCTAGTTTGCCGATTTTCCACCGGATTGGTATGCCCAATTCCAGCAGCCACGCCAGGAGGTGAGTTGAGTCTCTAAACGCGTCAAAGGCGCCCCAGATATAGGGAAATATAAAAGAAAAACTAATTTTTGAAAAAAGGAGATTCAGGGGGTTTATTTAAGCCAAAATTTTTGAAATTTGGTTGAAAATGAACAAAGTTAGGAGAGTTTGAAATTTTACTAAAAATGTTTTTTTTTCGAAATTTTTTAAAAATTTGAAAAACCATTTTTTTGCCATTTTTCACAGAAACTTTTCTGGAAATTCTGGAAATTCAGAATTTTTAAATTTTGGATGATTTTCAGTCAAGAAAACTTGCTGAAAGTTCTGCAACTTTCCTTCAAAACTTCATTTTAAAAAAAATATTCCAAAAATGTTCAAACTCCCATAACTCCCTTCATTTTTCATATTTTTCCAATATCTTTTTTTTGCTAGAGAGCCCAAAAACCCTATAATCAAAATCCAAAACCCCATTTCTCTAGGATCCCTTCGAAACAAGACGTGTCCCGACTTCAAAGCGAACCCGACATTCGTCCATTGCTGCACCTCAAAATTGCCGCCCACCAATTCGCTGTTGAAAGAAAAACACGGCGTTTATTGTTGCTCGGTGGAGGACTTTGAGAAGGAAAAACAAGACATTGCTAATCAAGAATTGAGGAACTTTTTGAAAGAGTGGGTTCCCCCGTTTTTATGAGTCTGGACACTTTTTTTCCATTTCCTAAATTAAAAGATATATATATGTCTGAAAATATATCTGGAAATATGATTGGAAAACATAATAGCATATTTTATGGGCTTGTTTACCATAACCAGGTTAGGCATAATCAAAAAATACCGAAAAAAAAGACTAAAAAGGGATTGGATTCTAAGTTTAGTGCCAAATTTGAATTTTGGGATCTTTACATTAACCATACCTCTTCTCAACTTTGTCCAAATGATTTGAAACATTATCCAAGATGTTTATTAAATTTTTAGCTTCAAAATGAGCCTAAACACGACCTATTTTAGACGATTTCCATTTTTGACCTACGCGTCGCGGTTGCGTTGCGTGTTCTTTTTTTAATGGGCTATAACTCTGCTCAAAATGATGCAAATGATTTGAAACAATAACCAAATTGTTTGTGAAGTTATGAGCTTCAAAATGAGCCTAAACTTGACCTCTTTACGACGATTATGGGTTTTGACCTACGCGTCGCGTTCGCGTAACGTGTTCATCCCCCTTCTAATAGCCGTATCTCAGCTCAAACTAGTCGGATCAGCTTGAAATAGACCTAATAAAATGTTTATTAGGTTGTCAGCTTTAAAATGAGCTCAAAGATGACCTGTTTTGGACAATTTTGAATTTTGACCTTTGCGTAGCGGGCCTTCCTTTTACATTGAATGGACGTATCTCAATTGAAAATAGTCGGATCAGCCTGAAATTTGAACGAACATGTTTCTCAAGAGCTTAGCTTCAAAACGAGCCTAAACTTGACCTATTTTAGTCAATTCCTAGTTTTGACCGTTTTGACCGTCGCGGTTGCGTTGCGTGCCATATTTTAAAATGAGCCCTAACTCAGCCCAAAATGGTCCAACAGATTCGAAACAATAAACAAAATGTTTGTGAAGTGATGAGCTTCAAAATGTGCCTAATCTTGACCTATTTAGAATTATTTTGAATTTTGATCTACGCGTCGCGGCTGCGTTGCGTGCTGTCTCTTTTCTTAAAAGGGGCTTATCACAACTTAAACTGGTCGGATCGTTTTGAAACTTTAGCAAGCTTATTTCTCAAGGGCTTAGCTTCAAAATGAGCCTAAGTTTGACCTAGTTAAGATTATTTTGAATGTTGATCTACGCGTCGCGGCTGCGTAGCGTGTCCATCCCCTTCCATTAGCCGTATCTCAGCTTAAACTGCTCGGATCGCTTTGAAACTTCTGAAAACTCAGTTCTCAAAGGCTTAGCTTCAAACAAAGTTTGACCTTTGCGTAGCGGGCCTTCCTTTTACATTGAATGGACGTATCTCAATTGAAAATAGTCGGATCAGCCTGAAATTTGAACGAACATGTTTCTCAAGAGCTTAGCTTCAAAACGAGCCTAAACTTGACCTATTTTAGCCAATTCCCAGTTTTGACCTAGGCGTCGCGGTTGCGTAGCGTGCTGTCGCATTTACTTCAAACGGGCGTATCTCAGCTCAAACTAGTCGGATCAGTTTGAAACTTTAAACACAATTTTTGTGAAGTCACGAGCTTCAAAATGATCTCCAACATGACCTATTTTGAATGACTCCGGTTTTCGACCCACGCGTCGCGGTCGCGTAGCGTACCTCTCCCTCATTTCGAAAGACATATCTCAGCTCAAACTAGTCGGATCAATCTGTATCAACCACTCAATCGTTCATAAAGTCACGAGCTTCAAAATAAGCCTAGATTCAGCAGAATCCTCATTTATAAGTTTGCGCTTTTGCGATTTTAACCCTAACTTGCACTATCCAAATCACATCAAAATGTCATAATTTTTCAATAAATTCTATGAGAAATCTAATCCATCAATGCAACAAAAGTTCATTCTCTCATTTCCAAGAAGTAACCCCGTTGGTAACCCCATTTTGCCCAATTTTCTTAGTCATAAAAAGAAACGAACGCTAAGCCTTCTTCTCTGTCGACTCATTTTTTTTTGAGTGGTGGTGGCTGGTTGGAGGCCCCGTTGGGTGCTAATTAAATTGCTCTTTCTCTCCATTTCTCTCGGTCTCTC
>NC_013487.2:16447607-16450174 GCF_000004555.2 Caenorhabditis briggsae | reverse complement strand
AGCATGGGCTGTAATCGTAGTGATATTCAAATGGAAGGGTAGTTTATGGAAATTGATTTGGCGAGAGACACTTGGATGGACCATTCTCATGGCTGTCCTTTATTCGGTTTATGTTTATGGGCTGAAAGTGAGTTTCCAAGGAATTTTTAGGCTAAACCATTCGAAATAGGTCAAAAATGATGCCAAATTCAGAATCAGCACAAAAATTTAGTCTAGAATCGGTTTTCTCTGCTTCTCTAACTCAATTTTTAAATTTTTCGGGTTACTGTAGCTTCGATTCTGTGCAAACACCGAAATTCGCAAATCATTTTAAAAAACGCCTTTTTAGGGGTAAAAATAGGCGAGGAATTTGAATTTATAAATATTGAAAGTCTCAAATTTCGTTTTCATGAAGAAAATCAAAAAATTTCATTTTTCAGGAAAAAAAGTTTTTAAAGAAAAATGTTCTAAATTTTTTCGAATTTTTATGCTAAACCGCCAGAAATAGCTTTGAAACAATGCCAAATTCAGAATCAGCACAAAAATCTAGTCTAGCGTTCGTTTTCTCTGCTTCTCCAACTCTATTTTTCAATTTTTTCGGATTACTGTAGCTCCGATTCTGTGCAAACACCAAAATTCGCAAAAAACTCGGAAAAAAACATTTTTTAGAGGTAAAAATAGGCAAGAACTTGAGTTTGTAGTTAAAAAATGTCCTAAATTTCGTTTTCATTTAGAAAATCCCATTTTTAAGGCTCATAGAGCAAAAAAGCCTTCAAAAGGGGCGGAGCCTATTTTACCCAAATATAGCCATGTTTGTACTCATTTTGAAGCGCTTCACAAGAGCTTTGAAAATATATAAATTTCATAAAATTTGGACTAAAACCCGCTGAGTTACATCGCTTTTCCATAAACTACAGTACTCCTTCCAGGGCACCGAACATGAGCAATACTACAAAACGCTGTTCGATTTGACCAAGGATGTTCCAATGGATGGAACGCTGATGTTTTTGATTTCCTATATGATCTTCAATTGTTTGACAAGGTACGGTACTTTTGGCTTGGCGCCAAAAACTTTTAATTTCAAAAATTTTCCAAAATTCCAAATTTCCAGATGGCTGGAGACGTTCCGATGTTTAGGATGGCCTGAAAATGTGGCACTGATGTTTAAGCAGCATTTCAATAAAGAAGCGGTAGGTCATAACCCTTATTTTCAGAAAATCTGTAATTTTGAAAAAATTAGGCTCCGCCCCTTTTTTAAAGCCAAAAATCAAAATGTTTGCTCTATGCGCCTTTAAAAAGTAGAAGTTTCTCCATGAAAACGAAATTTAGGACTATTTTAGATGCGAAATTCAAATTCTCCGCTCATTTTTACTTCTAAAAAGACGCTTTCAGAGTGGTTTTGGAATTATGGTGTTTGCACAGAATTGGAGCTACAGTAATCCCGAAAAATTCAAAAATTGAGCTAGAGACGCAGAGAAAACGAATTCTAGGCTAGATTTTTGTGCTGAAATGGAAGCTGGCATTGATTTTGGCCTATTTGTATTGGTTTGGCTAATAATTCAAACCAATGTTTTTGTTTTGAGTTTTTGTCCAAATTTTTTTTTTATTTCGAAAGTTTCTCGGTGAAAACAGAACTCAAGATTTTTTTCAGTTCCAAATTCAGATTCCCCGCCTATTTTTACCCCTAAAAAGACGCTTTTTAGAGTGATTTCGGAATTTTGGTGTTTGCACAGCATCGGAGCTACAGTAATCCTGGGAAAATTCAAAAATTGAGCTAGAGACGCAGAGAAAACGAATTTCTAGGCTAGATTTTTGTGCTGAAACTGAATTTGACATTGATTTTAGCCTGCTTCAAATAGTTCAGCTCAAAAAATTGGAAACAAAAAATTTTTTTTTGGGAAATTTTTTAAAAGTTTTGTCTGAAATTGTCTGAAAATCTAGAAAATCTGAAATTTGCAGTTCACTCGACACGAGCAAAAATTGATCAACCAAACGGTGGCTCGATATTTGACCGTATTTTATATTCTGCTATTTCGAGATGTCTCATCCGACGTTCGAGATATGTTTCCCACTTTTGACGATATGGCCGATTCGGGAATTTTGACGCCGTATGTTTAGAAAATTCGGATTCAGCTCGAAGAGAGCTTCAAAAAGAGTATAAACATGACTATATTTGATGAAAATTAGGCTCCGCCCCCTTTTGGAGGTTTTTTGCTCAATGCGCCTTAAAAAGGTACAAGTTTCTCGATGAAAACAAATTCTAGGACATTTTTAAATGTTAAATTCGAATTTCCCACCTACTTTTACCCCTAAAAAGTTGTTTTCCCGAGGGCTTTGCAGATTTTGGTGTTTGCACAGAATCGAAGCTACAGTAATCCTAGGAAAATTCAAAAACTGAGTTAGAGACGCAGAGAAAACGAATTCTAGAGTAGATTTTTGTGTTAATTTCGAATTTAAAGTTAGTTTTCACCTATTTCAAATAGTTTAGTCTTAAAAATAAGAAAAATCCAAAAAAAAAATTTCGAAAAAAGGTTTTTTTTTCTGAAACATTGAAATTCTCGATTTTCTCTCTGAAAACGCAATTTCAG
>NC_013487.2:16444739-16445771 GCF_000004555.2 Caenorhabditis briggsae | reverse complement strand
GCGTCTCTCTTAAATGCAAAAAGGGTTATAACTCGCTTCAGAATCACGCTAAAAACTTGATTTTTAGCGCATTTTGATTGTCAGATTTTGAGCTTTCAAATGATATACAATGTTAAAAAAATAAAAGTTTCCAGCTCAACAAGCTACGCGGAAAGCTGGGCGACGTTCTCTCGTACGACTGGGTACCCCTCCCATTGGCACTTTTCCAATCGCTAACCATTTTTTGCTACGGTGTACTTATTGTGAACTGTTTTCAGATGCAGGCGAGAATTATGTAAGTTTGAAGTTCTTTTTTTTTTTGGAATTTCGAAATTTTGTTAAACATCTTTTGTCGTTAAATTCAAAAATTCCGTTTACGCGCCAAAACCTGGATATTTAGCAAAACGAACAATGGCATTATGCTCACTTTGAAACGAGTTTTGAAATGAGCCTAAACACGACTAGGCTCCGCCCACTTTCCTTTTAAAGGCGCGTCGCGGTCGTGCGTCGCGCGTCTAGGCGAAATTTTAAATTGCGCGGAGCCTAGTCGAGATTGGGCTCATTTTGAAGCTCACAATAAGTTAAAAACGATGAGGAACATTGGAGATGAAAATTCTGACTAGTTACAAAAAATTGGAGTTTTGAAGCGAAAATAATTTTTTTTGAAAATTGGAATTTTTATTTACTCTTTCATTTTTCAAAATTTCAATTTTTGGCTTTCATTATATTGCTCAGCTATTTTTAAGCTTCAAAATGAGCCCAAACACGCTCAGGCTCCACCCACTTTGAAATTTCACCTAGACACGCGACGCACCGACCGCGACGCGTCTGAAAAATCAAAGTAGGCGGATCCTAGTCGTGTTTGGGCTCATTTTAAAGCTCTCAACAAGCGAAATCCATTGAGACCGGTTTCAACGCTAAATAGAAAATGTAAAATTCCAAAACCCTAAAAATAAAATTCTAGAAGTTCAAATTTCCAGAACCAGCAACACATCGGGACTCTCTGAAATGTTTGTGGAGTGTATGAGTACATTGCCATTGAGTATGATCCAT
>NC_013487.2:16438563-16444639 GCF_000004555.2 Caenorhabditis briggsae | reverse complement strand
GAATTTTGTAGATTTTCAGAGTTTTTGAATTTTCAGAATTCCTCGAATGTCAGATTCTCAGATTTTGAGCATTTTCCAAATTTTCAGAATTTTTGAATTTTCAGAATTTTTAAACTTTCAGAATTTTGTAGATTTTCAGAGTTTTTGAATTTTCAGAATTCCTCGAATGTCAGATTCTCAGATTTTGAGCATTTTCCAAATTTTCAGAATTTTTGAATTTTCAGAATTTTTGAACTTTCAGAATTTTGTAGATTTTCAGAGTTTTTGAATTTTCAGAATTCCTCGAATGTCAGATTCTCAGATTTTGAGCATTTTCCAAATTTTCAGAATTTTTGAATTTTCAGAATTTTTGAACTTTCAGAATTTTGTAGATTTTCAGAGTTTTTGAATTTTCAGAATTCCTCGAATGTCAGATTCTCAGATTTTGAGCATTTTCCAAATTTTCAGAATTTTTGAATTTTCAGAATTTTTGAACTTTCAGAATTTTGTAGATTTTCAGAGTTTTTGAATTTTCAGAATTCCTCGAATGTCAGATTCTCAGATTTTGAGCATTTTCCAGATTTTCAGAATTTTTGAATTTTCAGAATTTTTGAACTTTCAGAATTTTGTAGATTTTCAGAGTTTTTGAATTTTCAGAATTCCTCGAATGTCAGATTCTCAGATTTTGAGCATTTTCCAAATTTTCAGAATTTTTGAATTTTCAGAATTTTTGAACTTTCAGAATTTTGTAGATTTTCAGAGTTTTTGAATTTTCAGAATTCCTCGAATGTCAGATTCTCAGATTTTGAGCATTTTCCAAATTTTCAGAATTTTTGAATTTTCAGAATTTTTAAACTTTCAGAATTTTGTAGATTTTCAGAGTTTTTGAATTTTCAGAATTCCTCGAATGTCAGATTCTCAGATTTTGAGCATTTTCCAAATTTTCAGAATTTTTGAATTTTCAGAATTTTTGAACTTTCAGAATTTTGTAGATTTTCAGAGTTTTTGAATTTTCAGAATTCCTCGAATGTCAGATTCTCAGATTTTGAGCATTTTCCAAATTTTCAGAATTTTTGAATTTTCAGAATTTTTAAACTTTCAGAATTTTGTAGATTTTCAGAGTTTTTGAATTTTCAGAATTCCTCGAATGTCAGATTCTCAGATTTTGAGCATTTTCCAAATTTTCAGAATTTTTGAATTTTCAGAATTTTTGAACTTTCAGAATTTTGTAGATTTTCAGAGTTTTTGAATTTTCAGAATTCCTCGAATGTCAGATTCTCAGATTTTGAGCATTTTCCAAATTTTCAGAATTTTTGAATTTTCAGAATTTTTGAACTTTCAGAATTTTGTAGATTTTCAGAGTTTTTGAATTTTCAGAATTCCTTGAATGTCAGATTCTTAGATTTTCAGAATTTTCCAGATTTTCAGAATTTTTGAATTTCCCAGATTTCCAGATTTTCAGAAGTTTTGAATTTTCAGAATTTTCCAGGTTTTCAGAAGTTTTGAATTTTCAGAATTTTCCAGATTTTCAGAATTTTTGAATTTTCGGGATTCCTGGAATGTCAGATTCTCAGATTTTGAGCATTTTTCAGATTTTTCAAAAATTTCCCAAAAAATTCACCTTTGGACCCAAAGGTAAAAAGTTAGTAGATCCAACAAGTTTTTTTTGTTTCTTCAATTTTTTGGGAGGAGGAGAAAAGACACAAAAATGTATCAAGTTTCAGTTATGAGCGGCTCATAGGGGAGAGGAAAAAGAAAATTCTTCTGGAGAAAAAAGAAAACTTTTTTCTTCGCACATTCATTTTTTGGGAGCTCTTGTTTCTTCTAGAACTTTCCTTTTTTTTAGATGAAACATTGGAATTTTGAATTTTTTTCAAATTTTGACATTTTGATCTCAAATTTTCGAAAAAATTTTTTATCTTTTTGGATCCAATTTTTTCTGTAATTCTTGATCTACTAAACAAAATGAGGTTTAACGGATCGGAATGTTCATTTTTAACACATTCCTTGTTGGCTCCGCCCACAATTTTTGTTCTGTAACATTTTGGAGTCACTTTTCATAAACTTTGAACAAAAAATTGTTTTTACATAGTCTTTCAAGCGTAAGAATCGTTTTTAGCATTTTTTTAATAAGTTCAGTCAGGCTATTTTCTAAAAATACCAAACATTCCAGTCATTTTGGTACAAAAATCATCTTTCTAGGTTAACTTTGAAGAAAGTTATGAGTTTTACTGAGGCTTAGAAAACTTTTACTGAGGCTTAGGGATTTTTACTGACGCTGAGCACATTTTTACTGAGGCTTAGGATTTTTACTGAGGCTTAGAAAATCGCAAGCCTCAGTAAAACTTGAATGGCTCATAACTCGGCTCAAAGTCGACCTAGAAAAGTGATTCAACCACCAAACTAATCAAGAAAATTAGCAAAATTTTTGTACTTAAAGTATGAATTTCAATTCCGTAAAACCTGTAATAGAAGGGCTCTCTATAGGAGTTAAGCTTAGACAATAGCTTTTTCAACTCAAATTCAATGTTTAGAGGAATTTCAACTAGATTTTTTTTTGAAAAATAGTTGATTAGATACACGGACAGACCGGAGAGAAAGAGAGAGAGAGAGAGAGAGAGAGAGAGAGAGAGAAAGAGAAAGAGACGCAGAGAAAAGAATTGATGAGTGAGTAATGTTGATCCGTTGGGGAGGGCTCCATGCCTCGTATCTTCATTTCCATCATCCTCATCACACGCTGTAACGATTGATCCCGTCTCTTTTCTCTGCGCCTCTCTCTCTTTATCTCTTGAGCTTCTTGTGATCAGCAACAAGAAGAGTTAATCGATTTTGAGAGAGAAACACGGATTTTTGATTTTTCAACTTTCAAAAAAAAATTTCCGGGTCAAGCCTATGATTCATAGCTAGCTGTTCCTCCCTGAAATGTTTATTTTTGTAAGGCTTTTTTTGTTCTTGAGGTAATCATCCCCTAATTATCATTTAATTAATATTGCTTCCTCCCAAAATTCCCATCATTTTGGCACTAAACCAATCATCTAGACCCATTTTGAAGCGAGTTATGACATTATCTCTTTTTCTGGGACATCTGAGAATTTTTCACTAATAATTGCATCTAATTTTAGAAAAATTTAGTTTAACTAATTTTTCATAAAATTCCACACATTTAGGTCCAAAAATCGACTTTCTAGACCAATTTTGGCGGAAGCTATGATGCTTTGAAGTTTTTTCCTAGTTTGGGATATAACTAGGCATTCGAATGATATTGATTTATGTATTTTACACTTTGAGATTTGACTAATTTCACTAATTATTTTGGCATAAAAACCAAGATTCTAGCTTGATTTTGAAGCGAGTTACAGCCGAGTTTGTTCCGAGGGCGCAATCAGCCAGAAGTGATAAGCGGCTGGCGCGACAGCGGTGGCGCCCTACCTGTCGCGCCCAACGACTATCGCCTCCGACTGAGCGCGCCCTACAAGCATCTATGACTGTAACTCGCTTCAAAATCAAGCTAGAAAGTTGAAACTTCAGGAAAATAAGCGGAATTCGATGACATTTAAGATCCTTATAGTCTTAAATCTAAAAAAAGAGCTAAAATTTATCGAATTTTTAAAGATTTTGAAATGGGTCTAGGTTAGAGAAAACATTTGGGACCATAACTCGCTTCAAAATCGAGCTAGGAACGGAAAAGGCGGTTTTTTTTTGCTGTAAAATTTGCTGTAAAACATTTTTTTTATTTCAAAATCCACAACAAAAAAATCAGGGTCAATCTCTTCAAACCTTTTGCGAATCTTCATAATTCCGTCGAAATTTTTCACAGAAAAGCGAAGAGGAAATTAGGAATAAAAGGTGTCACATTCGATTAGCTCATCTTCTTTTTTTGGGGTAGTTCAAAAAGACGGAAATAGTAAAAAGGGGAGACCCGCACGAATTTTCGTATTAGTATACATAATACAGTTCCTGTGGGAAGGAATATGGAAAAAATGGGTCATGAGGATACTGTAATCCTTTTACTTGAATTTCGTTTTTTTGCTGCTTTTATCGAACACTTCAAAAATATTTAAAAATTAATTTTTTTGAAAAATTCCAAAAAATTTTTTCACAATTTTAAAATGTTTAACTTTGAGCCAATTTATCTCAATTCCTCTTAGAGATATTAAAACGTTGTTAATTGATAAAATGTTTATCATTTTATCAGCTACATTTTATCAATTGACAACTTTTTTATATCTTTGACAAAAAGCGAGATAAATTGGCTCAAAGTTAAGAATGTAAAATGTCGCTTTTGAAGCCTATAAGTGCAATTTGAGCTCAATTATCTCGCTTTTTGTGAAAGATATCAAAACGTTGTAAATTGATAAAATGTTTATCATTTTATCAGCTACATTTTATTAGTAAAAACTTTTTGATATCTTTTATAGGAGCCGAGATAAATCGGCTCAAAGCTAAAGACCCTTCTATTTTTTGCAGTTTTTTAAATGAAGATTTTGTTTCACCTTTTTTTGATTGTATGTTTTCAATCCCTTTTGACCTAGATGTTTTTCATTTTCTGTGTCCCCTGACTTTTTGTAAACCATACATTGCTCATTCTTTGTCTCTCTTTGTACTTTGCCGGTTTTTTTTGCTGACCATGACTTTCCCTTTTTTCCAGGTTTAGCCGACAAAGTCAAGTCAAAGGAACAAAGTGATTCAGAGAAGAAGCCAAGAAAAAATGAGTCAAAAGGAGAAAAAAGGAGCCGGAGTGGACCTTTTTAAGGTATTTATTTACTTTAGTATACATACTGTTTGATCTAGGTTAGAGTATACTGTACTTTTGGGAATCGAAAACAACAGGAACTGTTTAACAAAAATTTCTGATAATTTTAGTGCAAAAACCAAGTTTCTAGCTTGATTTTGAAGCGAGTTACAGTCAAAGGCGCAGTTAGCTAGAAGTGGTAAGCGGCGGGCGCGACAGCGCTGCTCCCTCCATCGGCTGGCGCGACAGTGCCTACCTGTCGCGCGCGCCGACAATCACCTCTCGCTGAGCGCGCCCCTGGCTGTAACTCGCTTCAAATTGAAGCTAGAGACTTGGTTTTGGCATTAAAATGTGGAGAAAAAATTGAAAAATAAGATGAACAAAGATTTTTTCAGCTTTATTTATTTGAAACTGAAAATAAATGCCTAAAATTGGAACAATATGTTTCCAGGTAAAACTCGAACCACCATCTTTGGATTCCGAGCAGTTTGGTGGGAGCAGAACTATAGTAACCCAAGGAGACGACAAGGATTCAACAAGGCACACCATCGAAGTGTTGTTGGATATTAGTTAGTTTATTTTTTTGAATTCTGAAACTGAAATTTTGAGGAAAAAATCTGAAAAAAAATTAAAATGTGTTTAATTTATAAACTATTATACATAGTTTATAAACCCTATAAATCTATAAACGTGTACAAATAGATCAACTAGATCTGACCATTTCCTGCTCTCTCTCTCTCTCTCTATTCCCTATGTGCCAGGAGGCGGCTGTTCAAATTTTGCCCTCTTTTTCCTCCCCTTCCCGACCCCATTTGCTTTTTATTTTGTGTTTAATTCTGAGTCGTTTGTACGTGGAAGTTTCCCCTTTTTTGGTACCGGAACTTTGGACTTTTAATGCTAACTTGACCTAATCGGAATCTTTTAATTTTTATTTGGTATGATTATAACAAAAATTTTTACACATTTTAGTCAAAAAATCAAATTACTAGCTCCATTTTGAAGCGAGTTACAACCCTTTTTGTTCCGAGGGCGTGGGAAGCTAGAGGATCAATAAATGGTTACCTTGAAACGGAGATTTCCTACTGGCGGCTCTGCGTATGGGATTCCGTGGAAGACGTCACACACTTCTCCTTTTGGAGTCTTGACACGAAAACTTTCGAGAAGTCCTTGTTGGACGCGGACAATCTATAATTAGAAATTTTAAAACCTGAAAATATATAATTGAAAAAACTGACCGAACTCTCGTCTTTTCCAGATTTCAAGTTTGAGAAGCAGGTGCCCATATTATCCTGGTTGGTCGATGTTCGAACACCGGCTGGAAATTAATAGAGATTAAGAATGAGAACGGATATTTCTTCCATTTTT
>NC_013487.2:16429244-16437711 GCF_000004555.2 Caenorhabditis briggsae | reverse complement strand
TGCGCCCTTGGCTGTAACTCGCTTCAAAATTGAGCTAGAAACTTGATTTTTTGACTACAATGTGTAGAAAAACTTGAGAAATACGATGAACGTAGTAGCTTTTTTTTACTGCCCTAGCTTGTTTTCTGATTTTCCCATTCTTCTTGAGACCAACCCCACAAACCAACCCCACAAATTTTTGTTTCGAAAGAATCTGATAAGAATCCTTTTTCGAAAAATAGTCTAATCTCTTTTTTCCCCTCTTCTCCTTTTTGTCCTTAATGATGATTCGATGAGAAATGGGTCCCCCTCTTTTTTCCTTTTTTCCATTGTTTTTGTCCCCCTTCTTTCTACCGTAATCCTTTTTTTCTAAAATTTTAGATTTCCAAAAAGTTTGTGTTTAAAGGCGCATATGGTTTCATTCATAGTCAGTTGGATAATGAAATTAGAATATTTTTGTTTATAACTTTTGGGACCATCAAGGCGGGTGGGTCCAAAAGTTATAATAACTCAAACCAGATGTGAGAAAGTATAAGCGAATGATTTGATACAATTAGAGGTCTCAAGTTTGATGTGCAGGTTTTGTCATACTGTAGATGGATTTTTTGGATTAACCCCTATTTTCTTAAATAATAGAAACCCGCATTTGAGTTCAATTATCTCGGTTCCTATGAGAGATATCAAAAATTTGTCAACTGATAAAATGTTTCTCATTTTATCAGCTATATTTCATCAGTTGACAAACTTTTGATATCTTTTATAAGAATCGAGATAATTGATCTTAAAGCTGACTCCGTGAACGCTCAACTAGAAGCCCACCCTATACGTTGCACTTTGAGCTTAATTATCTCGGTTCCTATAAAAGTTATCAAAAAGTGGTCAACTAATAAAGTATAGGTGATAAAATGATAAACATTTTATCAGTTAATTACTTGTTTACATCTTATATAAGAACCGAGATATATTAGCTCAAAAGTAGGTGGGTCATTCCAAGGGGAGGAGGGCACAGGAACCCCTCGTTGCTCATCTACCACGTGGCAGATCTCGCTTCTTTGAATTTCAACCCAAAAAGTGTCAACTACAAAAATAAAGGTCTATTCTTGTTCAGTATTTTCTCAAATTCTGGAAAAAATCCAAAAAGTTTGGGTCCCTTTCGTAGAGGGATTGAAAATGCACGCTCTAACAGAATGCATCTCACTCCAGTTGACCATTAACTTTGAGCTTAATTATCTCGGTTCCTATGAGAGATATCAGACATTTGTCAGCTGATAAATCGTTTATCACAACATCAGTAACATTTTATCAGTTAACATATTTTTGATATCTTTTAACAGAATTGAGATAACTGAGCTCAAAGGTTTGGGTAGGCGAAAACAGGTCTATTCCAAAAAGATAGGTACAGTAGGACAACTTTAAGCTCAACTATCTAGGTTCCCATAAAAGATATCAAAAACTTGTAAACTAATAAAATATTTATTATTTTATTGCCTATATTTTATCAGTTGACTACTTTTTGATATCTTTCACCGGAATCGAGATATTTAGTCTTCAAGTTAGCGGTTTGGGTAGGCTTCGTTTGGAGATAATATGTACATTTCAAAAAAGCCAACTACAGTAATCCATCTTGTTAGATCTGCAGGTTGTCGTACTGTATTTGGTTGTGTGGATTTTAGCTAAATCAATTTTGAGCACATTCTCCTACATTACTAGGTGGCTGCACCTAGTTGGATGTGTACTTTCTCAGCAAGTAAGATGTGCAGGTTATTGGAATCTTGACCTCTGATCTATTGCTATTGGCCACTTCAGAAGAAGATCCTTTTTTTTCAAAATTGATGTCTCTGCTAACTTTCGACACCCTTAACCATGCTCTAAATCATTTCACATCTGCTCTTTCTATTATTGTTGTTGTTGTGGACAACACCCCACAATTCTACAGTAATCCCCTCAAGAAAGGGCAGCTGAGAATTATAGAAGTTGCGGATTAGCGCGGATTCTCGAGAATTTGACGGATCGGTGGCTTCTTCTTCTTCTGTCGGTACGTCTTCTCCAGAAAAAGGACAGGCGGCACACTTGAGACATTTTGTTTGGGGTAGAAGAAGAAGACAGTCGAGTGGAAATAAGAGAAGAATATGGTACTAAAAAGACCACCCACGTGTGGAGACAGTTTAAGAGGGGGGGGGGGGGTCTTCTGAAGTGGAAATGACAAAAAAAAATTGGAATTTAAAAACATCATAGGCAATAGATCAAGAATTCGAGTTCAATGAGGTCAAGATTTTAATAATTTGCACATCTTACTTGCTGAGAAAGTACAGTAGGCCAATCAGCACACCTAGCTTTTACACAGAAGATAGTAGGAGAACCTGCACAAGATAGTAAAGTATAGTATCTCAGGATGAGCATTTCTCCAAACAAGTTACAGTAGGGTGACCTGCAGATCTAACTTAATATATTCCAAAAAGTCAACTACAGTAGGGCTACTGGAAGAAATCCCCAATTTTCTATTAAAGCTAGCTACAGTAGGAGGAACCTGCATATCCAACTAGGTGCAGCCACCTAGTAATGTAGGAGAATGTGCTCAAAATTGATTTAGCTAAAATCCACACAACCAAATACAGTACGACAACCTGCAGATCTAACAAGATGGATTACTGTAGTTGGCTTTTTTGAAATATACATATTATCTCCAAACAAAGCCTACCCAAACCGCTAACTTGAAGACTAAATATCTCGATTCCGGTGTGATTGTTACAATAGGATAACCTGCAGATCTAACTGAATAGAGAAAATTTGATTTCAAAATGCCAACATCTCACTACAGTAGGAAAACCTGCACATCATACTAGGCGCGTCCAGATATAACAAATTAGATAAAACTGTAGGGGGAACCTGCAGATCTAACAAAATTGGTTTAGCTAAAATCCACAAGATCAACTACAGTAAGACAACCTGCATACCTAACTAGATGGATGAAATATAGTTTTTAAACCATACTATCTTGCCGCATAGCTCAAAAGAAACTTTTTCCATACTAATATGTCATTTTTGGCACACCCGATCCGTCATTTTCGACGGTGCCTCTGTTTTTAAAGATCTAGATCTCTCAATTCATAATGAGTATACGACACCTCAGATGGTTATCTCTTTGGTATGGTCGCACCTTTTGATTTTGACCTTCCGCTTATCTTTTGTATGATATATCTGATTATATTCCCCAGAAATCCGTGAAGACGCAATAATATTTATGTTCCTTTGCACCCTATCATTAGGAAGAAGGGAGGCGAGAGAGATAAGAAGTGGTTTGAATTTTTCGCCCATACGAATTTTGGTTTCCAGTTACTAGCAAGCGTTATTTAATTTCTCACAATTTTCTGCACATTTTAGTTAAAAAACCAAGTTTCTAGCTCAAAATTGAGCTAGAAGTTTGGTTTTTACACCAAAATGTGTGAAAAACTACGCTCTATCGAATTATATACATTATGATAAGATAATTAAAAAGAAATCTTGTATAAGGCAAGTCTAGAAGTTTGTATCTCAAGGTTAGGTGTCTAGCAGCCATAACTCTCTTCAAACTTGCCCTAGACTAGTGATTCTTGGCTGAAAATCTAGGAAATTGTTTCGCCAATGTGTCCTGACCCCTTAACAACCGTAGAATCCCCTGTTTTCCGCCTCAGGGGGTTGGGGGGGGGGGGGTGTCTCCTTCCTCATTTATCGGAGAAAACCTATTCTGATGATGATGACAGGCGGCACACAAACACAAGGAAGGGGGTTTTGTAATGTTGCGCGACATAATATATCAAAAGCATTTTGTACAATTTACTCTCTCTCTCCCGGAACAATCAGAAGGGGGTACATGACAGATTTACTGCCTGCCCTCCCAGAAATCGCAACATATGTTGAAAGCTGTGTGTCCTTTGAGAGCCGACAATCGGGAGACGGTATTATTATGTAATTAGGACTAGAAAATGATGAATGGAATTGAAGGAGTCAAGGTTTAGAAAAGAAAAGTCAAGTTTTGGCGGGTAATAAAGTAGTTCAACCTTGTTTTTTTTGTATATTCTCAGATTTTCCAACCTTTTCCAATCATATCAGTGCAAAAACCAAATTTCTAGATTAATTTTAAAGCGAGTTACAACCGAGAGCACAATCAGCTAGAGGTGATAATCGGCTGTCGCGACAACGCTGCTCAGGTCAGGTAGGGCGCCAACGCCCTCCCCCCCTTGCCGGAACAATTAATTTTGAACCCATATATCTCGGTTTCTGTGAAAGATAACAAAAAGTTATCAACTGATAAAATGTTTATCATATTATCAGCTACATTTGATTAGTAGACAACATTTTGATAACTCTTACAGGAGCCGAGATAAATTAGCACAAAGTTGAAGGCTTTCTTAGGAATCGAGATATATGGGTTCAAAGTTAAAAGTCCCTCATTTTACAGGGGTTAAGCTTCTTTTCTTTTTTTTTCAATGGATTTCTAAAAATGTTTGCCCTCAATTTTCACAGTTTCCTGTCTTGTCTTGGATACCCGAGTCCCTAAAGAAAGAAAGAGATAATATGCGCCGGTATTCTGTGGAAAGAGTGCGGATAGCGTTCAGCAACACCACCTGTGTCATTCACGTATATCTCTCTGTCTATCTCTCTGTATCTCTCTCTCCAAATTCTAGACAATCAGATTTACAGTACACAAAACCTCCAGAATATGAAGAAAAGGGAACATTTCTTCTTCTTCGGAGACACTGAAGACGTGGAGACTGAAGAAGAAGACGTCGCCTCCACTGTTATCTTGGCAATGAAACAAATCATCATAGTGTGTGTGTGTGTGTGGTGGTGGGTGTGTGTATTTGGGGTTAGAAAGCGGAAGAAGAAAATTCCTTTCTTTACGGAGATATTTAGTTTTTCTCCATGGATCACCGGACACGATCCTTTCTATTTTTTTTTCGAATTTTTAATTTCTTCAGAGGGACAACTTAAAAATCGAAATACACTCCTTGTATCAAAGTCATGCCTTTTTTTTTCGAACCACCTATGTTATTTCCTGAGTTCTCCTGCTCATTTTGGTGCAAAAATCCCATTTCTAGCTCAATTTAAAGGCGAGTTACAGCCATTTTGTTGGCAAGACGCGATCAACGGCGGGCGCGACAGGCGCCACCCTCCTCCTGTCGCGCCAGCCGTTTATCGCCTCTAGCTGAGCGCGCCCTCAGAAGAAAAATAGATGTAACTATCTTCAAAATTGAGCTAGAAAGTTGAAACTTAAAGGAAAATAAGCGGAATTTAAAGACAATTTGGATCCTTATAGTTTTAAGTCCAAAAAAGCTGAAATTTACCGAATTTAAAGGTTTTGAAGTGGGCCTAGATTAGAGAAAACGTTTAGGACCATAACTCGCTTCAAACTTGACTAGAACAATGATTTTTGTACTAATATGCATGTTTAATTACGTTCCATCAAAATATTTAACCATGTAAACCTAAAAAACAAAAAAAAAATACAAAGATTTTGAACTCAATAGCTCTTAGCAAAAATTTGGTACCATAACTCGCTTCAAAATCGAGCTAGGAACTTGGTTATTGCACCAAAATGATCCTTGGGACGTGCTCAATAATGAATAGGCAGTGTGAAGTTTTCGGCGAACTTGTCAACCTGCTTTTGATGTTCCCAGAAAGAGGTTTTTTTAGTTTTCCCAAAAAAGAGGTTTTTGTGATCTCATGACCTCAATGTTATATATTATCCTAATCAAAATAGACATGCACCATCTTTATGCTATTTCGAGTTTTCTGTGAAAATTTGACAGATTTTGGTCCAGTTAGGACTTCGCTAGGGCTCGCTACACACAGAATTTGGTGTCTCCCCGGGAGCCGCTCCCTGCTTCTTCAAAAATGCCCTTGATTTATTGTACCGTTACTTGAAACTAAATAGTTTGAAACTTTAAAGGAATAATCTAGGTTAATTCAATTTCAATTCCTAATATTCTCCAGATTTGGTCCATTCTTGACCCCCCTGAATCTTCCCCCTAATGCATTCTTCCTTCCTTCCTAATTCCATCATAATCGCATATGAAAAGTGTTTTTAACACTATGGATGGGTCCCCCCGAAAAGAGAGAAAAGCTAATCCGTGACCCGTACGGTCCTTTGTACCCTTCCTCTTCTCACCCACAACAAACTCTTCAATTATAATTAATCATCTCCGAAAGAAAAAGGAGTCAACACGTCTTCCACTCTGCTGGAAGTCCCGAAGATTATGTCACTCAATTAAGAACCCCCCCCCCCCCCCCCAAAAGAAAATAATAAGAGGACTATAAACGATAAGGTGTGAAATTGGCGGAAATGCGGGAAAGCAGTCAAAAGAAGAGAAGGAAGAGCACGAGCGGCACATTTAGGTGTGAAGAGAGGGGATTACTGTAGAAGTGTCACCACATGTTGTGCTATTCTTTTTGGCGGCTAGGAGAGAAGAGAAAAGACCATGAGTCTAACAGTACCCGAAAATCAGGAAAAAAGTTCCCAAGTTTTGAACAAGTAATGATTGCTCTAGCGAAACTTTGAAGGGAGTTATAACTGCTAAGAGCATTACACATTTTGCAGCCTGATAAATGTTACAATTCTTAAAAGTTCTCAACTCAGATGTTTATATTTTGATAGCCGTTAATTTAGGGCACATTTTGATACAAAAATCAAAACTTTAGCTCAATTCTGAAGCAAGTTATGATCCTTAATGTTTTCATCAATCTAGTTGCAGCAAAATTTTCGAACTTTGTATTTTTTGGCCTTCGACCACAATTTTTTGAAAACCCTAGATTGAAATGGGTTCATTTTAAAATAACTTAATTCAGCGCGCATTTTGGTACAAAAACCATAACTCTAGCTTAATTTTGAAGCAAGTTATGGCTGCTAGAAAAGCTCCAAGGGCGGCACATTTAGGTGTGAAGGGGAAGGGGATTACTGTAGAAGTGTCACCACATGTTGTGCTATTCTTTTTTGGCGGCTAGGAGAGAATAGAAGAGACCATAAGGCTTACAGTACCAGGAAACTAGAAAAACGAATACCGACTTTTGGTCCAACAAGCATTGCTCTAGCGAAACTTTGAACGGAGTTATGGTTCGTAGTAACACTGCCTATTGTTTGGCATTCTGAATGCTAGAATTTTTATAAAATCTATATAAAGATGTACATATTTTGATAGCCGTTAATTCAGGGCACATTTTGGTACAAAAAACAAATCTCTAGCTCAATTTTGAAGCGAGTTATGGTACCAAAATGTGAAATGGCGGAAATGCGGAAAAGAAGAAAAAACCACGAGCGGCACATTTAGGTGTAAAGGAGGAGGATTACTGTAGAAGTGTCACCACATGTTTTGCTATTCTTTTATGGCGGCTAGGAGAAAAGACCATGAATCTAACAGTACCGGAAAATCAGAAAAAAGAATACCGACTTTTGGTCCAACAAGCATTGCTATAGCGGAACTTCGAAGGTACAAAGACCATTACACATTTTGCAGCCTGCCAAGTGTCAAACTTTTTGAATAATCTACGTTAAAATGTGCATATTTTGATAGCTGTTAACTTAGGGCACATTTTGGTACAAAAATCATAACTGTAGCTCAATTTTGAAGAGAGTTATAGTTATAATTAGTTTCCACAGCTATAATCTTCGCATTTTGTATTTTTGGCCTTCGAACTACCACAATTTTTTGAAAACCCTAGATTGGAATAAGTTCATTTTGAAAAAGCCTAATTTAACGCACATTTTGGTACAAAAATCAAAACTTTAGCTCAATTCTGAAGCGAGTTATGATCCTAATTGTTTTATATAACCTTGTCGATGCAAAACCTTTGAACAAGGTGTTTTTCGGCGTGCTGAATGTTACCATAAGAATAAAGTTTTAAGTTGAAATGTATATAATTCAATAGAGCCTAATCTAACACACATTTTGGTACCAAAACCCAGTTGCTAGCTCAATTTTGAAGCGACTTATGATCGTAAATGTTTTTATCAACCTACTTGCAGCAAAATCTTCAAATTCGGAGAATTTAAGCTATTTTTTGAACTCAAAATTATACTGATCATGTTTGTCTTTAAATTTTACTCACTTTGCTTTAAATTCCACCTTTCTAGCTCGAATTTGAAGCGAGTTACAGTCATATTTCTTCGGAAGGCGCGATCAGCTGAAGGTGATGAGCGGCGCGTCCACCTTCGAAGCGGCCTATCTTGGCTCAAAATTGAGCTAGAAAAGTGAAAATAACATCAAAATGAGGAAAATTTTAAGGCCAACAATTGTGTTCTACTTAAATTTGGAAATCTGTTAAAATTCCTAGACTTTAAAAGCTTTAAAGTACCTAGGTTGCGAAAACCGTTGCTTTTAACTTCAAAACGCCCTATCTTGGCTTAAACCTAAGCTATAAAATTGAAAATGAATTCAAAATGAGGGGAATTTTAAGGCCAATACAATCGGTATATTTTGAACAAAACGAATTGCTACAATTTACAGATTCTAGA
>NC_013487.2:16407169-16428924 GCF_000004555.2 Caenorhabditis briggsae | reverse complement strand
GCGTCTTGCCAACAAAATGGCTGTAACTCGCCTTAAAATTCAGCTAGAAATGGGATTTTTGCACCAAAATGAGCAGGAGAACTCAGGAAATAACATAGGTGGTTCGAAAAAAAAGGCATGACTTTGATACAGCCTGTCAATTTCAAAACGCCATAACTCGCTTCAAAATTGAGCTAGAGACCTGTTTTTTTACCAAAATGCGCAGGAAAATGTGGAAAATCCAAAACAATAAATAAAGTAGCTGAATATTTTGAATTCTCAAACTCAGAATCTGAGTCAGAAGTCGTTCCAAAACTGGAAACTAACTCCTAGAATTTTTCCTAGGTTTCCTGAATATGGGTAGGATTCAAAATTGTACTCTTTTGCAATCCATTATTCATAAAATTAGGGTCATCTGTTTGGGGGTTTTTTTGAAAAATTGACAAAAATTTCCTTTTTTTCTCTAGGTTCTCTATGTCTAATCAATCAACTCCTTTCTAAAATTCACTCTCTTCTTAGTTTTTCCACTTTTTTTTCATTCCTACCACCACTACGTACTACATCTTCCTATATACCGTCTTTGTTTAATTCATCACCTCCCCTCATTTTCTTTCTTTCTCTAACCACCCTCTCACTTCTTCATTATCTCCTACTAGTGAATTCAGGGGGAATCTCTCTTATGTTTCCTGTTGCATTTTCCGAAACCCCTACCCCCCCCCCCCCCCCATTTTTTATTTTCTTATTTCCTCCCCTTGAAATGTCTGCGGACTGTCCATCTTCCCGGAAATGCTCCGGTTTTGGTACTAATATAGTAAAATAATACAGGATTTTTATATTATTATTTTTAGGCAATTCCTAAGGATCATTTCAGTAAAAAAATCAAGTCTCTAGCTCGATTTTGAGCCGAGTTATAGCCAAGTTTGTTTCGAGGGCGGAATCAGCAAGAGGTTATAAGCGGCGGGCGCAACAGGCGTAGCTCCCCTTCTGTCGCGCTAGCCGCTTATCATCTCCGGCTCGTTGCGCCCACAGAAAAACAAAATAGGCTATAATTCGCTTTAAGATTAGCCAATAAAAGTGATTTTTAAAGTAAAATGTTGGAAATTTTGTGGGCTTTTTAATAATATACATTTCGAGACTAGAAAATGAAATTGAATTTTTAAAGAACTTCAAAACTTTTGATAGAATGAGCAAATATAATGAACAATTATTAATGAGTGATTGTCAAGGTTCATTTTGATATAAAAATCATGTCTGTAGCATGATTTTAAAGCGAGTTATAGCCAAGTTTGTTCCTAGGGCGCAATCAGCGGGAGGTGATAAGCGGTGGGCGCGACAGGAGGGGAGTGGCTTGGCAAAAAAACTTGGATTATCTCGATTTCTGTAAAAGATAGCAAAAAACTGTAAAATACAAAAATCATCCTTATAAAATTTTGAACATTTTTCTAGTTTACAATTTTTTGATACCTTTTTTGGAAAGCGAGATAATTGAGTTTAAAGTTGGAGGGCATAATTTAGATTATCTCACTTCTCAAAAAAGATACAACAAAGTTGTCAATCGCAAAAATGTGTAGAATTGAATTTTACACATTTCCACCGCTAAGATAATTAGCGAATTCAAGTAAATGGTCCTAGAGATCCTTGCCCAAGTGCCTAATCCCACCCCAAACAGTTGCTCACAACTGCGTAGCTGACAGATTTCTGTCAGAAGGTGTCACAATATGATTATATGGTGGGACACAGGGGTTCGTAAAAACTCTCGGGGGGGGGGGGGTCCCGAGGGTGATTTATTTATTACTCCCCCCTCCCCTGAATACCTTTTTATATTTATTATCTATTTCCATTCTTTATGCTCTTATATTCTAAAGAAATTGTAAGGAATAGGGAATAGGTTATCTCTCAATGGGGCGAATTTGCATAAGCTCCACTTGAAGAGACGGTTATAAAGGTACGGAAGTCGATAGGGGGAAGAATTGAAGAATTCCAGTGTGATGAATAATCGAAAATTCAAAATTTTGGGATCTGAAAATTCAAATTAAGGGCCTAAAAATTTAGTTTGGGACCTCGGGAAACTCCATAAAAGGAGAATAAGGAAGGAAACAAAAAATTCCATTTGTGTTTCTTTTTTTTTGAAAAAAAAATCTTCATAGGCTTAGCCAGAGAGCTGGGACTAATCCTGAAATCTACCAGGAACTCTCTTTTTTGTGTTTTTTTGGATTTTTTGAAAATTTTAAATTCCAGCGGTTTTTTGGGATTTTCTTGCCTAATTATTCTGGCATAAAAGTTATCTAATCTGAGTCAATTAAGTCAATTAAAATTCAGAAATTTTAAATAGGAAAATTCGAAAAAAAAAATTTTGAAATTGTTTTGATTTTTTGAATTTTCGGAGTTTTCAAAAAAAAAAACAAGCCTGAAAATCTGGTTTTTTGAATCAATCTTTTAATTGGAGATAATTAGCATGAATTATTAACCAATGTTAAGCTTCAAAACCATATCAACTACACGGGACACACTTTCCCACACACCGCCTTTATTAAGCAAACAAGTTTAGGCTCATCTCATTGTACCTATATAATCCAATTATACAGTGTATAGGTTACTGTTTTTATTATTTGACTAACCTTGTTCTTCTTGGAACTAGGAAAATCTCGAAAAATCTAATGTTTCTGAAAGACAAATCATTGAATTTTGTTTCTTCTGAATAAGCAATTTTTCCCAAACAATTTAAGGTAAAAATCATTTCTCTAGCTTGGTTTTGAGCCGAGTTACAGCCAAATCTGTTCCGAGGGCGCGCGGCGCCAGAGGTGGGGACCGGTGGGCGCGACAGGAAAGGAGCGGCGCCTGTCGCGCCCGCCGCTCATCACCTCTGGCTGCCTTGGCCCTGCGAACAGATTTGGCTGAAATAACATAGTTACAGTTTCATTATCACTAAAATCACGATTGCTTCTAGAAACTTCAAAAATATCCAGCTAAATTATGTTTTCTTGTTGTATATCCTCTTACCTCTCGTCACTTCTCTTGTTGTATCATTAGAAAACATCTTTCTTTCTTCTTCTCCTTCACCCCCGTAACGTGCCGTCTGTCTTTTTCTTCTTCGTTCTTCTGATGGTTCCGCTTTTCAATCCATCATTCTCGCCTCTCGCTTCTGTCCCTTTAATACCGTAATCTGATCACGGACACGGGCACTTTCATCCGGGGGAAGAGGGGGCAAGAGGAGGCGGAACACCCAAATAGGCTCCGCCCACTTTTCCCGGTGGAAGTGCTGGTGGGAGAGGCACCCTCTTCCTTTGACTTCCCCGATTTTGCTCGAGATTTGGAGATTCTTAGCGGGGTAATTATGGTTTTTCTTGGATTTTGAATTTTTTTGTCTGTCTGTTTCTATTTGTCTTAAAATTCTGCACATTTCACAGAAACTTTCATTTTTCTAGCTCAATTTTGGTCCAAAAACGATTTTCTTCTACCTAGTTACTTTAAAACCTCTAGAATCTGTAAATTGTAGCAATTCGTTTTGTTCAAAATATACCGATTGTATTGGCCTTAAAATTCCCCTCATTTTGAATTCATTTTCAATTTTATAGCTTAGGTTTAAGCCAAGATAGGGCGTTTTGAAGTTAAAAGCAACGGTTTTCGCAACCTAGGTACTTTAAAGCTTTTAAAGTCTAGGAATTTTAACAGATTTCCAAATTTAAGTAGAACACAATTGTTGGCCTTAAAATTTTCCTCATTTTGATGTTATTTTCACTTTTCTAGCTCAATTTTGAGCCAAGATAGGACGTTTTGAAGGTGGAAGCAACGACTTTTCTCTATCTAGTTGTTTCAGAGTATCTGAATTTTAGGAATTTTTGTAAATTTTTTTTCAAAATATATTGATTCTGTTGGCCTTGAAATTCCGGACAATTCCCACTAATTTTCACCTTTCTAGCTCGATTTTAAGCCAAGTTATAGCTCTTCTAATTTTGTGGGCGCACTCAGCAAGAGACAGGGAGCGGCGGGCGCGACAGGCGACGCTTTCCTACTGTCGCCCACCGCTTATCACCTCTGACCGGCCGCGCCTCCAGAACAAAAAAGGCTGTAACTCGGCTCAGAAGTGAGCTAGAAACTTGGTTTTTGCACTAAAATGATCACAAAAACATGGGAATTTTATAAGACTAGCCTGTTTGCCACGCCTCCGGCGCTTCAAACAGCTGGCTGGTGCGCCTTCAGCGCAAATCCTTTTTCTACGTGTTCGGACAGATCGAGAAAGAGACGCAACTTCATTTATTTATATAAGAATAATAAGTAAGCGCATTCATAGCTGATTATAACTCGGCTCAAAATCAGCCTAGAGACTTGGTTTTTAGTGGGCAATGTTCCTTAAAGGAAGCTTCTCCTAAAGTGCCACGTGTCACCATCAATCCTTAAACTGTACATAGTCTACCTAACCTACCAATCATTGTGTCATTCATATTGTGATTCAAATCTTCGACGTCTTCTTCTCAGAAAATACTCATTTCCCATCATTATTTGCGTCTGCCCCATTTGGTGTCAATTGATCACCTCTCCCCTACCTGTCCATGTTCCGTTTTGTCGCAATTTGTCTTTTTTTTTCTCTTTTTTCCGTTCGAAAAACTTGTAGGGTGAAGAATTGGTGAAGATTTCCTCTGCCTCTCTCTCTCTCTCTCTCTCTCTCTCTCTCTCTTTCCAAAAACTTTTCTCAAGGTAAATCATTTTCTTGTTCCTTTATAGCCATTTTAATTGCCTGAGAATTTTCTAGGTAACGGTAAAAGCATGTGAGATAATGATACCCATGAAATTAGGGGAGAAGCTAGAACTTTGAAAATTTAACTGAATAGAATAGATACTGTATTTTAATTATCTTCAAATTCTACACATTTTGTACTAGATTTCACTTTTCTAGCTAAATCTTGAGCCGAGATATGGCTGGACATCTGCTACCGTATTCCCTTTCAACTTTGATTCAAATTATCTCGGTTCCTGTAAGAGATATCCAGAATTGATCAACTAATGAAATGTAGCTGATAAAATAATAAAAATTTTATTAATTGATTACTTTTTGATATCATTTATAGGAAATGAGATATTTGGGCTCAAAGTTGACGGAACATTCTAACAGAGTATTAACTGTATTTTTCAACGTAGTACGTTTTGAAGCTTTGAATATACTGAATCTTGAGAAATTCATAATTTTTTTATAAATTATTGCTCAATTTGACTCTAAATTACACACATTCTATTTTTATTGACTTTTCTAGCTCAATTTCGAGCTGAGGTATGGGGGTTTTGAGCCTAGAGACGTTATTTTTGGAGTTTTCAGATTTCTTCGTTTTTTAGAGCCTCGAATTTTTTGGTTTTCAAGATTCTCTTTCAATTTAAAAACACTATTTTGTTCAACTTTGAATCCCAGTCATTTTGCACTAAATTTCACTTTTCTAGCTAAATTTTGAGCTGAGATATGACGTTTTGAAATTCGCCATCCGCTACTGTAGCTCCTGTAAAAGTAGGGACTCCTAACTTTGAGCTGATTTATCTCGGCTCCTGTGAAAGATATCAAAAAGTGATAAACCAATAAAATGTTTATCATACTATCACAAATATTTTATTAGTTGAACACGTTTTGATATCATTCACAGGAAATGAGATATTTAAGCGCAAAGTTGACGGAGCATTCTAACAGAGTATTAACTGTATTTTTCAACGCAGTCGGTTTGGAAACTTCGAGTTTCACGAATCTTGAGTATTTAGCAATTTTTTTTGATTTGTGGTAAATTTAGCTTCAAATTTTATATATATCATATTTTAGTTGATTTTTCTATCCTACTTCTGAGCCAAGATATGGGGTTTTGAGCCTTAAACGTTTACTTTTCCAGATTTTCCAATCTTTTCATTTAGAAAAGCTTCGAATTTCAAAATACTTGAAATTTCACTCAACTATTAATAGTTTATTTAGTAAATCTTAAAATTTCACTCATTTTCGTCTAATTTTCACTTTTCTAGCTCAATTTTGAGCCGAGATATGGCGTTTTGAAATTGACAGGCTACCGTTTCTCCAAAAGAAGTGGCTCCTAACTTTGAACCAATTTCTCTCGGTTACTGTGAGAGATATCAAAAAGTGATAAACTGATAAGACGTTTATCATAATATCAGCAATAGTTTATCAGTTGACCACTTTTAGATATCTTTTACAGAAAATGAGATATATGGGATCAAAGTTTTTACCCTTCCTTTCACTATATGAGTTAACTTTTTTTTTCTCTTCTTTTTTGCTCTCACCATTTTGGCGCCATGGTATTTCTACAGTACTCCCCAAAACGCGGTAAATTGCACACATATCAAAAGACACCCCTTCCATCCAATTGTATAACTATTCAGGCGGAACTTCTTATTCAATTTGAGTACTCTCCCAAAAAAAAGAGTACCATGACTAACGAGTAAAAAAGTTCTCTCTTTTCGGTAAAACATCAAACGGTCCACAAGGAGAAGAAGGTGTCGGTGTGGCTAATGGTGTGCAATTGTCAAATGGAATAGAGAAATGAATCATAACCTTGAAAAGGAATGAAGGAATTGATGAGTTTTCTGGAGATGACTTCAGAGTACCGATTTGGATAGCCTTGTCAATTGATTGCGCATAAATTTTGACACATTTAGAGCAAATAACCACTGAGCTAGCTTTATTGTGAAGCGAGATATGGATGCTTGAAGTCTAGATAAACAATTACCCCATTTTCACAATTGTTTTTATCTTATAAAACGTATTTTTCTACACATTTTGGTGTAAAAACCAATTTTCTAGCTCAATTGTGAAACGAGTTACAGCCGAGGGCACGACCACCTAGAGGTAGGGAGCAGCGGGCGCGACAGCAGGGAGCGGCGCCTGTCGCGCTAGCCGCTAGCTGCATATTTAGTCATAACTCGCTTCAAAATTGAGCTAGAAATTTGATTTTTGTACCAAAATGATCCCTGGAAATTCACTTTTCCCGTTTCTTTAGAATTTTGAACTCCTATCCTTACCATATACTTCAAAAAAATAAGAAAAAAGTGTCTAGATCCGTCAACAAGGCGCGCGTACCGTTGTTCCTCAACCTGTCAATTGGGGAGGCTAGCCTAATAATCATTCTTTTCTCTTTTCTTTTCTACTCATAATAACAACAATAATCCGGGTAAAAAAGTGAAGAAGTAAGTAAATGAACAGGGACAAGTAATAATACTTGTTCCGTTTTCTCCCGACGCCGGACAGTGAAAACACATACAGTTCTCTTTCTCTCTCTCGTCAAGTAGCCGCAATTAGGTTCCTACACTTTTTTTTTCTGCCCCCTGTCATCTCATCTCATCACATCCTATTACATTCCAAAAAATGTTTTTATGCTAACAAGATATTTTATTGCCAAATTTAGCCTATTTTCGCTTCGAAAATTGAAAATGTTGCTAAACCAGATCATAAAGCATAAACTTTCAATTCGTTTGCGCTAAAGATCACTTTTCTAGCTCAATTTGGAGCCGAGTTACAGCCATTTATGGTGATAAGCGGCCGGCGCGACAGTAGCAGAGCGCTAAGCGGCACGCGCGACAGCGCGGCTCCCTTCCTGTCGCGCTCGCCGCTTATCGCCTCTGCCTACCCGCGCCTTCTGAACATTGAGCGCTGTAACTCGCTTCAAAATTGAGCTAGAAACTTCGTTTTTGCACCAAAATGTGTGGAAAAAGCCGTTCTATCAGGCCACATACATTTTGGTACAAAAATTTAAAAAGTTATGCTTTCCGAGTGATTCAAAAGTGTGTTGCTTCTATCAGCCATGACTCTGTTCAAACTTGCCCTAGAGCAGTGGTTTTAGACTCAAAATGTAGGGAAATTTCCCGCTAATTCAAAAATTTGTGATTTTCAAAAAAGTCTATTGAGTTCAAAACCCAGAGAGAGAGACACTTATGTGATATACGTGAAAATGTCCACTACAACATTTTTATAATTTTTTTTCTTTTCGCATTAATTTTTCTTTCAAAGAAAAAAAAAGCGTTTTGAAGTGGTCGTATGGTCATCAATTTTTGTGGATACAGTTTTCAAGTACCATCCCATCTCTTTTATTTTTTTTTCCAATTTTTTTGGAATTCATAATCAATTTTAGAAATTTCTTTTTTTTTGAACTTTCAAGTGTCTTAATAATGAAAACTAACATTTTTGGGAAATTATTTTCCCAATTTTTTAGGACAAATAGGTTTGATGATAACTCATCAAAACGTACTAGTAAAGGTGTTACTCATAAAAAGGTCACCGCCACCGCGCCGCTCTAATGAATGCTCCGCCCCTTGGCTCCGCCCACTTTCTTCGGGTAGAGGAAGTAGTGATTTTTATAGGTTTATCATTTTTATCTTTTGTATGCATCAAGTTTCGAAATGTTGTTTTTTTTATTCAAAAAAAAAATGGCAAAAAAAACCAATTTTACCTTCTTGAGTTTTTGACACCAATTATCTCGGGCCCCAATTAGGTTAACAAAACCATAATTACTTAAAAATGTCAAAAATTTTATAACAATCATTTTTCTAGTCTACAGAATCCTTTTAACTATTTTAGGAACTGAGATATGAACGCTTACAGTGTAGGTACTTTGAAATTGTCTAATTTGAAGTATCTAGCCAGTACGTTCTAAATTCAGAATGTAATTACCGTTATATCCTTTAGTTTTTTTAATCATTTTGGCGCAAAAATCATTGCTCTAGCTCAATTTTGAAGCGAGTTATGGTACAATTTGTTCTGAGGGCGCAATCAGCGAGAGGCGGGGACCGGTGGGCGCGACACTAAGGGAGCGGCGCCTGTCGCGCGCGCCGCTTCTCGCCTCTTGTTGAGCGTGCCCTCTCCGGTAACAAAAATGGCTATAACTCTTTTTTTTTTTTGACACCGATAAAAACATTTGAGGGATGCTCATTAACTTTTTCCTTCCCTTTCTCCCCCTCCCCCCAGTTTTTCCGTATTCTTGCTTTTTTTTGCATTTTTCACCCCCTGCATTCTTTTATTATTTCAGGTTTAAGAAGCAGATTTGGACAATTTCTCTACCTCCAAAAAGTTGGTTTCTTTTGGGTTACTGTACGCCCTTTTCTTCTTTTTGTGTAGTTCTCTTTCTTCTATTCTATTTATCTCAATTCCTAGCAGAGCTACAAAAAAGTTGTCAACTACAAAAATGATTGGCATAAAATTTCTAAAATTTTAAATAAAAAACCAAATTTCTAGGTCAATTTTGAGCCGAGTTACAGTCATTTTTGTTCGCAAGAAGTGCCTTCCGGCGCGCGCGACAGCGCCGCTCCCCTACTGTAGGCGAGCGGCGGCTGTCGCGCTCGCCGCTTATCGCCTCTAGCTGATTGCGCCTTCTGAACAAAAATGGCTATAACTCGCTTCAAAATAAAGCTAAAAGTTTGATTTTTGTACCAAAATAATCAGCATAGAATTTTACACACTTTTTTAGTTTACCCTATTTTTGGATCTTTTTTGGGAGGTGAGATAGGATCAATTCTTTTTGAGGAACTTTTTTTTCTGCAAAATCCCTTGCAACAAAAGAGTTTATAATTTAATTTTTTTTTTCCTCTTCTTAATAGATTCTAGAGAACAAAAAAAAAACGTAAATTCAAAACATATGGTCCTTTTGCTGGTCAGGAAGAGAGAGAGAGAGGGGGACATATGCAATCAATTGTCACTCTCTAGGAGCACCACCGTGGCTCTTTGAGCTTACCGCAAAATATTAGAATTTATTTTATATAAATCCCATTCATCATTTTGTGTACCCCATTTTTGAATGATGAAGGAGTTTTGAGATTCCACATTATTCAGAGAATTGCACACTTTTCGGAACTATTGACCACCACCTGGAGAGGAAGAGTGGTCAGTAGTAGAAGGGACCAGGGTATTTTTACTATCTTTTAGGATATTTTTGTTTGGCTTAAAATTTCCCTTATTTTACATTTTAATTCACTTTTCTAGCTCGACTTTAAGCCAAGATAGAACTATTTTAAGTTCAAAACAATGAATTTCTGGAACCTAGTTTCTTTAGAGTCCCTAAAACCTAGAAATTTTTGCTATTTTTATTAAAAATTATGTTTATCCTGTTTGTCTTAAAATTCTGCTTATTTTGCACTAATTTTCATTACTCTAGCTCAACTTTAAGCTGAAATATGAGGTTTTGAAGTTGGAAGCAACGATTTTTGTAATCTAGTCACTTCAAACCCTCTAAAATTCAGAATTTTCATAATTTTTGTGCTCAAAACTATGTTTATCCTGTTTAAATTAAAATTCCACTCGTTCTACATTTTATTCCACTATTCTAGCTTAATTTTGTGCCGAGTTACAGCCTCATCTATTCCGTGAAGTGAGTTAGCGGCACGCGCGACAGGCGCCGCTCCTCTACTGTCGCGCCCGCTGCTCCCTACCTCTAGGTGACCGTGCCTTCGGCTGTAACTCGCTTCAAAATAGAGCTAGAAACTTGGTTTTTGCACCAAAATGTGTAGAAAAATACGTTCTATCAGAATATGTACATTTTGTCAAATTAGCTTATTTTTAAAACCAAATTTTTTGAAATTTCAGGACCATCAGAATAGTATAACTTTGATACCGTTTTGTAGAGCTTAAAATTTCTCTATCGAGCTTATTTTTGATTTTTGCTAGCTTATTTTTGAGGAAAGTTAGAGGGTTTTGAAATTTGAAGATCTCTCGAAAATTGTAATAAAAGTTTGAATTTCGCGCCTAATCTGATTTTTTTGGGATTTTTTGAGATTTTTTCAAATTCCCGCTTAAAGAAGACAATCTCTAATCATCGTTTATCTTTTTCTTTCACTAATTACCCAAACAATTCATCTCTATATTTTCTTCCGTTTTCTCCTCTCCTTGTTCTTCTTCCTTTTGGGGGTAATTCCCGTTATTCTAATCACTCTCACTTCTCTGGGCCCCCCTCTCTCTCTCTCTCTTTTCTAATCAACTATTCTTTTTATTGACTATATACAAAAATTCAAAAATGACATCAATTTTGAGAGAGGCGCCCCCGGAAACAATTCAACCTCTATCGTTTAGTGTCTCCTAACTATTTTCTTATCACCTTTTTTCTTTCTTTTTTTTTTGACTCACCCCCCCCCCCCCCCCTCTTAGTTTCGAGAAACCGAAATTATTTTAGGATTATAATAGGAAATTGGTTTTTTGCTAATTTTGAAAAGCAGATGGAATTTCATGCAATTTGCAACGTATGTATTAAAAAGATCACAAATTTACAATTTTTTTGGTCAAAAAATCAAATTTCTAGCTCTATTTTGAAGCGAGTTACAAGCATTTTAACAATTTTGAGAACGCTCTCAGGCAGAGGTGATAAGCGACTAGCGCGACAGTGGGGGAGCGGCGCCTGTCGCGCCCGCCGCTCTCCACCTCTGGCTGAGTGTGCCTTCAGGACAAATTTGGGGCTATAACTCGCGTCAAAATAGAGCTAGGGAATCCATTTTTACAGCATTATGCATAGAAAATTGTGCTCTATACGATGCTATAAGTTTCTAAAAGTAACAATTGAAATGTGCTGTGAAAAAAATACTATTGTTCAAAGAAGGGGAGCTAGACTTCAAGCAGCCATATCTCACTTCAAAATCAAGCTAGCTCCGTGGTTTTTGGCCTGAATTGTGTAAAAATTGAAGCTAAATCAGATTCTTTAAACATTCCAACTTGCTTCACTGCTTTTGACCTACCTGACCATAATATGACCCCCCCCCCCCTCATGTTCCGTTTAGTATACAAATAGAGACAATTGTCATTTCATTTTCTCTATATTTCCTTCCGTTTTCCTTCCCTTATTAGCGTAACAAGAAGAGTGTTGTAATGTTTGCTTTTTCATGATGAACACATTTTCCTCCTCCCAAGAATATTCGTTCAATTCATTTTCATTGTCCTCCGTATTTCCCTAATCTTTTTGAGAACATTTTTGATATAATTATGCAGAGATATTGTTTTTTTTAATAATATTTTATGATTTTTCTAACTTTCCTTATCATTTTGGTGGTTGGATCACTTCTCTAGGTTGATTTTGAACCAAGTTATGACTGCTGTAAACATTCTAATAGAGAGGCACCCAATACTTGTACTTTAAACCTTTATATCTCATTTTCTGTGAAAGATATCAAAAAGTTATTAACTAATAAAATGTAGCTAACATTATGGCAAACATTTTATCAGTAAACAAATTTTTGATATCTCTGATAAGAACTGAGATAATTGAGCTCAAAGTGAATGCACTTAGATTAGAGCGTTTCATGTTTTACTGAGGCTTAGGATTTTCTAAGCCTCAGTAAAAAACAATTCATGAAAAAAAACTATAAAAACTAGGTCATGTTTTTCTGATTAATTTGGTATCAAAATTAATATTCTAGCTAAATTTTGAAGGAGTTTACAATTCATTGAACTTGTAGACTTTCAAAAACAAAGTGATATCATTATACCTCTCCTTTTTATCAGTTATTTGTTTTTCAATTTGTACAACTTGGTGTACAAAATGTTTAGCACAACTATCAGACCATTTTCGTACAATTTCGAATGGTCTAGCTCAATCTTGAAGCGAGTTATGACTTTTCAAAGATTATTGATCACAAATTAGCTGTTTTCTGGACTTTATTGTTGTTCAAAACAATATTTTTGTTAGTTTTTTGAGTTAAAAATTTGTCGTTTTTATTTTGAAACAAAAATCAAAGCTCTAGCTCAATTTTGAAGCGAGTTATAGCTCAGGGCGCGGTCACACAGAGGTGGTCAGCGGCGCCCGCGACAGCAGTATCTGCTCCTGTCGCGCCCGCCGCTCCCTCACCTCCATGGGAGCGCGCCTTCCAAGAAACTAATTTAAACTATAACTCGCTTCAAAATCAAGTTCAAAAAAATTTTTTTTCCAAAATTCTGTTTTTAAGTTTGATCCCTTATTTTCTAAATGAACACTTCCCTCTTCTTCTAATGATATGATTTCTAACTGTACATTCCCATCTCTCTCTTATATGTCTATATTTATTTTCGTGGTAAGACCGTGGGTTCTTTTTTCGCCTTGTTCGTCTTCATCAGTCACAAGACAACCAACAGTTGATATGGGGAACCAATGGATGGCTGGGAAACGAAGAAAAAATTTTTCGATGGAGAGAAAAAAAACCAGTTTTAGAGAGAGCGAGGAGAGGGTGATCATCATACATAAACACCTTATCAATTACACTCTTCTTCTTCTTCTTTTCCGCTATCACCTCCCCCAACCCCAATCAATTTTTTTGGAGTTTTCTTGTGTGTGAGTCATAGGTTACTTGTATAGTTAAAAAGCTCTTTGAATTTCCTAAAACTTGCACTAGAAATCAGCTCTCTAGCTCTATTTCGAAGCGAGTTATAGCCAAATTTGTTCGCAGGGCGTGTTCAGAGAGAGGTGATGAGCGGCTGGCGCGAAGTAGGGAAGCGGGACCTGTCGCGCGCGCCGCTACTCGCCTCTAGTTGAGCGTACCCTCTCCGGAAACAAATTAAGTCATAACTCGCTTTAAAATTGAGCTAGGGAGACGATTTTTGTACCAAAGTTATCAGGAAAATCTATCTGGTTAATGTTTCCCGAATGTTGTCACAAAGTTACAGAAACCCCCTAATTGTGAAATAAATCTTAAAACCCAAGTTGAAAGAGTGTAGAAAAATTTGGAGAGTGCTAGAGAAACAAAAATCAAGTAACTTTGATAAGGGATGATTCATTTAACATTTCACAACATGTTTTTTTTTGGAAATTTCGATAACATTTTTTTCGAATTTGGACCAATTTTAATAAAATCATAATTCACAGAAAATTCCAGTTAATTTGGTCCAAAAATCAAATTTCTAGGTCAATTTTGAAGCAAGTTATGGGCATTTTCAATTTTACAGAGGCTTAGGATTTTTTACTGAGGCTTGGGAATTTTTTACTGAGGCTTAGAGAATTTTTACTGAGGCTTAGGATTTTTTACTGAGGCTTAGGATTTTTACTGAGGCTTAGAGAATTTTTACTGAGGCTTAGGATTTTTTACTGAGGCTTAGGATTTTTTACTGAAGCTTAGGATTTTTTACTGAGGCTTATGGTTTTTTACTGAGGCTTAGAAATCCTAAGCCTCAGTAAAACTTGAATTGGCCATAACTCGGCTCAAAATTGAGTTAGAAAAGTGATTCAACCACCAAAATGATCAGAAAAATTGGCTAAATTTTTTGTTCTAAAAGTCAAAAAAAAATTTTATTCAAAATATAAAATTTAATACGAAATATTTGAAAAAAGCCTTAATTAACCTAATTGTTTGTAAAAAAGAGCATATATACAAAAAGTGTACCGGATGAAAGGGAAAGAAAAATGTGAGTCATGAGATTGTGGGGTTCTTTTAATACAATACACCTATCGGGGCATCATCAAATAAGTTTTTTTTTGGGGGTGTAAATATGAATCAAGAGAAATCAAAAGGAATGTATCCGGGAGAGACACCGCTGTTTTGATAATGAAATCTTTTTTTGGAGAAACTTAATTGTAATTGTTGTGTAAAAAGAGTTTTTGGTCAAAAAAAAAAGAGCAGCTAGACTTAGATCAGCCATATCTCGCTTCAAAATGAAGCTAGCTCGGAGGATTTTGGGCTGAACTGTAGAGCTTCTCTGTGTCTCTCTCTCCTTTCTAATCTCAAGAAGATTTCCTTCGAAAAACCATCATTTTCATATTTTTCTCCTCCGGGAAATTCTTCTCCTTCTTCTTCGTTTTCATCCTTTCCGTCGTCGTGGTCATCAACAAATCACCAATTCATTTCCGCTTAACCTGTCCTCCTCCCAACTGAATCACTACTTTCTCTTTATTTCTCTGCGTCTCTCACCGGATCCATACTCTCTCGCTCTCTCTCTTTGAGATAATCGATTTGTTTTATCACTTCTTGATCACACGACTACATCAGAAATGGATGGTCTTCTGAAGACATTTTGTTGATTTTTGAAGAAATTTTCAAAAAAAAAAATTGAAAAATTTTTTTTGGAAATTTTAGGATCCCACAACTTTTGGGATAGTAGTTGCAACATACGATTAATTGTGAATCTTAGCTATTTTCTATTGAAATTTTATGTATTCTGATAGGGCTTGAGGTTTTACACATTTTCATCCAAAAACCACTAAGCTAGCTCAACTTTGAAGCGAGATATGGCTCTTTGAAGTCTAGCTGACCCGATTCTGAACAATACCATTTTTTCACCACGATTTTTAAAAACTTATATCTAAAAATTAATAGCTTTTTATAGAGCCTATTTTTCCAAGTATTTTGGAACAAAAACCAAGATTCTAGCATAATTTTGAAGCGAGTTATAGCTAAGGGCACGCTCAGACGGAGGCGATCAGCGGTGGGCGCGACAGTTGGGGAGCGGCGCCCGCGACAGTTACCTCTTTCTGAGTGCGTACTCCCTGAAACTAAATTAGCTATAACTCGCGTTAAAATTGAGCTAGGAACTTAATTTTTTTACCAAAACTATTCAAATTTTAAGCGTTTTATTCGAATTAGTTTTTTTTTTCAAAAATTTAGGATCCCAAAATTTTTTAAGATCTCTAACTTTCATTTTTCTCAACTTTCCTTGTTTTTTGAAATTTTGACTTTTTTGGTATCATTCGAATCCTTGAAATCTCAAAATTTCTAATTTCTAATTTTCAAATAACTAATTCTTTCAGAAAAAGAGATGAACGTCTCGGAACTGATGCACCACTCCTCTTCTCCCCCCTCACAATCATCCATTGACTCGACAATCACTTTATGGCAATTCCTTCTCGAACTATTACAACAGGAACAAAATGGAGACATCATTGAGTGGACACGTGGCGCTGATGGTGAATTTCGGCTGATTGATGCAGAAGCAGTGGCCAGGAAGTGGGGACAACGAAAGGCGAAACCGCATATGAACTACGATAAGCTGTCGAGAGCGTTGAGATATTATTATGAGAAGAACATTATTAAAAAGGTAAGCCTTACTTTAAAATTCTAAACATTTTGGTTAAAAAATCAAGTTTCTAGCTTAATTTTAAAGCGAGTTACGGTACTGAACATGTTTTTCAAGCTAGTATCTGCAAAACCTGAAAATTCTGTGAATTTAAGCGTTTTTGATCTCAGAACTATAATAATCCAATCAGCCTATAAATTCTGAGCATATTGGTCCAAAAACCAAATTTCTAGATTGATGTTGAAGCGAGTTACAGTCAAGGGCACGGCCATCCAGAGGTGATAGGCGTCGGGCGCGACAGGCGCCGCTCCCCTCCTGTCGCGCCCGCCGCTGATCTCCTCCAGCTGAGCGCGCCCTTCAAAAAACAAATTCAGTCATAACTCGCGTTAAAATTGAGCTAGAGACTTGATTTTTGCACCAAAACGTTACAAATTCTGAGATTTATTTGAATTAAAAAAAAACATACAAGAAAAAAAAGTTCTAAAATCAATTTTTTTCGAATTTCAGGTAATCGGAAAGAAGTTTGTCTATCGATTTGTAACTACTGACACCCAATCAATGTCAAACGCCCCATCCGATTACTGTACTCCTCCAAATATGAGCATGTGTTTTGTGAAGGAGGAGCAAGATATTAAACACGAGATTCCAACATGCCTCCCTGCTCCAGTTCCTCCTCCTCCTCCAACGAATATCTCCAGAAATACAGATTTCTCTGCGTTAAGTCTTTTGGGAACTGATGTGCCATCAACTGCACATAGTGTGAGCACACCAAGTCCCACAGATAGGTTAGTATTGATTTTATTTTATGATAAAATATATGAAACGAAAGAACTTCAAATTTCCTACATTTTCCATTAAAAACCAAATTTCTGACTCAATTTTGAAGCGAGTTATAGCCGAAGACGCAATCAGCCAGAGGTGATAAGCGGCGGGCGCGACAGCAAGATCTGCTCCTGTCGCGCGCGCCACCTATCACCTCTGGCTGGCCGCGCCTTCCGAGCAAATCGGCTCATAACTCAGCTTAAAATTGAGCTAGAAAGCTGGTTTTTGCACCAAAATGATCAGCAAATTATTTTTCATCATTTCCAATTGTTTTCTTTTCAGTGTCTGCTCCCCGTCCAGCAGTATCACCTCTTCAGCCACTCCATCCACATCATCGCCAGTCGATGAGTCCCGTCAATCCAGAAAGCGTTCGTTGTCTCCGAATCTTGCCACGTCATCAGTGTCTTCTTCTGCCACGTCATCATCATTCACAAGCACCACATCATCAATGACAACGTTGTCTGCACCACCTCCATCGAAAAAAGGAATGAAGCCGAATCCTCTGAATCTAACTGGGACGACAGATTTCACACTGGCTCCGCCCCTTTCTCCATTTTTCATGCTTCAAAATCATCAGAACTCTCCATTACTGCAACAACAAATTGGGCAGTTGTATGCTTTCACTGCAGCAAATGCGCTGGCATCTGCTGGCTTATATGGACCCCAAATTTCACCACTTTTGACATCACAAAGTCCGTTTAGAAGTCCACTAACGACTCCGAAGAATTTGGGACTGGGAGATATTGGAAAAACACCGGGTACTGGTGATAGTCAGGTTGGTTTTTTTTTGTTTATAAAAATAGAACAATGTTTTTTAAACATTTTGGTACAAAAATCAAGTTTCTAGCTTCATTTTGAAGCGAGTTACAGCCCTTTTTGTTCTGGAGGCGCGGCAAGCTAGAGGTGTTGAGCGGCTGGTGCGACAAGTGGGGCGCGGCGCCTGTCGCACACGCCGCCTATCACCTCTCGCTGAGCGTGCCCTTAGCCATAACTCGCTTCAAAATTGAGCTAGAAACTTGGTTTTTTTACCAAAATATTTAGAATTTAATAAAAAATAGTTTTCTAATCAAAAATCAAAGTTTTAACAAATTCCTTCCTTTCTTTTCCTATTTTCCTACAGTTACTTCAGAACTCTTGTAACTTCCTTCAAAATTAAGCTAGAGATATGAAAATAGTACCGAAATGTTCACCAAATCATGTTTTTTTCATTTTTTTAAAAATCCAAATCAATAGAAAATTCCTAAAACTTTGAAATCCCCAAAAAGGTTGGTGCACCAAAAATACTTCAAAACTCTATACCTTTCTTCAAAATCTTCCAATTTTGCTGGTTTTTGGCTTTAAATAATCACAAATTATCACTTATTCATTTTATTATATTTTCAGGTTTTCCAATTCCCGCCAGTGTCCGCATTCCAGTCAAACAACACCCTACTGAACACATTCTCCAATTTGATCAGTCCAATCGCCCCATTTATGATGCCCTCTCAGTCGAGCACTTCGTTTAAGTTTCCATCAACATCGGATTCCCTTAAAACACCGACTGTACCTATAAAAATGCCCACTTTATAAGTTTTGAACTATTTTTGAGAAACATTTTTTTTGAAAAATTTTTTTTGAAATTCAAAATTTTCAAATTTCCCGCCAAAATATTTGTTTTTTAACTTTTTTTTTATTCCTATTCTTCTTCCCCTATGATCTCTGCCCCGATGAGAGAGCGAGTCTTGTAAACCTCAACCCTCTGCCTTTAATTTGTTTCCGCCGTCCCCTTTTTTTAAGCCCCGCCCCTTTTTTTCTAGCAACTCAATTATTATTTGTATAGTTTTGACATACTTTTTTGTGCCTTTTTCCATGTCCCAAAATATTTTTTAATTGCATTTTTTCTATATTTTTCGGTTTCTATTAGTGCATTTTATTTGTTTTTTGCCTATTTTTGGAATTTTTAATGGAAATTATACTTTTTAATCGATTAAAAACTCAAAAAACGGAAAAAAAACTTTGATCTACCCAAAAAAAAACTATCTTCAAACTTCCCTCCAATTTGTTTCCGGCAAGTCCGTAAACACCGGGCCTCACACGAAGATGTATCAAATCTTACGACACTTTCTTTAAATTGTTTTTTTTCTGTTTTTCATTGTTTTTTTTCTCCGTTTTTTCGGTTTTTTCTGAAATTTCCGAGTTTTTCCAACTTTCAGAGGCTAGAATGGACGAGGATAGTTTGCTTCTAGACGATTCTGACTCTCCGGAAGACGTACAAAAGCGAGTTTTCTCTCTCGTGAAGTTATTGGCGGCGGGAGAGGTTCCAGAGCTCACGGAGAGGGATGTGGAAAATGTAGAGGAAACAGTGGGGGATTTAGGCCAATTTGAAGGGGAAAAATCGATTTTTTCAGCTCAAAAAAGCACAAAATGGTTTAAAACTCGCGAAAAAGTCGATGCTAACCGATGAGGACATTTTAAAAGTCGAAAATCTCAATTTCTTGTCTCCAAACCCAAATCTAGTGAAATCGAATGTGAAACGTTCGAAGGTACCGTCATTTTCATCGCTAGATGAGCTGGATTACGAGGAATCTTTGGACGGATTGGAGATTGATGAAGACGACGACGATCTTGCCAGTAAAAAGGAGAAAGGAGAGCCACAAAGTTTCCTAGAATCGCCAGAAGCACCGTCACCTCATAAGAAACGCAAAAATACTGGCTTAAAAATCATGGAAAATCGTTTGGAGAGAAAAAGTGTGAAGGCCGATGAATCCGACGTCATTTTCCTATCATCGGACTCAGATTCTTCTGACGATATGCCTCAAAAACGACAAAAGATAGTTTTTGATACGAGAAAGAGCGTGAAACAGGAGGAATTGGGCAGTGAGGGAGACGATGAGGATGACGAGTTGGGCAATGTGTCAAGAGCGAATTTTTTGAAGAAATTGACAAAGGATGAGCCGTGTAAGCTCTTTTTATAGGAAATTTGGTTGTATTTTGTGTAGAAAATCATGTAGATTCACAAAAAAACCTCAATTTAGAGTCAAAAGTTGTCTAAAATCGGCATTTTTGGTCTTTTTTTCAGGCCGATTTCAGCCTAGAAACTTTCATTTTTAATCTAACTAAAAATCGCGCGGTTTTGAATTATTCAGGTTTTTGTTGATTTTTCGGGGGCTCAAATCGGCTTTAAAAAAGCTAAAACTGCCGATTCTAATCTTTTTTAAACGAAAAAAAACCGGATTTTTAGACACTTTTCGACTCTAAATAATATATTTTCCGAATTTTTTGCTCATTTCTATTCATTTCTTCAAGTTTTTGAGCTATTTTTCATCCCAACATAAAAATCGAGCCATTTCAAATCATCCCAAATTATGAATTCTGTAAAAGTTACAGCGAAAATGTTCTCCAGAGGCAATTTTAGTTTTACTTAAAAACCCTAAGCCTCAGTAAAAATTCCTAAGCCGCAGTAAAATCCTAAGCCTCAGTAAACATTACTAAGCCTCAGTACAAATTCCTAAGCCTCAGTAAAAATCCTAAGCCTCAGTAAAAAATCCTAAGCCTCAGTGAAAAAATTCCTAAGCCTCAGTAAAATTCTTAGGCCTCAGTAAAAATTCCTAAGCCTCAGTAAAAAATTCTAAGCCTCAGTAAAAAAATTCCTAAGCCTTAGTAAAATTCTTAGGCCTCAGTAAATCTAAAAACGTTCATAACTTTTTTTAAAATTGACATGGAAACTTGATTTTTGAGCCGAAATTTTAGAAAATCCAATTTCTTCCAGACCTCAAACTGCGTGCATCCCAATTAAAGTGCACCTCCTCAAAAGTCGGCCTCACCTACCCGCTCGGCGTCACTTATGACAGTCCCACGGAGACGTGGTTCGTCACAAACATACCGCATCATTTGGAAGGGGACGGTGTGCCGGGTGAATCGAAAGTGCTGAAAATCTACACTGGAAGCGATAGAAGACGTTCGAAATACACTGATATAGAGGACTCGCTGCTCGACAACCCATCAGCGATCACCATCTATAAGGACGGTTCAATGGTAGCTGTGCTGTGCTCCGATGTGTATAACAGACCCTCGATTCGTCTTATAAACTTCCGAAGAGACGATAGCGTCAGCAATTTCTGCTCCTGGAAGTACACAGAGCTCGATTTCAACTACCCGGCTCGCGGGTTGGCTCGATCCAAAGGAGGCAATTTGATCACGACGGATCGCCCCGCCCAGCAGCATCCCAGATTGCGCATTTTCTCCAAGAAATCCGGAACAGCTGAGCAATTGACGTTCCAGCTGAAGAATGCAGACATACCATGCTTTATCGCGGCTTCTGATGACACTGTAGTTATCACTGATTTGGGAGCCGTACAGACTGTGATGCTCATTCGGCTCGATGATTCGGATTGGAAGAGAACCAAGTATGAGATGCTCAGAATCATATCTACGGTAGATTTAAATTGAGAAAAATTAATTTAAAAAAAAAGAATTTCCAGGCCGGAGTCAGCTGCTCCGCTGAGGAGATGCTCAATAACAGTACTTCCTGTACGTGTCCGGCGCTCAAATCGACAGAAATAAGAATATTCTGATTGCCGACGCCAAGAATCACCACTTCAAACTGTTCAGCCCGGGAATGAAGTTTGTGAGTCGAGTCTCTACGGACTTCCCGGTTCCATACGTCTCGTCGTTTCATGTCAATCAGCATGGAGAGGTTTGTTTTGAATATTAGCTATAAATCAGCGATTCGCCTTGAAAAAGCACTTTTTCGGGTCATTTTTAGCCAATTTCAGTCATTTTAGCATATTTCAACTTATTTTCAGCCATTTTAAACCTATTTTTGACAGTTTTCCAAACGATTTTGGATCTTTTTTCTGGAAATTTCTGGAAGAAAAAACTCTCAAAAATGATCGATTTTCAGCAATTTTTTCTCCGATTTTTGGCAAAATTTTTAGACCTTTTTCAGGGTTTTCAGCTATTTTTGAAGATTCTTTTTCGATTTTTCCGGAATTTTTTGTCTGAAATTTATCTGAAATTCGCGAAGATTGCTGTAGATTACTGT
>NC_013487.2:16401415-16406527 GCF_000004555.2 Caenorhabditis briggsae | reverse complement strand
GTGTTTGCAAAAAAAAAATCAACTACAAACTACAAGATTCTCTACAGTAATCTACAGTAACTTAAAATGGCCACAAATAGGCTGAAATTACGCTAAAGATAAACTAAAAATGGCTTTAAACGGCTAAAAATAAGCTAAAATAACTAAAAATAGGCTTAAAATGGCTGAAAATACGCTAAAGATAGGCCTGAAATGGCTAGAAATGGCTTGAAATATACTGAAACTGTCTACAAATAGGCTTAAAATAGGCTAGAAATGGGCTTAAAATGGCTTTACATGGCTAAACATAGGCTGAAAAGGGCTGAAATTAGGCTTGAAATAGGCTTAAAATAGGCTTAAAATGGGCTTAAAATGGCTAAAAATAGGCTTAAAAGGGCTAAAAATAGGCTTCAAATAACTAAAAATGCCTTAATTCTTGCAGTGTCTCATCCTCTCAACGCGTGAAACTTCAAAAGTGCATTTCGCCAAGCTGACATCAACGAATCGCCTCGAAAGACACATCAAATCGGGATGCGGCAAACGGGTCGGCGCGAAGACCCTGCTGAGCAGTTCCAGAAGACGTCAGACCTATAAAAATGGAATTTAGAAATGTTTCTAGACTAGAAAATTCCCCCCATCCCTAGCGTTTTATCCAATAGTTTTAGCCCCCCAATTTCTTATTAAAAATCAATAATCTAGAAATTGTTCTAAACTAAAAAATACCCCTAGAAAATTCCCCATTCCTAGCGTTTTATTCCTAAAAATCCTGTTAAAAATTTGTTTGTTTTTCAATTCTATTATACAGCACCATCACTAGTTTTATCCAATTTTACACCCAATTTTGCAAAAATATTATTTTTTTTATCCCCAAAATTGTTCACTTTTCCCTATCTTTCTTTGTTTTTCCCCCGTATTTCGACCTCAATTCCTGATCAAATTTGCCACGCCACACCAACCAACCAACCTCAAAAATCGATATCAATTTTCAAACCCCTAATCGATCTGAAAAATCTGAAAATATACTGAAATTCGGGTTTTTTTCAGAAAATTTCCTAAAAATAGCCTAATTTTCAGCAAAATCCGACATTTTCCGAGTTTTTTTTTCAGAAAAATCCCTCAAAATATTGACAAACATGTCTAATTTTTACCAATTTTTGACAGAAAATTACGGATTTTCTGTCTAAAAATCCGATATTTTCCTTTTTTTTCCAGAAAATCCCTTAAAATGGCCTAATTTTCAGCAAATTTTGAGTAGGAAATTTGCTAAAAATCCGAAATTTTCCGAGTTGTTTACAGAAAATTACCCAAAAAATTAGAAAAATTAAGCCTAATTTTCAAAAAATTTCTGAAAATTAGGGTTTTTTAAAATCAAAATTTGAATAGAAAAAAAGACTGAAAATCCGACATTTTAAAGTTTTTTCCAGAAAATTCCCTTAAAAATTGAGCAAATTGCCTAATTTTCACCAAATTTCAAATAGAAAATTGCAGAAAATTAGTGATTTTCAGCCCAAAATTCCATTTTTATCCCCATTCCAGAACTATTATTGATTTTTTTTAAATAGAGACAATGTCAGATACAATCTAATTACAGTTTTAATCACTATATAATCGAATTATGATGATAAACCAATGTTCTTGTCAATTCCTCCCTTTTTTCCTCATTTTTCGAATCATATGTCTTTTTAGAAAATCGGTAAATCATGGACCGTTTCGATATTAAAACACTTTTTCTTTTTTTTTTTGGAATTTTCAGAATTTCCAGAAAATGTAATTTTTAGATGCTAAAACTGAACAGCAGGTTTCTCCTGTGGTTTGCACTTCTCGTCACCGGCTTTTTGATTTTTCGATTTTTGACATTCTACAGCGAGAACGAAAATAATCGAAATTCTAAAAATCCGGTCAGGATTCAAGAGAAATCGATAAAAGAACGAGTGAAAAGTGACGGGAGTTTGTTGGAAGATGTGCAGGAGGATCCGCAAGTTGGTGAGAATCAGATTCCCCAGATAATTCCAGTCGATTAGGTACAAAAATCAAGGTTCTAGGTCAATTTTGAAGCGAGTTATGAGCATTTTTAGTTTTACTGAGACTTAGGATTCTTTTACACGCCCCTTTTACACAGATTTAAAAATTGGAAAGCGCGCCAAGTTTGGACGCGTAGCGCGGTCGCGTCGCGGCTTTTCGGTGAGTAGCGACTCAACAACGCTTAACTTCACGTTTTTTTCAAAACACGTTTCAAAATTTTCGAATCTGGCACGCAGCCAACTTTTGTGTGCGACGAAGCGCGCGTTTTTCAGGTTCCCAACCGCGATGTCGTGTTTTACTGAGGCTTATGAATTTTTACTGAGGCTTATGAATTTTTACTGAGGCTTAGAAATTTTTTCTGAAGCTTAGGAATTTTTACTGAGGCTTAGGCATTTTTACTGAGGCTTAGGGTTTTTTTACTGAGGCTTATGAATTTTTACTGAGGCTAGGACATTTTTACTGAGGCTTAGGATTTTTACTGAGGCTAAGAGAAATTTTACTGAGGCTTAGTAATTTTTACTGAGGCTTAGGAATTTTTTCTGAAGCTTAGGAATTTTTACTGAGGCTTAGGCATTTTTACTGAGGCTTAGGGTTTTTTTACTGAGGCTTATGAATTTTTACTGAGGCTTAGGATTTTTACTGAGGCTAGGACATTTTTACTGAGGCTTAGGATTTTTACTGAGGCTAAGAGAAATTTTACTGAGGCTTAGGAATTTTTTCTGAAGCTTAGGAATTTTTACTGAGGCTTAGGGTTTTTTACTGAGGGTTATGAATTTTTACTGAGGCTTAGGATTTTTACTGAGGCTAAGAGAAATTTTACTGAGGCTTAGTAATTTTTACTGAGGCTTAGGAATTTTTTCTGAAGCTTAGGAATTTTTACTGAGGCTTAGGCATTTTTACTGAGGCTTAGGGTTTTTTACTGAGGCTTATGAATTTTTACTGAGGCTTAGGATTTTTTACTGAGGCTTAGGAATTTTTTCTGAAGCTTAGGAATTTTTACTGAGGCTTAGGCATTTTTACTGAGGCTTAGGGTTTTTTACTGAGGCTTATGAATTTTTACTGAGGCTAAGAGAAATTTTACTGAGGCTTAGTAATTTTTACTGAGGCTTAGGATTCTTTTACTGAGGCTTAGAATTCTTTTACTGAGGCTTAGAATTCTTTTACTGAGGCTTAGGATTTTTACTGAGGCTTAGGATTTTTACTGAGGTTTAGGATTCTTTTACTGAGGCTTAGGATTCTTTTACTGAGGCTTAGGATTCTTTTACTGAGGCTTAGGATTTTTACTGAGACTTAGGATTTTTACTGAGGCTTAGGAATTTTTACTGAGGCTTAGGATTCTTTTACTGAGGATTAGGATTCTTTTACTGAGGCTTAGGAATTTTTACTGAGACTTAGGAATTGTTACCGAGGCTTAGGATTTTTACTGAGGCTTAGGATTCTTTTACTGAGGCTTAGGATTCTTTTACTGAGGCTTAGAAAACTTTATTGAGGCTTAGGAATTTTTTACTGAGGCTTAGGATTTTTACTGAGGCTTAGGAATTTTTACTGAGGCTTAGAAAACTTTATTAAGGCTTAGGAATTTTTTACTGAGGCTTAGGAATTTTTACTGAGACTTAGGAATTGCCCCCGAGGCTTAGGATTTTTACTGAGGCTTAGAAAACTTTATTGAGGCTTAGGAATTTTTTACTGAGGCTTAGGATTTTTACTGAGGCTTAGGAATTTTTACTGAGGCTTAGAAAACTTTATTAAGGCTTAGGAATTTTTTACTGAGGCTTAGGAATTTTTACTGAGACTTAGGAATTGTTACCGAGGCTTAGGATTTTTACTGAGGCTTAGAAAACTTTATTGAGGCTTAGGAATTTTTCACTGAGGCTTAGGATTTTTACTGAGGCTTAGGAATTTTTACTGAGGCTTAGAAAACTTTATTAAGGCTTAGGAATTTTTTACTGAGGCTTAGGATTTTTACTGAGGCTTAGGAATTTTTACTGAGGCTTAGAAAACTTTATTAAGGCTTAGGAATTTTTTACTGAGGCTTAGGATTATGTTACTGAGGCTTAGGAATCCTAAGCCCAGTAAAACTTGAACTGGTCATAACTTGGCTCAAAGTTAACCCAGAAACTTGATCCTTGAACTAAATTAACCGGAATTTTTCGGAAAAAAAGGTGGAATCCTTTAAAATTCATTTTTCAGACACCAAATGCTACTACGACAACCAATGTGCCCTCCCTCAGATGCTGTTCCGTGTCCGCACCGAAACCGACAACCTTCCTCCGTTCGCCTGTCTAAACGACATCAAATTATTCGACACAGACTCCATTGGCCGTGGCATCAACGTGGCGATCCTCAACGGGACGACTGGAGACATTCTAGAAAGGTCCACGTTTGATGTGACGGCTTCTGATGAGAAACTGATGACGTGGCTGATGAGAATCCCGCATGCAGCGATTCTAGTCGCCGCGTCGTTTGGTGACGTAGCAGAGCATGTGTCCAGACAGTCAAGACAGCTTCTCGAAGGGTTTGGAGCCAAGAAAATCGATAATTGGAGAGTGGGAAGTGCGTATGCAATAATAGGACAACGAGGGATTCAGAAGGGCGAGGCGCATGAAACAATTTCCAAATTTTTGGACGAAAACGAGTCGCAGAAACTGTTCGAGGGGTGTTTTGAGCTTCCGATTGCTGAAACCAGAGAGGTTGAGCTCAAAATCGATGGACCGCCTGTTCATAGAGCCGATGAGACGAAACTAGCGGAGTTGGGAGCGTTTGAAGCGGATTTATTGCAGAAAAAGGAGACGGTGGAGTATGGGGAGAAGTGGAAAAATTGTGGAATGACTAAGGGGTGCAATGAGGATGACTCCATTGCTGTGCACTTTTTCTCTGGGGAGCACAAGGATGATCATCCGAAGATGTGCGTTGGAGAACGGTTGCTTTTTGATAAGTAAGTGACCAACATGATCTCCAGATGTTTCCACACATTTTGTTTCAAAAATCAAGTTTCTAGGTCAATTTTGAAGCGAGTTATAGCCAAAAGTGTTCTGAGGGAAACCCTCAAAAAACTCAATTTCAACCAAAAATCTGATTTTTCGCAAAATTTGCTCGGATGGCCTAGTGGGA
>NC_013487.2:16395191-16400851 GCF_000004555.2 Caenorhabditis briggsae | reverse complement strand
AAGCCTCAAAACAAAACGAGCCATAACTCGACTCAGAAGTTAATTTTGAAGAAAGTTATGGGCGTTTTCAGTTTTACTGAGGCTTAGAAAATTCTAGAGAATCATAAGCCTTGATTAGAGAATCATAAGCCCCAAACGCCCATAACTTTCTTCAGAATTGACATAGAAACTTGATTGTTAAACCAAATTCACCAGAATTTCGAAAATTTCCGGATTTTTCTAAATTTTAAACCTTCAGGGACCTCAACAACGCTGGACGTGGCTTGAATCTGGCGATGTTGGAGCCGAAAACTGGCAAAGTGACAGCGGTGGCACACTTTGACACTTATGAGGATGGTAAGGGCTTGAAATTCTTGATTTTATTGTTTTCCAGCTTTTTCCAATCATTTTAGTACAAAAACCAAGTTTCTAGGCCAAATTTGAATAAAGCTATGGCAATTTTAGTTTTTTACTGAGGCTTAGGATTCTCTAAGCCTCAGTAAAACTAGAAATCGCCATAACTTTCTTCACCTGAATGGTTTTGGCTTTTCGAGACCTTCAAAATGAGTATAATCATGACCTAACTCCAAAAAAATTTCAAATTTCGCTCCACAACTTGTCCACGAGGAGTCCGAAACTCGTTTTCGAGAAAGTGGGTCATTATTATGTTCATTTTAAAGCTCTTGAAAAGCTTATTCTGAATATTTAGATTTGGAATGCATACTTAGTACTTTTCAGTCATTTTGGGTCATCTATAATCAATTTTAAACTATATTAAATCCTATAAAAATTTTAATTTGCAAATCTAGCTGCTGTTAATGTTCTCTAGATGTTTCCAATCATTTTGGTACAAAATTCAAGTGTCTAGTTCAATTTCAGTTTTACTGAGGCTTAGGAAATACTAAGCCTCAGTAAAACTAAAAACGCCCATAACTTTCTTCAAAATTGGCCTATCGACTTGGTTTTTGAACCAAATTAACTGGATTTTTTGAAACTTCAAGTCTCCGTGGACGCGCTCAGCCGGAGGTGGTCCGCGGCGAGCGCGACAGCGAGCCCACCTGTCGCGCCCACCGCTTATCACCTCTGGCTGGATGCGTCCTTGGCTGAAACTCGCTTCAAAATCATGCTAGAAACTTGATTTTTGAACCAAATTGATCAATTTTTTTTAGAATCCAACGGTCTCGTCGAATGGCTTGACGCGATTCCAACTGGCTACATTGTGGCCGTCGTGAGCTTCGACGAGGCCTCAAATCAGCTCTCCGACATGGCTCGTCGTATATTCTACGAAATGGGATCAAGTATGATTGATCGTCTGAAATTCCGAGCCTCCTGGTATTTTGTCGGACAGAAGGGCATTGGAGCGTACACTCCGTTTGAGGACCTGAACATCCCGCAGGGCAACAATTGGGCGAATCCAATACATGCGTCGTTCTGTTTGCCAAAGTCATGTGAGTAAGCATAACCAGCCTGTTTGTCGCGCCACCGAAAAGCTGGATGGTGAAACAGCTGGCTGGTGCGCCTTCAACCAAGTTACGTCTCCACTAAAGACTCTCCCCGGTGACATGAAACGAACGCGCGCGCGCTAGCACACACACACACACACACACACACACACAGAGAATTAGATTATTGTAAAGATTTCAGTACACAAATGGGCGGGACGAAAGGACACGTCTTCTCAGATGTCGTCTTCTTCAGTTGGAGACGTTCGGAATCTTCCAAAACGACACTTTTGCGCCAAATACGACAGACATGAGGAATTTTGTAGTGGTAACCTAGAATGTCTCGGAAAACCATCCCAAAGACGTCTTCTAGGCTCCAACATTGATTCGCCCATCATGCCACGTCATCTGCACGACGAACAGCGCGCCAACGACGCCATCTTCAACGTGCCGATTCTGGTGGCAAGTGGACTGGCACCGGATTCCCTTCGAATGACACTGGAATCCCTATTAAACCAAGAGGGATTGAATACTCAAATGGTTCTTGTCACTTATGATAAGGAATACTCGGAGAACGCGGATTTGGCAGCCCTATTTCATGTGAAAAGTGTAGCGATTCACTCGAATGGAAGTTATAATGGTATAAATGCCTTATTTTGGGACAAAAATTGCTCAAAATAGGTCAAAAATGGCTTAAAACGGGTGAAATAGTCATTTGTATGCTAAAAAACACCTTTAAAACCCCAAAAAACCCGTTTTTTAGTCCAAAAATCAGATTTTTCGTGAAATTTGCAAGATTTGCTCGAATGGTCTAGTGGGATTTTCGACAGAAAATTTGGATCTCGAGGACCCGGGTTCGAATCCCACCGGTGGCAAATTGTTTTTGAAATGTTTTTTAGGGGTTTTCAGGCGTGGGAAATTCGAAAATTGAGATTTTTTGGAATTTTGAAAATTGAAAAATCCCCAAAAACCAAGAAAATCGCATTTTCTGAGATTTTCGACCCGAATTTTCAAATTTCCCGCGCCTGAAAACCCCTAAAAACATTTTCAAAAACAATTCGCCACCTGTGGGAATCGAACCTGTGATCTCTTGGCTCCAAAATTTCGGTCGAAAATCCCACTAGGCCATCCGAGCAAATTTTGCGAAAAATCAGATTTTTGGTTGAAATTGAGTTTTTTGAGGGTTTCAAAGGTGTTTTTGAGCATTAAAATGACGATTTTCATGCTCTGATGGCCGAAATTTCGGAGCCAGGGGGTCTCAGGTTCGAATCCCACCGGTGGCAACTTTTTTTGAAAATGTTTTTTAGGGTTTTTAGGCGCGGGAAATTTGAAAATTGAGGTTCAAAACTTCAGAAAATGAAGTTTTCTTGGTTTTTTTTTGAGTTTTTTCGAAATATTGCGGGGAAGAAGTTTAAAAAGATTTGAATTTCCAGCTCATCTCCTGCTCTCCCTCTCTAACGCCTTCTCGATTTTTCCCGATGCCTCGTCGGTGATGGTAATTGAAGAAGACGTCAAACTGTCTCCAGATTATCTTCACTATCTCTCATCAATCTACGAATCATATAAAGCGGATTCTACTGTAGATTTGGCGTTGGCTTTTAATTCCAATGGTTTTTCATTTTTCAGACAAAAAAAAAGACAAATTCTGAATTTCCAGGCTTCTCTGATACTTCTGGAGACGGCCAAACGGTGTATCGCATCAAGAATCATCTACCAATGGGATCGTATTTGATGAAACGAGATTTATACGAGAAACACATTCGATTGAGAGAATGTGCGTCTTGATTTGAAAACTTTAAAGCTCGAAATCAAATTTTCCAAGAAATTCCGGCCAATTTAGTTCAAAAATCGAGTTTCTAGGTCGATTTTGAAGAAAATTATAGGCGTTTTTAGTTTTACTGAGGCAAAGGAATTTTTACTGAGGCTTAGGGATCTTACTGAGGCTTAGGAATTTTTTACTGAGCCTTGCGATTTTTACTGAGGCTTAGGATTTTCACTGAGGCTTGGGATTTTTTTTACTGAGGCTTATGGTTTTTTACTGAGTCTTAGGAATTTTTAATGAGGCTTAGGATTCTTTACTGAGGCTTAAGAATTTTTACTGAGACTTAGGGTTTTTAATGAGGCTTAGCAGTTCTTACTGAGCTTATGGATTTTTTACTGAGGCTTTGGAATTTTTACTGAGGGTTCGGAGTTTTTACTGAGGCTTAGAATTCTTTACTGAGGCTTACGATTTTTACTGAGGCTTAGGAATTTTTACTGAGGCTTAGAATTTTTTACTGAGGCTTAGGGTTTTACTGAGGCTAAGAATTATACGGAGGCTTAGGATTTTTACTGAGGCTAAGGACTTTTACTGAGGCTTAGAAAATTATTACTGAGGCTTACGAATTTGTACTGAGGCTTAGGATTTTTACTGAGGCTAAAAATCCTAGGCCTCAGTAAAAAACTAAAATTCACTATAACTTTGCTCAAAATTGACCTAGAAACTTGATTTTTTGAGCATTTTTTGCAGTCTGCTGTACAGAACGTGACAATTGGGACCTCCGCGACTCGACTGTCCTAGTACCTGGCCTGTCTCGAATCGAAATCCACGTGGATGAGTTGGAGAAGCAGAATCTGCTTTTCAGAAGAAATCGAACGCAATCGTAGGGGGAATTTTTATTTTTATTGATTTTTTGATTTTTTCAGCCAACAAGACTATCTGATCAATTCGGAATTTGAAACTTCTGAAGAGTATTCGACGTATTTGAATCAAATTATTCAGAATACAGTATGCTTTGTTAATTGGCCAATTAAATGTTTTTTTTTGTTTTTCAGAAAAAATCAATGCCTATCAGTGATGTGATATCAATGGGATGTGAGAAGTGGACCCAAAAATTGGCGCCAAAAATTCAGAAATCGATTCTTCTGACGTATTCTAAAAATTCAGAAATCCAATCGATTTTTGAATGTTTCAAAATGTATTGGACACCGAAAATTCTAAGAAACAATCGGGTTTTCAGGTAGTTTATCTTTTAAAAAAATCAATATTTTTTAAATTCAAAAATTCCAGATTCTCGCTTCAAAATCAATCGATCGAAGTGCTGATCGTGCCTGAAAATCTGAAAATTGACTAATTTATGATTTTTACCCCCTTTTTTCATGTTCTATTGTGATTTTTCCCATTGTCTACCGGTACTTTTTTTGCTGCATAATTCAGTGATTTGATTTTATTTTCAGTTTGTTTGTTTCTTGCCTTTTTTTTTTTTTTTTTTAATTGCTTCAAAATGAGCCCCATATTGCCTAGGCTCCGCCCACTTTCATTTTTCCGACGTGCGTCGCGGTCGGCGCGTCGCGTGTCTTAGTGGGCGGAGCCTAGTCGAGTTTGGGCTCATTTTGAAGCTCTCGGTGAGCTGAGCAAAAAAAAGTTTTGTGGTATTTTCGTTTCGTAAAACAATAAATCCTGTGTACAGAAATGTTCATTTCAAATGGGCGTTGGTTTAGAACAAACAGGAGAGGAAAAGAATCAGAATTTTGATTTTCCATGAAAAAAGGGAACCCGCGATTCGTCGAGTGATAATAATATCTTATACATATTAATAAAACAAAAGAAAAAAATGAATGAGTGAAAGACATTTCGGGGAAGGAGGCAACCGCTGTTTTTGGGGGGAATTACCGGGAATTTTGAATTTTTGAAGACAAAAAAAAGACAAATGGAACAGAACAAAAAGAAGATTTTTAGATTTTTAGGGGAATTTTTGAAAATCCTTCAATGGTGAATAGTTACAAAAAAAAAACAATGGTGAATAAGAAAAAAAACAATGGTGAATACAAAAAAAACAATGGTTCAATGGTGAATAGTTACAAAAAAAAACAATAAATTAGTAGTATTAATTGGGGATTTCATCCCATTACAGACTGCAATACAGGTGGCCAGTAGACGGCTGCCACGTTGACGATCAGTCGAAGATCCGAATGATCGCAGCCGATGATGGTGCGGACACGATCCGGAGTCAGTTGGATCGACGCGGGATTTCTCTGGAAAATCTTAAACCGAGAATTATGCTTAAAATTTCGTTTTTCGAGAGAAAAATCGCAAAACAACCGAGAATTTAGTTTTTTCGCTGTTTGAAGCAATTTTTCCAATTTTTTCGAATTTTTAATTTTCTTATAAAAAATTGCTTGAAAATGCTAAATTTTGGTACAAAAATCGAGTTTCTAGCTCCATTTTGAAGCGAGCTACAGCCCTTGTTGTTCCCAGGG
>NC_013487.2:16394008-16394968 GCF_000004555.2 Caenorhabditis briggsae | reverse complement strand
CCCTCAGAACATTTGAAGCTATCTATTCCTCGCTTCAAAATCACTCTAGAACCTTCGTTTTTCCACCAAAATGACTGAATCCGGCGTCAGTTGGATCGACGCGGGGTTTCTCTGGAAAATCTTAAACCGAGATATATATATATATATATGCTAAAAATGAGCCAAAAAGAGCAATTTTCCATAATTTTGAGTCATTTTCTACAGTTTTCTATCAATTTTAAACTTTTCATTGCATCAAAATTTTAAAAATTCCTAAAAATCTGAGAGAAATGGTTGAAAATAAGCCAAAAAGGGCATTTTAAAGCCATTTTTCACCATTTCAGGGCATTTTTCAGAACGAAAAATCTCAATTTTCGCGGTTTTTGTGATTTTTTCTCGATTTTCCGTTTTTTGTCTGAAATTTGTTCACAAAGATAACTGTAGGGTTACTGTAGAAAATTAGTTTCTACAGTAATCATTGCGAATTTCAGATAAATTTCGGCAATAAAATTCCGGAAAAATCGAAAAAGAATCTTCAAAAATAGCTGAAAACCCTGAAAAGGTCTAAAAATTTTGCAAAAAATCGGACAAAATTTTTTTTTCAAAAAATCTGAAAATTGAGTTTTTTCGCTTTTAGAAGCAACTTTTCAAATTTTTTTCAGATGTTTGCTATTTTTTTCGAATTTTAAATCTTCGTATGAAGAAAATAGCTTAAAATCGAGGAAATGGGTCCAAAATTGCTCTTTTTGGCTCATTTTTAGCATTTTGGTCTGCCGATGTTTTTCGTATTTTTATTTAAAAGGCTTTGAAAATGCAAAATTTTTGTACAAAAATCAAGTTTCTAGCTCCATTTTGAAGCGAGTTACAGCCCTTTTTGTTCTGAAGGCGCGGTAAGCTAGAGGTGATGAGCTGCGCGCGCGACAAGTGAGGCGCGGCGCCTGTCGCGCGCGCCGCTTATCACCTCCGGCTGAGCGTGCCTTC
>NC_013487.2:16391359-16393342 GCF_000004555.2 Caenorhabditis briggsae | reverse complement strand
AAAAAGTTCCGGGTAGCAAGGGGGCGGGTAGCTGGCGGGTATGGGTACGGGCGGGTAGCCGTTCGCTACCCGCCCGTCATGGAAAGCCTAAGCTAGAATCTTGGTTTTTTAACCAAAATACTCAGAATTTAAAGGGGGACTCCGACCAAAAATTTTTTTTGCATTAAAATGTGTTAAAAGTTGTCTGTTTTTCAAATATTATTGCGAAAAAATTCGAAAAAAATCCGAAATCCCCGAAAAACGGCGTTGAAAAGGAAGAAAATTCAAAAAATGGTGCCGCCGGGGGACGAGGATTTTCAGTGAGAAACCTAGGCCACGGCACCTGACAGCCTTTTTTTCAAGTCGCCGACAGTGGTTTTTTACGTTTTTTACCTTCCGGACATGAAATTGAAAAAAATCAGGAAAAATTGCCACATAGGAAAGGCGCCCACTGTCGTGGCCTAGGTTTCTCACTGAAAATCCTCGTCCCCCGGCGGCACTTTTTTGAATTGTTTTCTTTTTCAACGCCGTTTTTCGGGAATTTCGGATTTTCTTTGAATTTTTTCGCAATAATATTTGAAAAACAGACAACTTTTAACACATTTTGATGCAATAAAAATTTTTGGTCGGAGTCCCTCTTTAACAAGAAATAAAGCTTTCCAATTGAAAATTCCAGGTAGAAATCATTGTTTTCTTTTTTTTTCATATTTTCCCATAGGTGGATTTAGATCTCTTGTAACTGCTTTCAAAATTGAGGTAGTGATATGAAACTAGTACCGAAATGTTCACCGAGCCTCAGTAAAATTCCTAAGCCTCAGTAAAACTTCAAATCGTCATAACTCGCTTCAAAATGAAGCTAGAAACTTGATCTTTCCACTAAAATGACTGGAATTTCGCTGGAAAATCTAAAAACTCACCGATTGATCACTGCGAACCAACTCGACAAGTGTCAGACTCTTCCCAACAATATGTGCCAGGGAATCTTCCAAAATTCCAACCAAAAACTCGGCAGTCGACGGCATCGTTCCGTAGATTCCAACAAATTGCTCCAACATGCCAACAACGCATTCAGATGGTGACGTCACTTCGTCGAGGCCTTCAGAAGACAATACTTTCACAGTTGCGTTATCGATATCAGCAACGATAAGGAAGTTCTCCGGTGTCGCCGAATCGTACAGAGATGACGTGGATTGTGAAGACGTGGATAGGGAGTGATGTTGAATTACATTTGATGTCGATGGGCGGAGGTCTCTTGATGGTCGTTCGTTGCATTTCATTTCGTCGAACATTCTGGAAATTCGAATTTCTCAATTATCGATTTTTTTATTTTGAATTTTGGAATTTGTAAAATTTTGATTTTTTCAAAATATAGAAATTCTTGAAATTCCAAATTTTTCAAATTTTAGAAAAATCTGTATTTCCAAATGTCTGAATTTTGAAATTTTCGATTTCTAGATTTTCTGATTTCTCGAATTCCTAAAATTGTAGATTTCGAAAAATTTGAATTTTCCAAAATTTCGAATTTCCGAAATTTTTTTTTTCAGTAAAATTTTTCCTAAGCCTCAGTAAACATCCTAAGCCTCAGTTCAAATGTCTAAGCGTCAGTAAGAAATCCTAAGCCTCAGTAAAAAATCCAAATCCACAGTAAAACAATTCCTAAGCCTCAGTAAAAATTTGCCAAGCCTCAGTAAATAATCCCTAAGCCTCAGTAAAAATTCCTAAGCCTCAGTAAAAAGTTGCTTAAAAGTTCCCAAGTGTCAGGGAAGAACTGCACTGGCTGGAAGTCGAAGTGGTTCGCACTGAGTGCCTATTACTTATTTAACAACCTAATATTCAGAATAACTAATTTGTTTTATTACCGTATTTTCTGTAACAGAAACTCATCTCTAATAAAAGCCCACCAATGCTGTGCTGTTTTCATTTCGGTTGTTGCGAACCTACCGTAAAACCTGTATTAGAAGGGCCGGCCCTTTTATTTTTCGTGGGTCCTTAGGGGGGGGGGCA
>NC_013487.2:16384803-16391349 GCF_000004555.2 Caenorhabditis briggsae | reverse complement strand
CTGTAACTTTGCTCAAAATTGCGCTAGGAATGTGATTTTTTCACCAAAATGACCGGAATTTTCGCTAGAATGTTCCGAAACTCACTTCGAATAAACTTCCGACATGTCCGCCTCGCTTTTTGTGACCGCAGAGAGCACGAAATGCGGACAAAAGTCTTCCAGCGTTCCAGCGAACATCGATCGCGCCAGCGATCGATCGTTTTCAGTTCCCGGGGTGTACATATCAGTAGATTCACTGATCATCGCGTAATCCTCAATTTCCATCGCAGAATCCACGGGGGTTTCCGAATCCGCTGACGCCGAATCAGACGACGTCAGAAGCACAGTCTCTCCAGCAATCTCCGATGGCTCTGACGTCGTTTTAGCAGCCGCCGCCGCCGCTGCCTCAGTTTCCCCCTTCAACACATTTTTCCTCAATTTTCGCATCATTTTCACCGAAGACGTCTCTTCTGGATGCAGTTGGAAGCGATCTATGATTACTGTAGATGGCTGTGGGATGGCTGATGACGTCGATGGTCCGTTGTTATCGATGGGGACGTGTTGGTGTTGACACGTGGCGTCTGGAGATCCAGTGGTGGCGTCGCACGGGGAGAACGGTTGCTCGGTAGGCACTTCGAGGTTCTCGTCGCTGTCTGAAATAGATTATAAGCCTCAGTAAACGCCTTGAAACTTCAAATTGGCATAATTTGGTGAACATTTCGGTACTAGTTTCATATCTCTACCTCAATTTTGAAAGCAGTTACAAGAGATCTAAATCTACCAATGAGAAAATATGAAAAAGAAAGAAAACAATGATTTCTACCTGGAATTTTCAATTGGAAAGCTTTTTTTGTTAATTCTGAGTATTTTGGTTAAAAAACCAAGATTCTAGCTTTATTTTGAGCCGAGTTATAGCTGAAGGCACGCTCAGCCGGAGGTGATGAACAGCGCGCGCGCAGCTCATCACCTCTAGCTTACCGCGCCTTCAGAACAAAAAGGGCTGCAACTCGCTTCAAAATGAACCGAGAAACTTGATTTCTGTACCAAAATTTTGAATTTTCAAAGCTTTTTTCAATAAAAATTCTAAAATTCTAAAATATCTTCGAAAAAACATCGGCAAATCGTAAATGCTAAAAATGAGCCATTTTCCTCAATTTCAATTTTAAGCTATTTTTTCCACAAAATTTCAAAATTCCTAACAATCTGAAAAAAATACACATAAAAAAAAACTCACTAATATGTCTAACCGCCGAGCATCGAATGAAGAAGGAGAGCGTCGACAGAATCGCCGCCATGATCTCCACGTCGTCTCCAAGAATACAGACTTTCGCCGAGCGAACATTCCCACAAGATCCCGAAATTTCCAGATACTGAGCCATCAGAGCGTTATACCCAATCGTTGGAGCATCGTCTTTGACGCCCAGTCCAAAGAACAGATTCTGTTGGGATCTTCTAGCGTCGGCGGCAGAAGCGAGAGGCGGAGCTGCGACGCTGGCAACCCATGACATATGGTGCATTAGGAGAGCAGTGACCAAATTTGATAGGAAACTGAAAATTTCATTTTTTAGAAAATTTTAGAAATCCCAAAACTCACAATCCCGTCTCCTTTCGATCATATCTCCTAACCAAATATGCCAAATGTTCACAAAACTCCACAGCCAGGGTCCTTTCATCCAGTTGACACTTTCCATTCAACGCCAACCAGTACGGTAGTTCGAGTCTCGGTGCATTGTATATCTGACACATTTTCTCCATCATTTCTCCCCATGAATTGTACATATAAGACATGAAAACTCGTTTTCGTGAGGCTGATTTCTTGATTCGCGCCTCTAGGACAGCCATTTCAGCCTCGATGACCGGAATGTGTTGGAATAGAAACGAGCGATGTTTGAATGGGACGACGATTCCAATGGCTACAGTACGCCAACGGACCAGCGGCCACGGATGATCGTCGTCTGGAATTGTGGAGATGGAACACACACGAGAACGTCCTCCTTTGATACTTCCATTCGGGGTTTGGGTGGTGGCTGAGAGAAGGGGGGATGAATTTGGTGAAACAGGGGATTACGGTAGCTAACAGCTTTAAAAATGATCAAAATGCCACAAATTCTAAGCTTCACTGAAGCGAAATTCTTTTTTTTTCAAATTTCCAAAATTTCTAGAATTCCGTTTTTTTCAAAATTTTTTAATTTTTGACTTCCGAACTTGTGGAATTGTGAAATTTCTAAACTTTCAAATTTCACATTTCGGAATTTATAAAATTGCGAATTTCAGAAATTTTGGGAGTTTTGAGTTTCTAAACTCCAAAAATTCCGAATTCTCTATTTTTTAAATTTCTGAATTTAAAATTTTCGAATTTCTGTAATTTTCGAAATTTCTATTTCTTCTAAATTTTCGGATATTTTGGAATTTTCAAATTTCTGAAAATTTAGATTTTTTGGATTTCTGAATTTTTGGAATAAATCCCTAAGCCTCAGTAAAAACTCCTAAGCCTCAGTAAAAAGTTCATAAGCCTCAGTAAAAATTCCTAAGCCTCAGTAAAAAATTCCTAAGCCTCAGTAAAAATTGCTAAGCCTCAGTAAAAAATTGCTAAGCCTCAGTAAAAATTGCTAAGCCTCAGTAAAAATTTCTAAGCCTTAGTAAAACCAAAAATCGTCATAACTTTGCTCAAAATCGACCTAGAAAACTGATTTTTCTACTAAAATTTCTGGAATTTTCCGTATTTTTACTTACATGAAGTCTCACTCAAACTAGTGGTCACCGCCATCTGTCTTCTTCGATTCCTTGCGATTCGATGTGGCGGCGAGAACGCCCTTGGTAGGCTCATCGAGGATCCCGCAGATCCGAATAGTTGGGATTCTGAATCCTCGTCGGCTCCATAGTTCCACGACGCGTGTCGTACTCTATTGAATCCTTCAGGCGTCGTCATGATAGAATTCGTGGTTCGTGTTCTCCAACCATCCATCGAGGTTACTGTACTCTGGGAGTCCGAATCTGATGATGGCGCTTCAGGGACGCGTATGAATTTCGGTCGTTTTGCAGGCGGGGATCTGTCGTCATCTATCGGATCGTCGTCATCCTCTTCTGGAATCTCCACCGGCGTTGTGGCGGCCTTTTTTGCTGGAGGTTCTTCGATTGGGAGACCATCTGGGCCTAGAATCGCCTGATAAGACGCTCCGGAACGAGTTGTTGATCCTGAATCACGAGCTCGCTTGAGCTCAGCGGCTGCCAGTCGAGCCGCCGCCTCTTTCGCTTCTTTCTCTTTTTTGATCTTCTCCTCTCGCGCCTTCTTCTCCGCCTTCAGTTGTCTATCGATGGCGTCGTCGGGCATACGGTATTTGGGCATTCGGAACGATTTGCTGACGAGGAGCACTTTCTTTTCTCTGAAAATTAGAAATTGAGCTTCAGGAACAATCCTAAGCTTCAGTAAAATATGTAATCGCTATAACTTCTTTTAAAAATTGACCTGGATATCCCATTTTTGTACAAAAATGACCGAAAAATCCAGAGTTTCAAAACGAGTTTTGGACTCCTCGTGGACAAGTGGTGGCGGGAAATTTAAAATTTTCTCGGAGTTGGGTCATGATTATACTCATTTTGAAGCTCTCAAAGAGCCAATAAATGAGACTTTCATATAAAAAAGCCAAAACTATCAATAAAATCACGGAAATCGAAAATGGTCCCTAACTTTGCTCAAAATCGACCTAGAAATCTGATTTTTTAACCAAATTGACTGAAAAATCTTGACTATGCTTTTGAATGTCTTAAATTTCAGAATAGGATGTTCGTAAGCTTCAAAATGAGTATAATAATGCTGAAAAATACCGAATTTTGAAACAACTAGTTTTTGGACTCCTCGTGGACAAGCGGTGGCGGGAAATTTGAAAATTTCGTAGAGTTGGGACATGGTCATATTCACTATTATAGCTATTATACTCATTTTGAAGCTCTCAAAAAGCCAATTAGTGGGATTTTCGTTAAAAATGTCGTTCTATAAGCAATTATGAGTCCCGGAGTCTCAGTAAAACTTCCTAAGCCTCAGTAAACCCAAAAACTGCCATAACTTTCTTTAAAATTGACCTAGAAATTCGATTCTTCTCCTAAACTGACTGTTACAATGTGAATAATGTCCCTGGGACCTATTTTAGGCAAACCAAGCCCAAAATTCATAACTTTCTGATTCAAAACAAGCCAAAACTCACTCCCAAACATGAAGACGAAACGCCTCACTAGACGAGCCCGACCCAAACACCATTTTGGTCATTTTGAACGAGTCGGCTCGTTTCCTATACTGATCAAAGAGTTTGCAGTCCGATTGGGTGGCGTCTGAATCGTGACCGTCGTCGCCAATCCGTACGATGGTTTTGGAGTCGTAGAGGACGTAAATCGGATTCTCCATGATCACCAAACGAAAGTCTTTGGGTTGTAGGTGTAGTTTGCTTTGAGAGCTGCAAGAATTTCGGAATTTCAAGCTTCCAATTCGGAATTTTCAAGATATCCTGGCTTAACTTTTTTTTTCTAGGCTTTCCTAGGCCACCAGATTCAGTCTGGAGTCGTCTTGGCTGGCCTAATTTCTTCCATTTTCTAGCTCAAGCTTGTATGTTTCGCTTCTGGCGCTTCAAACAACTGTCTGGTGCGCCTCAGGCGCATTCCACATCTATCCCCCAAACTGCTCAAAAAAACTCACAACGGACTCCGTGACTTGAACTTAGGTGGTCGCGCGTCCGGATCATACGGAATCTCCCTTGGCTGACGTCTACTCGCGATTCTGGCGTTGATCTCCTCCTGACGACTTTGAAGTTGTTGTTGGAATTGTTGTAGGTGTCCAGCTGGAACTAGGTGTCATTTTTAAGTACAATTTCCGGCAATTTCGACCATTTTCAAGAGCCTGGAGCTCGGCTGGACCCTTGAAAATGGTCAAAAAAATGAAAATGGTCGAAATTGACCGTTACTGTATCTAAGCCTCAGTAAAAACAAACTCACGACTCGAGTGCTGTCTCCGATGTCCCGGAAATCCACCACCAAACGCTTCAGGGGGCACGCCGGTTCCACCACTTCTCAGTCGTCCGGCAACTCGCTCAGAAACCGTTCCATTATGTCTGCCAGATGGACGAGACGTGGATGGTGACGTGGCAGATGACGGCGTGAGGAAATTCATCGAAGAAGCTGTCGATGAGTGACTTAGAACCGCTGATGACGTCGATGTCGATTGACCCGATGATGATGGTGGGCGAGGTGGAAATTGGGAAGATGACGATGCCCCGGTAGTGTCTTCAGAATTCGCTGAAAAAGAAATTCATAGATTTGTTAAATTTTTCAAAAAAAATTTTTTTCGTAAGCCTCAGTAAAAATCTCTAAGCCTCAGTAAAAACCCCCAAGCCTCAGTAAAAACTCTCTAAGTCTCAGTAAAAATTTCTAAGCCTCAGTAAAAAATTCTCTAAGCCTCAGTAAAAATTCCTAAGCCTCAGTAAAAAATTCCGAAGCCTCAGTAAAAATTGCTAAGCCTCAGTAAAAATTTCTAAGCCTCAGTAAAAAATTCTCTAAGCCTCAGTAAAAATTCCTAAGCCTCAGTAAAAAATTCCGAAGCCTCAGTAAAAATTGCTAAGCCTCAGTAAAAATTTCTAAGCCTCAGTAAAAAATTCTCTAAGCCTCAGTAAAAATTCCTAAGCCTCAGTAAAAAATTCCGAAGCCTCAGTAAAAATTGCTAAGCCTCAGTAAAACTAAAAATCGTCATAACTAGCTTCAAAATTGACCTAGAAACGTGATTTTTGCACCAAAACCTCCGATTTTTCCTCTATTTTCCCCCTGGAAAACTCAAAAAACTCACATTCAGCTTTCCGCCGCTTTCCGCGAAGAAAGTTAGTGACATATGACGTCATTTCTCACTCTGTCTATCGCCGAATTGTTTCCAGACTATATTGGAACGCGGAGAGAAAAGACCTCCGGAGACTTTCTGGAAACAAGAAATTGGGGAAAATTTGTGAAAAATTGGGTAAAGTGCGAATCAGATACAAAAAAGGCGAAAAAAAGACAACAAAATTGCGGGAAAGGAAGGTAGATCAAAATTTCGAAAACTCGAAAATCCCAAAATTTCAATTTTTTAAAAAATTCGTAGGATTAAAGATATGAACATTTCGAAATTCTAAAAATTCAGAGAATTTTCAAAATTTTTCAAAACAAAATTTCAATAATCTAAGAATCCAAGAATCTAAGAATCCAAGAATCTAAGAATCCAAGAATCTAAGAATCCAAGAATCTAAGAATCCAAGAATCTAAGAATCCAAGAATCTAAGAATCCAAGAATCCAAGAATCTAAGAATCCAAGAATCCAAGAATCTAAGAATCCAAGAATCTAAGAATCCAAGAATCTAAGAATCCAAGAATCTAAGAATCCAAGAATCTAAGAATCCAAGAATCCAAGAATCTAAGAATCCAAGAATCCAAGAATCTAAGAATCCAAGAATCCAAGAATATAAGAATCCAAGAATCTAAGAATCCAAGAATCTAAGAATCCAAGAATCCAAGAATCTAAGAATCCAAGAATCCAAGAATCCAAGAATCTAAGAA
>NC_013487.2:16346694-16380713 GCF_000004555.2 Caenorhabditis briggsae | reverse complement strand
TAAGAATCCAAGAATCTAAGAATCCAAGAATCTAAGAATCCAAGAATCTAAGAATCCAAGAATCTAAGAATCCAAGAATCCAAGAATCTAAGAATCCAAGAATCCAAGAATCTAAGAATCCAAGAATCTAAGAATCCAAGAATCTAAGAATCCAAGAATCTAAGAATCCAAGAATCTAAGAATCCAAGAATCCAAGAATCTAAGAATCCAAGAATCCAAGAATCTAAGAATCCAAGAATCCAAGAATATAAGAATCCAAGAATCTAAGAATCCAAGAATCTAAGAATCCAAGAATCCAAGAATCTAAGAATCCAAGAATCCAAGAATCCAAGAATCTAAGAATCCAAGAATCTAAGAATCCAAGAATCTAAGAATCCAAGAATCCAAGAATCTAAGAATCCAAGAATCCAAGAATCCAAGAATCCAAGAATCTAAGAATCTAAGAAGGTCTTCTGGAACTTCCCAACGAAGCACGTTATGCTCCTTTAAGACCCCCACTCTACATTGCTAGAAAAGTTTCAAAACTACAGTAACCCTAAATAACTACTGTAATCCATTACGAATCCTTTAATTCCAATTAAAAAAAAGAATCTAAGAAGCTCAGAACCCAGGAGTCTCAGAATTCAGCGATTCTCTGCGTCTCTCTCTCTCTCTCTCTCTCTTCCTCTTCCTTTCTTTCTCAAAATACGGAAATGACGTTTGTTGTCTAGTCAAACAATACATTTCTTCCTTTCCCATGATCTCCATAAAAATTGGGAAAAAAATGACATGATAGAGTTCCATTTTGCTCTAAACGATGGAAGAGAGGGGGAGAGACGCAGAGAAGCGAAAAAATCGGGGCGATAGCTATAGATAAATTGCGTGGGTGGATCAAAAAAAGAGGGAAAAAAGGTGAGAGAGTGGACACAAGAAACTAAAAAAATGTGTGTGGGGGAGAAGAGAGAAGGTCAGTAGTAGAAGGAAAATGATGATATGAACTTTTAGATCCCCAGAGGTATCCTCATCATTTTGAATTATTCAAAACATTCTGAGAAGAGAGGAGGGACTTCCCTAGATCATATGGATCAGGAAGCGGAGATCAAGAAAAATATTAGAAACTTTTAAAGTCCCATGGAAAGCACCATGGAGATTCGTGAAATCCAGAATTCTTAAATTCTTAGATTCCTAGATTCTTAATTCCTAGATTCCTGGATTCCTGGATTCTTGGTTTCTTAGGATCGAAGAATTCAGAATCTAGGAATCTTAGAATCTAAGAACAGAGAATTTGAAAATATAAGAATCCTTGAAATTCTAGAATTACTAGAACTTCTAGAATGTCGAAGATTCCAAGGAACTTCCCAAAACCTTCATTAGGTTGTTCCCATTTAGAGTAGTATATGAGAATTTTCAGAAGTATTTCATACAATCAAAACTACAGTAATCCTTTCTCGAAGAATCTAGGAGCATTTTCAGAAAACGACGACTTCCAAAACTACAGTAATCCTGTTATAGAGGAACTCCCCTTATAGTTACTTTGACCCCAATTATCTAGCTTTCTTTAAATGATATCAAAAAGCGGTCAACTGATAAAAAACTTCTGATATCATGATAAACATTTTGTCAGTTGACCACTTTTTGATATCTTTCATAGGAATCTAGATAATTGGGATCAAAGTCTCGGAATGCCTAAAATTCCACTCTCCAAAGTCACGAAAATACGATGAACGAGTGAATACTAGGTTAAATCGCTCCAAAGGCGCACCAGCCAGCTGTTTGAAGCGCCAGAGGCGCGACATATAGACTTGTGCTACCAAAAGAGTCATTTTTCACTAATTGAATTGACATACATAATAGCAACAAACACAATCAGCCATTACTAGCTAGCCAAAAACAATAATTGGTCGCGAGTAGAGCTAGCTGGGAAAATGTGTTTGTGCTTTTTCTCCTCTCTCTCTCTCAGTGTGTTCCCTTGTTAAAAGTTCAAACACAGAAGAGAGGGACGACGACGAGAAAGATACAAATATTCAACAAATGTTTGCACAAATGTGCTTGCTTGCTACTGCTTATGATGATGATGGTGGTGGTTATCGATGGGGAAGTAGACATAATAGAGAGTGAGTACAAAAGCCACAGATAAGATTTGTGACCTGTCTGACTCTGAGGATTCTGAGGATCCATGGGTCACAAAACTTGGTCTGAGCTCAAGATTGGTCAAATTTTGACTCCGAGAAAAGGCTGTCAGAAGCTTGATCTTCTGAACTTATCTAGAGATTCAGAATCTACAAAAAAGAAACACTTTGAGCAAAATTATCTCACCTCTTTTAAGATATCAAAAAATTGTCAGCTTATAAAATGTGTGTCATAATCTCAATAACATTTTATCAGTTGACAAAATTTCGATAGCACTCAAAGGAACCGAGATAATTGAGCCTTCAGAAGACAACTTTCAGATCCTCTCAATTTTCTTAATGGTTCATCCTGAAGCTTCCCCTCATAGCTAGACCTAGCTGGCTAGGATTAGATCTCTAGGATCTTCTTAAGGTCTTTAGGATCTTCGTAAGGTCTCTAGGATCTTCTTAAGGTACTTCCGATCTTCTTACGGTCTCTAGGGTCTTTAGGATCGTGTGTCGAATCATCCTTAGGTTTCCTCTCCCAGCTAAACCTAGGCTAGCTAGCTAGCTTGAGGTCTTTAGGATCTTCTTAATCAGGTCATCCCAAAGCTCCTTCTCCTAGCTAAACCTAGCTAGCTAAGCCTAGCCTAGCTAGGTTTAGGTCTTTAGAATCTCCTCCTGGATCATCCTAGCTAGCCAAAACGTCTCAAAACCCTTTCCAACCGTCCCTCTCCTCCTTATATCATGATCCTGACCCAAACACCTCTCCAGATGTCTATCTTATTGTGATTCATGATTCATGCTTCATTCATTCAAGTGGGCGCGAAAAAACCTCTTCTTGCAGAAACATTTCCAACTGACTCACTACTAAATTCCGGTGTAAGAAAAAAAAGTGTGGAAGAAGACGGATGACATCATCGGAATGCGTGTGGTGGTGGTGGTGTGTATTTCGTAAAAGCAAACAAAAACAAAAAAGAGAACCTCAAATATATGTAAATAATCCTTTTTTTGGGGATAAATTAGAGGGTTTAAAGAGTTGAGAGTACATAGAGAGCCTAATAGAGTCTTCTAGAGGGTCCAAGACACTTTTTGTGCCTAAAAAAGTGGATTAGGAACATTTTTGACCAAATTACAATCAATTTTTATCAATTTTAGCCATTTAGGAGCATTTTCATCAGTTTAAGGTCATTTTTCGTTCAACACCAACTACAGTATCCCTGGAACCCCCTTAGCCAATTTTCTACCCTTTAAAACGTTCCCTGGGTCAAAAATACTTCAAAATTGACCTCATTTTCTCGTGGAATTCCTTTTTTGCTCTATACGTTCCCCCTGACTGCTCAAAAACCAATCTTTCCGCTTATTAGCTTTATTTTTGCTCTCACCTCTCTCTCCTTTTCTCCCCTTTTCACTTTTTTGCAGAATTTCCGAATAAATGTTCCAAAATGAACACAAATCTCTAATTTGTAGAAATTTTCAGCCAAAAATAAGACTTCCTGGGAGACTAGAAAAAAAAGGGGGCGTGGCTTATTATATAGGATATGGACATTTCATATAAAATTTCGTAATTTTGAGAATCTGGAATTTTCAGATTACCTCAGGGAATTTCAGAGATTTCAAAATATTGCAAAATCTGTCATTTGATAAGGATTTCTAAGATTTCAAAGTTTACAAAATTAAAATTTCTAGAAATTTCAAAATTTAGAAAAATTGAAAAATCCAAAAAATCGACATTTTTACTGAGGCTTAGAAAAAGTTTACTGAGGCCTAGGAAACTTTTTGCTCGAAAATTGCTTAGAAAATTTACTGAGGCTTAAGACTTTTTACTGAGGCTTAAGAATTTCCCTGAGGCTTAGGATTTTTTACTGAGGCTTAGGATTTTTACTGAGGCTTAGGAGTTTTACTGAGGCTTAGGAGATTTTACTGAGTCTTAGGAGATTTTACTGAGGCTTAGGAAGGTTTACTGAGGCTTAGGATTTTTTACTGAGGCTTAAGACTTTTTACTGAGGCTTAGGAATTTCCCTGAGGCTTAGGATTTTTTACTGAGGCTTAGCAATTTTTACTGAGGCTTAGGAGTTTTACTGAGGCTTAGGAGATTTTACTGAGTCTTAGGAGATTTTACTGAGGCTTAGGAAGGTTTACTGAGGCTTAGGATTTTTTACTGAGGCTTACGATTTTCATGTTTTCTAGCGATTTTTTCGCGTTTCAAAGTTTTAACTTCGGACTAATTTTACTGAGGCTTAGGAATTTTTCAGATAAAAATACTCAAAATAGCTCAAAAAACTCGGAAAAAAGGTTAGAAAAACCCCAAAAAAGTGATACCAATCTAAACTAGATTCTGAAAAAAAACCCCACCGAAAAGATAGGAAAAAAAGCGAGAAAGAGAGAGAAAGAGAGAGAGAGACCCCCAGTTTCACCTCGTGATCATTCCCCCCGTCATCTCCCCGCCTGACTATGGGAAGAAAGCAACTACTAACAAAAAACACAGAAAAGAGAAAAAAAATGAGTGAGAGAAGAGAGGAGAGATTTAGAAAGACAGAGAAAAATGATAAAATTAAGTTGTTTTTCTTCCAATTTCTAATAATCATTTTGAGCCAAATTAGTCAATTTTTTTGCATTTTTGAGCCATTTTTAAGCTTCGAACATTAGAAATTAGCACAAAAAGTAGCTTAAAAAACCTAGAAATTCCTGTAAAAATCGCTTTCGAAAAATGATAAAATTCAGTTTTCATTCTCATTTTGTATGGTTATTTTGAGCCAAATTAGAGAATTTTTGAGCTATTCTAAAAACTTTTTTTCAATAATTCTACACTTTTTGAGCCCTTTTTTGGGGGTTACTTTATTGAAAATTCGAGAAAATTGGCACTTTTTTCCAGCTTCGAATTCTCGAAATTCTCTGAAAAATCACTGAAAAACTTCAACATTCCTATAAAAAATGTTGAAAAATCTCAAAAATTCCTATGAAAATCACTAGAAAACCTCGACATTCCTGTATAAATCGCTAAAAAATCGAAGAATTCCTGGAAAAATCGCTGAATAACCTCAAAATTCCTGGAAAAATCTCGAAATTCTTATAAAAATCGCTGAAAAACTTCAAATTTCCTGTAAAAATCACTAAAAATTTCAAAAATCCTTTTAAAAATCGCTAAAAACTCAAGAAATTCCTAGAAAAATCGCTTAAAAACCTCAAAATTCCTAGAAAAATCGCTTAAAAAATCGAAGAATTCCTGTAAAAATCACTAAAAATTTCAAAAATCCTTTTAAAAATCGCTAAAAACTCAAGAAATTCCTAGAAAAATCGCTTAAAAACCTCAAAATTCCTAGAAAAATCGCTTAAAAAATCGAAGAATTCCTGGAAAAATCACTAAAAATTTCAAAAATTCCTTCAAAATCGCTAAAAAACTCTAGAAATTCTCTGAAAAATCGCTGTGAAACCTCAAAATTCCTGTAAAAATCGCTAAAAAACAGATTTTAGGCTAGAAAATTCTCGAAATTCTCTGAAAAATCACTGAAAAACTTCAACATTCCTATAAAAAATGTTGAAAAATCTCAAAAATTCCTATGAAAATCACTAGAAAACCTCGACATTCCTGTATAAATCGCTAAAAAATCGAAGAATTCCTGGAAAAATCGCTGAATAACCTCAAAATTCCTGGAAAAATCTCGAAATTCTTATAAAAATCGCTGAAAAACTTCAAATTTCCTGTAAAAATCACTAAAAATTTCAAAAATCCTTTTAAAAATCGCTAAAAACTCAAGAAATTCCTAGAAAAATCGCTTAAAAACCTCAAAATTCCTAGAAAAATCGCTTAAAAAATCGAAGAATTCCTGGAAAAATCACTAAAAATTTCAAAAATTCCTTCAAAATCGCTAAAAAACTCTAGAAATTCTCTGAAAAATCGCTGTGAAACCTCAAAATTCCTGTAAAAATCGCTAAAAAACAGATTTTAGGCTAGAAAATTTCTCTGAAAATCTAGAAGAGTTGTATATCGTGTGTGTTGTGACATGAAGAAAATCTCATAAGGGGATGATGTGTGGAGAATCGGAAATGTGAGAAAATCCGTTAACTTTGTGTGGGGAAACGGAAAAGAGGGAAATTTGAGATTTTCAATAATCTAAAATTCGCAAAAAATTCTTTTTTTAAGGTTCGAAACTTGAAAAAACCATGAAAATTGTTGAAAATTTCGAAAATATTGAATTTCCGAATTCAAAAAATCATTGAAAACTTGAAAGGTTTTTTCAGCAATAAAAACCCAAAAATTACATAGAAAAACAGAAAAAAATACGGAAAAAAATGTGAAAAATGCTGAAGGGCAAAAAGGGAGGAGAGAGAGAGCGCGGGAGAGCGAGAGAATTAGACGACGAAGGGTTTTTTTCTGAAAAAAAAGAGAAAAAACAGGTTTAAAAATCTCTGCAAATTGAAATTCGAATTTGAACTAATAATTTTCGGAAAAAAACGCAAAAAAAAATCGATTTAAAAACTGCATTTTTAGTGAAAATCGCTTTAAAAAAGTTGAAAATTCTTAAGCCTAAGTAAACAAAACAAAACCTGAAATTTGAAATTCCAGAATCTAAATTTATAATTTCTGTTTTTTTTTAAATCGAGAAAATACTGAAAAAAAACCGAGAAATCGCCGGAAAAAAAAGTTGAAAATCTCTAAGCCTCAGTAAAAGTTCTCTAAGCCTCAGTAAAAATTTTCTAAGCCTCAGTAAAACTAAAATCGCCGTAACTCGCTTCAAAATCGGCGTAGAGCATTGATTTTTCCACCAAAATGACTGAAAATTTCTCTAGAATGTTCTTTTTCAATGCAAAATGTGCAAAATTCTCAGAATAATGTTCAAAAAATCTAGAAAACGTTCTTAATTAGAAGAAAGAGCTGAAAACGCAAAAAAGGGTTTAAAAAGACAGCTGAAGCTAACAAAATTGGCTCAAAAATGTCATTTTTAACACCAAAAAGTTGAAAAATCCTATTTTTTTTTAGATCGAAAAGGCCATTTTTGCAATTTTTAGATCGAAAAATTCCGAAAATCAAAAAAGCTGGTGCTTCTAAATTCTTGAAAAAAATTCATAGCTAAAAAGTTCGAAAAAAGCCGCAAAATTCCAAGGGTTCAGTCAACACACAAAAGTCCACGCGTCAAAAGGCGAGCGCGCGAGGGATCAATGAAACAACTCTGTGGCGCCTGGAAAACCCAAAAAAGCGCCAAAAAAGCTTAAAAACCACATGGCGCCGCTAGCGAAACTCGCCAAAAATCGCAACACAAAATGCATGGGGTCAACGAGGCGGGCGGGCGGTTCTAAAGATCAAAAATCGAATTTATAAAAAAAATTCCCGCTTTTTTTGAATTTCTAGGCCTATTTTCATTCTCTGACTCCTCCGCCAACCCAACTAGATCACATTTTTAGCTTAGAAGTCTTGAAAATCCAGCAAAAACAGTCTAGAAACCGAAAACTTGGCATGGTGCCAAATTCTCCTCTATCCTCCCGAAATTTCTCTGCGTCTCTTTTCTCTAGAGGGGGGTACGGCCCCGCCGTTCAATCACGTGCCACTTACCAGAAGACGAGAGAGTGTACGATTTGAAGAGAGTGGCTAGAGATAGTAGGAGACGCAGAGAAGCGAGACGGAGGGAGCGGGGCGCTGCTGGCACTGTGCCAAGTTTTTTGCGCGCGCGCTTTTTCCGGGCGCGGTATTTAGTGAATACGGGCGGTCTCTTCTTCTTCTTCTTCTTCGTTGCCCATTAAATTAGTTAGGCCTTCTTCTTTTTTCGCCGTTTTTTCACAAGTTTCTACCCCCCGTGACGAGAAGAAGAAAAAGAAGACGTACTTTGTTTTGAACGTCTTCTGAATTTAGAAGAAGAAGAAGAATTGGGAGTTGATTAATCTGGAAGAAACAACTTGTTGCAGAAAAGAATTTGCAAAAAATGGGGAAATTGAGAAGAAAAAGGGAAAAATTGGAAAAAGAAGGAATTTTAGAAATTTTCAGAAAATGCAAAATTGAAATTCTGATTATTGAAATTTTCAGATTTTTGAAATTTTCAGAAACGGAACATAATTTTTTTTTGATTCCTAAGCCTCAGTAAAACTCCTAAGCCTCAGTAAAAAAATCCTAAGCCTCAGTAAAACTCCTAAGCCTCAGTAAAAAAAATCCTAAGCCTCAGTAAAAATCCTAAACCTCAGTAAACTTAAAAACGTCCACAACTTTCTTAAAAATTGACCTAGACGTCTGATTCTTTTACTAAAATGACTGTAATAAACTGGATAATATCCTTTAAGGATAATTACCTTAAAATTCAGGTTATTGAAAAGTTTGAATCAAAGGATTGTTCATTTTAATAGAATAAGTAAATTTTCCTGATCATTTTGGTGGTTGAATCAGCTTTCAAGGTCAATTATGAGCCAAGTTATGACCAATTCGAGTTTTAGTAAAAATCCTAAGCCTCAGTAAACATCCTAAGCCTCAGTAAAATCCCAAGCCTCAGTAAAGACTTCTAAGCTTTAGTAAAATCTCCTAAGCCTCCGTAAAAATTCCTAAGCCTCAGTAAAAATCCTAAGCCTCAGTAAAAATCCTAAGCCTCAGTAAAATTCCTAAGCCTCAGTAAAACTTAAAATCCTCATAACTCGCTTCAAAATCGTCCTAGAACATTGATTTTTCTACCAATATGACTGAAATATTCTCTAGAATGTTCTATTAAATGTAAAAATTAGTCTCAGTAAATATTCCTAAGCCTCAGTAAAAAAAAGTTATAAAAAAAAGAAACCTTAAAAAATTGAATTTTGCAGATTTGAAGTAAAATTTGAAAGTTCGGGGTTTTTAGAAAAGTAGAAGTTTCAGACTTTACTGGAATTTTTTAGGAACGTTTGGATTTTGAATTTTCAGATTTATTTTTTGGAAAATTTCAGATTCTTGTCGTCTGGATTTTCCGATTTTTTATGGAATTTTCAGAAACTTTGAAAATTCAAAATGTGCCATTAATTCTGTTAGATTTTCAGATTTCTAATAGTGGAATTTGGGCAAATTTGGAATTTTAGGATTTTCAAATTTCCTGACAAAACAAATTCTTTTAAACTGCAAAATGCCGACTAAAATCAAAAATGTCCATTCCTGACTCCAAAAAAAGCGAAAATGATTGGCAAAAATACGAATTCTTGTTCAAAAAATATATTAGTGTCAGGTACCAAGGATCTCCTTGTTGTTATGATAAGAACTTGTATTTCTTGTTTTCCAGTCTGCAAATTTCAGTCTGGAATCTAGAAAAGAGGAAGAGAGATTCCAGAATTATAAAACTACAGTAACCCGGGGAAGTTCGTTCTTTAAATTTTGAATAAATTTGTGTAGTTGGTCCTATCGACGGGCTAATTGGGATTATAGGGGGTAATTTAAAGAAGGCAAAGAATTGAGTGGATCGAAAAATTCAAACCAAGACCCTAGGGAACCGCCCATTGCTCATCATTAACCATACTCTCTTTTTTGTATGATTTGAATCCAACTGATCAGTTCAAATGCTAATTATCTCTCGATTGGAATCACTAATGAGCTATTATGGGGTGTCTGTCTAGACAATTTCATATGCACTTTTATACAGCAATGAACTAGATGGATAGTTGAGAAAATTCAAAGCTACAGTAACCTGACTAATTTCAGTTTCTAAAAGTCACGATCTCAAATTCAGCGATTTTTAGAAATTGAAACCTGGCAAGATTAAACCAAAAAAAATCAGGGTTACTGTAACTTGTGGGCTTGACAGAAGATTTTCAGAACTTGCCAGCTTCAGTTATGAGAGCTCGCTAGGTATCAGGGGACCTCTTTTTCTTGTGAAATAGGACCATCAAATCAGTGCTCTGACTAATCATAAAAGGCTCTAAGATCGTCAAGGATAGATTCAGGAACTTTCTAGAGATCCTAGAGATTATAATAATCGGAATATAAATCTCCATAGCTAATCCCAGAAGCTCAAACTAGCTAGAATCTTCTAGAAGCTAGCTAAAATCTCTCAGAAGCTAGCTAGAGCCTTCTAGTAGCTAGCTAGGTAGAATCTTCTAGTAGCTAGCTAAAACTTTCTGGAAGCTAGCTCTAGAACCTTGAAGCTTCAGCTAGATCTCAACTAAATCTCAGCTAGCTTAAGCTAGATATCAGTTAGACTTAAGCTAGCTCCAGCTAGATCTCAGCCAGATCTTAGCTAGCTTCACTAAGTCTTAGCTAGCTTCAGCAAGATCTCAGTTAAACCTCAGCTAGCTTCAACTAGATCTCAGCTTGCTTTATCTAGATCTAAGCTAGATTCATCTAGGTCTCAGCTAGCTTCAGCTAAGCCTAAGTTAGCTTCAGTTAGCCCTAAGCTAGCTGAAAGCTTCAAGGGGCTAACTCGAACCTTCTAGAAGCTCACACCTTGAAGCTTCAACTATCTAGAAAAGTACTCTGACCCGGAAGAAAAGTTTCTCCGTCTTTTCTTTTTTTTTTTCAATAAAAACCCTGAAGGTGAGAAATAGTGTAACTACTCTCATCAAAAAGTGATTGTGTGTGAGACAGAGACAAAGCGAGAGAGAGAGAGAGAGAGAGAGAGAGAGACAAAAACACGTGCTCGAGGGCTCCTGGAAGTCGGGTTGTGCTCTGTTTCCTCTCTCATGTGACACCACCACTCTGTACTTCTATTATAGTACCTGTGCTCTCTCTCTCTCGTGGTGCTGGCCGTGCCACCATAGGAATGTTGCCAAATTGACCCCTTGATTGACAGGAGAGAGCACAAACCAGAGAGGACAGTCCTTGCACAAAAAGTGCAACCGACTGCGCAAGAGAAGCGTAAATAATAAATCGGGGGTCCAATAAATACACCGATTATTATAAATATTGGGGGTTGATTGAGCACACACACACACACACAATCAAAACACAAACTAGAGAATCGTTCACCAATATTTGATATCCCATGGAGCGGGGAGGAGGAGCTGATCAAGATCAAAGGGTCGCATTTACTATGGGACATCATAATCCTGAGCTCTGAGTCTCTATGCTAGTCAATGAGATCGCTAGGACCTTATAGCTTCGATTAGCTAGAATCTGAGAGCGATAATCAAAGAGATCCAGATCAAAGAGTCTCTCGAACCCTGGGATCGTAGTCCTGAGTTCTGGAGATCGCATAGCTTCGATGAACTAGACAGAAAGGTCCAGAATTATTATGAAGATCAGAAGGTGAACCAAGAATATGATCAAGGGGTGCATCAAGTTAGAAGGACATGCCAGGACATCTAGAACTTCTAAGAGCTGATGTAGGAGCTAGACCAGAACCACAAGATGGAAGAATCATGATTCAACTAGGAGCTGAGACCCTCTAGAAGATCCTGGACCTGCTCTAAGGGCATCTAGGACCTCTACGACATTCTAGGGAGCTGATCTAAGAGGTGGACCAAAAAAAGAGTCATTAGAATCATTCTGAGGATCTGAACCGATTGATCTTGACCTAGATTCAGTGGATCTAAGCCAAGGGGATGAATGAAGGATCAGCTAGAGCTCAAACTGATTTGACGCTGATGCGATGATATAGAGGATGTAGGACTACCAAAAGGAGGAGTTGAACCTATTGATCTTCAGTGCAACTAAGCCAAAGGATCAGATAGCTTAGTCTAAACTGACCTTAAGATTTGGTAGACCTCTGGGATCTCTCAGTTGTGCTTGATCTAAATTTTTTTGAGCTATGGGGTCCCTTATGATCTAGATTGGTCAATGAAGAAATGTCAACTAGATTTTTAGACTTTAGGGGGACCAAGAAGCCTTGGACATCTAGAATCATGAGATCTGGCCAGGCTTATACACCGTAAACCGCCAACTTCAAGCTCAATTATCTCAATTCCTGTGAAAGATATCAAAAATTTGTCAACTGATAAAATGTAGCTGATATTATGATAAATAATTTATCAATTGACAACTTTTTGATATCTCTTATAAGAACTGAGAACATTGGGATAAAATTTGACGGGTTCTGTGGACTTCTATTACAGTGTTCCCGATAGATCAACCCACGGCTTTTATGAAGTTAACGTCTTCATAGTCACACGACTCTTTCCCTTCTAACCCCCTAATCACTAGTCTCCTGCTTCTCCATATATCATAATTATCGCCAGCGAAAAATAACAGAGTCACACCCTCCTCTTCTTCCCAACTATACTAAATCCAAAAAATTGGGATTTGTAGACAGGGGAAGAGGACGCGGTTGTTGTGGGGTAGAAGCCCCTGGGGGATACGGTAGCTATGGATATAGAGCCAAGCTTCCATGCGAAGATGAACGGGGTTCATTTTAAAAAGCTCTAAGCCTCAGTAAAATGTATTTCTTGAGATCCTCAACCTTATCTAGCTGTGGCATGACCCATATCCTGCGATACGGTAGCTTAGTTCCCTCAGCAATTGCATCTTGGGAAAAAAACGTTTTAAACTTCACTTTTACTGAGGCTTAAGATTCTTGAGGTCCTGGAACTAGATAACTCGACGCCGCTTGAGATCCTGGATCTGATCGCTGTGACTTCATCTAGGTATCTCAATAGAAACTTTGAGGAACTGCTTTATAAATCAAGGATCTTGGGATACGGTACCCCTGTAGCTTCCTCGAGCAAGAGCACAACTGCCTGAGGAGCCGAGCTTCCTGAGAGATACGGTAGCCATAGCTAGCCTCAAATAGTGCCCAAAGAGCCTCGACAAAAAAATGAGATAATTTTCCCCTGCCCAGCTGGCCTACCCCTCTAAAAATGGGCGGTTAAAATGCGCGAAATCTAGGTAGGGGGGGGGGGGTCCTTAGTGTATCTAGACAAACGCCTGATGGTAGTGTCTGGCACCATGAGCACGGGCCTCTTCTTCGTCTTTTTGAGACGAAAAGAGCAGCTGGTGTCACATGTAGAGCAGAATAGAAGGATGGAAAAAGAATAGGACACATCGAAAGTTCGAGGGGTAGAATTCTACGGGAGGGAGATTGATGGGCACTTTTCGAAGGCATCGAGAATCGGACACCTTGGCATGATCTAGAAAATTTAGAATCAAGAAGAATACTATGATGAAGCTTCGTCAGTACCATCTTCTGGAAGCTAGAGGATCTAGGCAAGGTTCCAAAATTATATTCCGGCAATGAAGATAGGAAGCCTACTAACTCGTTTCTGAGCGCTCTGATGAGTCAAGATCGGACAAGAAAGGTTTGTAGTCTTAAAGGAGGACAGACATGAAAATTTTCAAAATTTTAGTTTTCTGATATTTGAGACAGTACAATCGGAAAATAACAATGGACACCAAACCGTAACTCCCTGTTACTGTACAACAGAAATGAGCGGAATAAAAATGTTGAAAATCAGGAATAAGGAATAAGGAAGGAAAGAATTTCCGAACGAAGGAAGATTTCATTTTGTCTTGAAAAACACTGTTTATTTTAAAACACGAAAAACGAAGAGAGAACTCACAAACCGAGACACAAATAAGAAAAATGGAGAGGAACTTTCAAACTAGAATTAAAAAACTAAAAAACAAAATCATAATTGTGAATTATCAGTTTTTAAGGCCATAATTTTTTAAATTGAGTGAACAAAAAGTTAATTTGTCAACAGTGTCGTAATTCAATCGGCTTCTTTTTGGGGTACAGATGAGGCCCGACACACTCCTTTTCTGTTCTGACGAAGAATTCGTCAAACTTGCTCCGTTTTTTAGACATTTTTTCTGAAGTATTTAGTAATTGTAAAAACCAAATTTATTTCGAAAAAAACACTGAGAAAAAATCATAACTTTTCCAAGATTTCAAAAAATTTTTTTTCGAAAAACGGTGCAAAGGTGCTCCGCTGAACATAATGTTACGCGGCAATTTAGAGCGTTCAAATTTTTTTTCCTAGTTTTGAGAATTTTTTTCTGATTTTTGATAGAAAAAGTTTTAAAGTTTTGAAGAGGAATAACAAAAAAAAACCAGGAAGAAGGAAGAAGGAATAAGGAACAAAATTAAAAAACTCGGAAGAAGGAATAAGGAATAAGGAATAAGGGATTCCGCTCATGTCTGATAGACAGTGATTTATTGCTCTGTCTCGTTTCTCTGCGTCTCTCTCTCTCTCTCTCTCTCTTTCAATAAGAAAAAAGAGTAGTACTCTGTTGCTAGTTTGACGAAGAATTCGTCAAACTTGCTCCGTCACTACAGGGTGGTGTGCAGGAAGGGCGAGGCCAGGAGGCGTAAACCGACTGGTTAAAATTAAAGGTAATTTACAGAAGGCAAAGAATTGACTGAATTTTGAGGGACCAAGATCGAAAAACTGGATTTAGTTTTTCCGAAAAATCCTCAATGAAGTTTGAAAAAAAATCAAACTTCAAACCAAAATTAGCAGTACCTGAAGGTTGTGTCTTGTGGTACTTCGTCATGCAGCTAGGCTGTCGGGCTAGCTAGACCGATTCGAAAAGGAAAGAGATTTCAGAAACTTAAAAATCTCTAAAAATTCTTAAAGGTGGGGGGGGGGGTCATGAAAAAATAATGTTCTCGAAATTCCGTTCAAAGATGCCCCTCGAGGAGTTGAACTTGTGAGGGCGATGATTGAGGGTGCGGCGCCGCTACCGACTGAGCCATGCGGGAGAAACTGGAGCGGGCGCCCGATTGCATACATAAAGGCGAGGACGACAGCTGTACGCAGAGTGACATTAAGCGTTGTACACCGTTACGGTAGAATGCATACTCTGGCCCCAAAAATCCCCCGTAAAATCTCCTGTCCCCCCACCTTTAAAACCTTCTGAAGACTTCAAGAGCTCCAAAATCGTGTCTGTGAGCTTTTCAGGAAGCGGAATCTCAGATCTAGTAGCTTCAAGATCTTGTCTATGGAGTCTCAGGCTTCCCAGAAAAGCCTTAGAATTTGAAAATCTAGAATTCTTGCCAATGATTCAAGACTACAAAAATCGCAAAACGAACTTGACAACTGTGCTCTTCTCTGCATCTTCTTGGATCTCTCCAGAACCTTCCAGAGAACTTTATTCTTTCAAAAAAAAAAGTGAGTCATCTTTATCATTACACCAGAGCTAGCAGCTCGGAGCGGATATACTGATTGATTAGACACTTTTTTCTTAGCTTCTTAGCTTCTGCAGCAACAGAGTACTACTCTTTTTTCTTATTGAGAGAGAGAGAGAGAGAGAGAGAGAGAGACGCAGAGAAACGAGACAGAGCAATAAATCACTGTCTATATAAGATGGAGAATGAGTTCTCTGCTTGTGAGCCCCTAGAGGAGCTAAAAGTGGGCGGAGCTTTCAGAGAGAGCACATTTCCATAGATTGGAGGGAACCACTACAAAAAACATGGAGTCACTAGATTCTTTAGAAATTTGAATTTGTAGGAACATTTGTGCTAAATTTACTCAGAATTTTGAGACTTTTGAATTTTACAAAAATTTGGAAATTTTGAAAAATTGGAATATTTTTTGAATTTTTTAAATTTTTTCAACTTAGTTTTTCAAAATTTTCAGATTTTCTAGAATCGATTTTTGGCTGAAAATTTCAGTAGGAGGCAGTAAAAACGGCAACATTTTGCCGCTTTTTCTGCAAAAATGGACAAAAAATTGGGAGGGAATATCATAAATTCAGCTCTTTTTATTACCAAAAAAAGGAAAAAATCGAGAATTGCGGAAGGGGAAAAAAGTGAGATCAAAATAGAAAAGAGCCAAAAAAAAAGACTGAAAAACGCTGAAAATCGGAGAATAATGAGTTTTTATAGAGAAAATGTGGCACCTGTACTAGAAAATTTAAATTTTTCGGGATTTTTTGGGACCAACTGGGATGCAAGAAAAAATTGATTGGGGTGAGCAATTAGAGAGAAAAAGAAACAAACTAAAGAGACTAGAGAGAGAGAGAGAGATGGAAATCGGGTGAAAAAAGATACCGTAAAACCCGTAATATAAGAGCCCCCTTACTGTAAAGTTTGAGCTCAATTATCTCGGTTCCTATGAAAGATATCAAAAATCTGTCAACCGATAAAATTTAGCTCATATTATGATAAACATTTTATCAGTTTGCAGAGTTTTGATATCTTTGTCACGAACCGAGATAAATTGGCTCAAAGTTGAAAGTCAGGGGGCCATTCTATTACAGGTTTTAGGGAAAAATAAGAAGAAAAAAGAGGAAAATAAAGGGGGCGGAGCCTATTTTTCGGTTTCCAGATTTTTTTAATTAAAAAAAAACATTTTTCGTTCAATTCTTAAGGATTTTAAGACTTTAAAATGTCAAATTTTAGTTCAAAAATCAAAATTTTAAGCTAAACTCCGCCCCCAAATTTCCCCAAGGGGCGGAGCCAAGAGATTCAATTTGAAATCCGAATTTTTTCAGATTTTTTTGAATATCAAAAATTTCCAAAAACTCAAAAGTTAGAAATCCATTTCAGCCGAAAAAAACTGAAATTTTCTAAGCTCCGCCCCCAAATTTCCGCAAGGAGAAAAAAGGGGTGGAGCCATGAATATCAAAAAATCCAGATTTTTTAGTCCAAAAAATGGGGTTTTCAGGTTTTTTAGGTTTTCAAAATTTTCGCTTTTTTTTGAAAATCAGATTTTTAGAGCTAAAAATTCTAATTTCCCAAGCTCCGCCCCCCGAAATTTTCCATATTTTTCTCTATTTTTCAATTTAATAAAGGACCAGCCGGGGAGAGTGAAAATGGGATGACAATAAAGCACACAAAAAAACACACAAACACCAGAAAAAAATCTATGTGAAAATTAACATAAAAATCTCTAAAAATGGCCTAAAAATGACAGAAAGGGGGCAAAAAAGCTCTGAAAATGATGGAAAAAACGTTATTTTGCAGTCACAATAGGTGTATTATGCTCCAATAAGCTCTCATATTGATCGTTCGGAAGACTGGAACTGGAAATTGTCAATTTCTGTTGCTCGGTGAGTTTCGAGGCATCGATCAGCTCGACAGCTTGCTTTTCGATCGACTCCGAATCGCAACGAGACTGAAAATGACGGAAAAATCAGTTAATTTTGGATCCTCGCTTTGAAAAATCGCTTAAAATCAGCTCAAGTCCCCGAAAAACGCCCAAAAAGACGATTTTCGAAAATTGTTTAGATGGCTCAGTGGGATTTTCGAGGAAAAATTTGGATCTAGAGGTCCCGGGTTCGAATCCCACCGGTGGCAACTTACCGTAAAACCTCTAATAGAACGACACCCGGATCGTCCACTTTGAGCCTATATATCTCACTTCTTTTGAAAGATATCAAAAAGTAGTTAACTAGTAAAATGTTTATCAGGATATCAGCAACATTTTACTAGTTAACCACTTTTTGATATCTTTCACAGAAAATGAGATATATAGGCTCAAAGTGGACGATCCGGGTGTCGTTCTATTAGAGGTTTTACGGTAAATTGTTTTCTGGGGTTTTCAGTGGCGGAAAGTTTGAAAATCGAGGTTTTATTGTTCAGAATATGCTGAGCAATCCTGATTTGACTTCAGTAAAAATCCTAAGACTCGGTAAAAAATCCTAAGCCTCAGTAAAAAATCCTAAGCCTCAGTAAAAATCCTAAGCCTCAGTAAAAATTCCTAAGCCTCAGTAAAAATCCTAAGCCTCAGTAAAAATTCCTAAGCCTCAGTAAAAATTCCTAAGCCTCAGTAAAACTACAATTCGCTGTAACTTTGCTCAAAATCGCGCTAGAAATGTGATTTTTCCACCAATACGACTGGAATTGCTATTTATCCAGATTTTGCTATTTTTTTGGAATTTTTTCATAAAGAATTCGGTGGAAAACGACTGAAAATGACGGGTTTTGGGTGAAATTCAGAATGCAGGATTACTGTAGGAATTGCACTCTAAAAAATTGGCCCTAAAATGACAAGTTTGGCTGATTATTTGAGCGGAAAATCGATTTTTCAAAGGTTTTAGACCACAGAATGGCTCAAAATCGCCCGACCAACCTTCTGTCTCCGATTCCTCAACGCTTTGAATGTCAAATGAACAGCAGCACCCAACAACAGTGGTCCCGGTGTGAACGCCGCCACAATCACCGGAATCAACGACCCAATATCGGCATCCGGCTGTCCGAACGACGCTTTCAGAAGCAGAATCGCGATCCCCGTATTCTGAATTCCAGTCTCCACGGCGATGGCAGTGACGTCTTCTGGCTTCCGTTTGGTTAGAAGAGCCGTGAAGCACCCGAACATGAATCCACACCATGGAAGGGCGAGACCTCCGATCAACGCGGGTCCAGTGAGCATTCGGAACATGTAGAGGTTGGTTAGAGATCCAAAGATCACAACAAAGATCATAACAAAGATCACAAACGGTCTCATCACTTTCCGAGCCTTCGCCGCCCACTCTGGCTTGAATTTCTTGATTGCGATTCCAATGAGCAACGGGAGAATCAGCGTGACCAGCTGACTAGCAATCTTTCCATAAGGGACTTTGATAACGGCTTCTGAATTGAATCCCTGCAGGAATGGATGTCCAAGGAAGTACAACCAGGCAGGCATCATCACCAATGAGCATATCGTTGAAATAAAAGTCATTGTTACTGATAAATTCAGATTTCCATCTAGGAGAAGTGTCCAGAAGTTGGAAGCTCCGCCTCCTGGCGAGCATCCAGTGACGAAAAGTCCCAGGGCCATTGAATACAATCCACGTGGCATGAAGATGGCATAGGCGATGAGATACGAGAGCAGAGGCATGATTATGAATTGAGCGAAGAGGCCGATCGCTGGGGCGACTGGTTTTTTGAGCGTTGCGATTACAGATTCGATGTCGAGCTGGAAAAGAAGACGTTGCTGTTCTGGGACTTCAGAATTCATAGAATTTTTCGGCTTTTTAGACAATTTTAGGTCCATTTCTCTCATTTTTCAGTCCTTTTAAGAGTGTTTTCAGTCATTCTCACCTCACACCCCATCATAACATTGGCCATCGAAATCAACACCACTACAGAAATGACGAAATAGACAGTCAATCTTCTGGACTCCGCCGACCGTACCACCCATACATCCAACCACGAATCTCGATTACTACTTCTCTGCGTCTCTTCCTTCGCCATAGTCTCTTCAGCAGCGAAATCAGTCTCGTTCCACGTGGCAGCCGGCACCAGTCGAACTTTCATCGCCGTCTTGCCCAAAAGATTCCCGTTAATTGTGATAATCGTCTCCGTTTCATAGAATTGACCGTTCAGTCGAAATTGCTCAGTTTTCAGCTTTTCTCCATACTCCGCCGTCGCCGTTTCCGGATGAAATGAGCTGGAAAATGAGGAAATTCATAGTAAAAATCCTAAACCTCAGTAAAAATTTCTAAACCTCAGTAAAAACGTTCTTAAGCCTCAGTAAAAATTCCTAAGCCTCAGTAAAAAATTCCTAAGCCTCAGTAAAAATTCCTAAGCCTCAGGAAAAATTTCTAAGCCTCAGTAAGAGTTCCTAAGCCTCAGTAAAAATTCTAAGCCTCAGTGAAAATCCTAAGCCTCAGTAAAAAATTCTAAGCCTCAGTAATAAATCCTAAGCCTCAGCGAAAAATAAAAATCGCTCATAACTGTCTTCAAAACCGACCTAGAATACTGATTTCTGGACGAAAATGTCTGGAATTTTCTGTATTTTTCAGACTCACTTGACATTGAGAAGATACTTCTCAATATTGTCCGCTTCGAATTCCTCCTTCGGAAATTGTACGGTAGCAGTGACGTTCGTCGATGCGTACTCCTCCAAATCGTGAATCGATTGTGGTGTGTAACTGACAGACATCGAACGTGTCAATTCTGCAGAAACCGTCGAGGAGAGCTGTAAAAGAAGGGGAAAATTAGTTTATTCTGACTGAAAATCTGAAAAAATTTTTTTTCTGATTCTAAAAAGCCCAGAATCGGTCGAAATGGACCAAATTTGAAATTTCAAAAAAAATTAAATGCTGAGCAATCGAAATTTAGGCGCATTCTAGACAATTTTCCTTGATTTTCAGCTCATTTTCAGTCAAATTTCAGTTTTTTAGCTCAAATTTTCAGCTCAATTTTGATTTTTGAAAATTTTTTAAGTTTTCAAATTTCGATAATTCGTATTTAATTTTAAGCTCAAAAAAATTATTTTCCAGAATTTTAAAGGCTCTTTTTCGAGATTTTTCTGGAATTTACAGCCATCAATTCGAGATTTTTTCAGTGGAAAAAAGGCTTGAAAATCATAGATTCTGGTTGAAAATAGTCATTTTCAGCGCTTTTTTCAATTTTAAAAGTCTCAAGTTTTCAAAATTTGCAATTTTAAGCTCTGAAACCCCTAGAATGAATTTTAGCAGAATTCTAAAGGCGTTTTTTCGATTTTTCTGGAATTTTGAGTCAATTTCAGCCAATTTCAACCAATTTAATAATAACATTCAAAATTACCTGTAACAAGAGCCGGATAATCAGCACCATGGGGCATTGTTTTCCGGAAATGTGACCCATTTTGCGTTAACCACAAGAAGTCCCCAAAAAGGACTCTGAAATTGAGAGAATTAGGTTAAAATTCGGGAAAAATGGAGGAAAAGGCGGAGATATATGAAATCAGTGATAAAAAACTGATAAAAATTGGGAAAATGGTGGAAAAGGGGGGTGGGAATTAGCATTTTCATTGGTTTTGGGTGGTTTTTCACACACAATTTTTAGAGGGAAATAGTATAAAAATAGGTGAAGAAATAGAAAAAATAAGTTAGAGAGATAATATTTTAGAAATTAAAAAAAAAACTCAAAAAATGGAAATTTTAAGATTTTAAGAGCCAGATTTCAGGTTTAAAATGGGGAATTTTGAGAGTTGAAATAAGAAAATTTGGGGAGCGAAAATTGGAATTTTGAATCAAAAATAGGAAATTTCGGAACCGAAATTTGAAAATTTCAGAGCCAAGAATAGCCAAATTCCAGCTCAAAAATTGGTGTTTTCAGCGCAGAACTCGCAATTTCAGCTCAAAAATCCCAAAAATCTCTAAAGGAATAACAAAGAGAGGAGACCTCAGAGAAACTGAGATCTAGAGGAATACAATGGATAAAAAATGGTGTACAGAAGCAACAAATATTTAAAAAAATATATATATATTATAGTGCATTTTTCCATTGTGATGGGGGTTTGACTTGGAGACGTTGACGACGTCTAGTAGCGACGACGATTGCTGCAAAAAAGAAAGGATTGAGAATGAACGCTTTTGAATTGGAAGAAGAAGAAAAATGAGGAGGCAAAAATCTAGTTTTGTGAAGGAGAAAGTGAACTTTGAGGATTTTCCAGTACTTTTTATAGAAAAAAATAGCAGAATTCTAGGAGGTATACGGTAGTTTCGGCATCTCTAACTTGAAATTCATTAATTTTAGCTCAAAAAATCTGAAATTTCGACTAGAAAATTGAAAGTTTCAAGATTTAAAAATCGTAATTTAGACTTGAAAATAGCAAATTTCAGCTTTAAAATAATAGTTTTCAAGGCAATAAATCCAATAATTCTAGTTTTGACTTGAAATTCATCAATTTTAGCCCGAGAAAGTCTAAAATTTACAGATGAAACATACCCAATTTTGACTGGAAAAAACATAAAATTGAAGATTAACGAATTAAAAATCGCAATTTTCGGCTTAAAAACACCCAAAATGTATTCAAAACACGGATTTTTCGAATGCCAACCGCAAATCATCAATAAAATCACAAAAAATCAGATGTTTTCGATCTCCCACTTCCTCTCTAAATTCCACGAGAAAGAGAGAATTAGAGAGAGAGAGAGAGAGAGAGAGAGGCCTACAATTTAATCTAGAGACACAAAAAATGAAAAGGCAAACACCTCTCAAACATGAATCAGGTTGTGTGGTTTATAGCCAATCATCATCACTAGAAAACCGTAGAAAAGAGAAAAGACCGTAGAAAATGAAGGAAAATGTGTTCGTTGTGTGTCTCCTCGGGGTCTAATCATCATAAAAACTACAAAGGACACAGTCAGAAGAGATGATGTGGTCAAGGAGATAGTGTGTCCTATCTATTAGACATCCTTTCAAGGATGTTCTAGATTAGAATTTCTGGATTCTAAGGATCTTAAGGATTCAGATGCTCTGCTAGGGTCATTGATAGCAATTTTGACTCGAATTGCGGAAATTCCGTAGCACACCTGATGGCTCTAACGCCAACAAAAATCGAGAAGACGTATGATATAGTGGACATTTCCGGTGAAATAAGACACGCCGGAGAAAAGGAGGCGGAGTCTAGAGCCTGCTCCTCCTTCACGAAGTAGACGATTGGTTAGAATAGAAGAAGATGATGATGATGATGCTCAGCAATAAATCAAATGAAAATTCCTAAGGCTCCTAGAAGTCAGTAGCCGCCAGGAAGGCGGAGCTTAGTGGTTGCTGGAAGAGCCCTAGAGGGGTATGGTAGGTGAGATATGAGCAGTCTGACAAGGAGAATCTGATAAGGAGTAGGAGGGCAAGTGTGACGTAGACAGGTCGGAATTTTGAAGGAGAAAAAAGCTGAAACTTTGCGAATGCTTTAAAAATGAATCTGAACTATATGAAATCTGAATCTAAACCTACTGGAATTAAGGCAAGCTCTAGTTGAGCAGTAATTTCGTAATTAGTACAGAATTTCAATCAAATCTAGTTCAAAAATAGCGTTAAAATAGCCAAAAATCCATTAGGCCACCCAGAGAAAACCCAAAGAATCAAGTGTTCATCAGAATTCTATCTCTACGTCTCTCTGAAGAAGAAAAAAGTGTATTTTCTAGTCACTTTTCGCACGTCTTCTCGTTATTTTCTCTTCCAATTTCACTCTTTTTTCTATAAAGGCTTGGCAAAAGAGGTCATCAGAAAATGAATCTAAATCTACAGAGAAACATCCAATTGTTATGGTTCATATATGAGTGATTTGTAACCAACAACCATACGGGCTGTGCGTGAAAAGTTAGAGATAAAGAGATAGAGGGACTGCTGGAGAGAGACGCAGAGATACGAATTGCGTCATGAAGAAACACGGGCGGAGGAAAGAAAAGAAAATAGAAGAATGAGGATAGGATCAAGAAAAAGAGGGAAAAAAGGTAGAAAAACGGTCAAGGATATATTGAGATTAGAACATCTCTAATGGCAGAAACTGAATTTTAGACCTGGTAAAGAGCCTAAAAAAGGATTAAAGATTAGCTAAATTTAGCCCTGAAAATGAGCCCAAAAATTTGCCATAATTTAGCTAAATTCTAGTCTCGAAAGCTAGTTTAAAGTTTGCCTTAAAATAGGTCAAAATTCAGCCGAATTTTAGCCCTGTATATGAGCCAGAAAATGGGTCAAAATTCAACTAAACTCGTGGGAAATCGGAGCTAGAGTTTCCCCCAGGAAGAAAACTTTCAAAAAGTCACGTTTTCTCCTGGAAAGCAAAATTCTAGGTTCCTTTGTCTCTAAAAATGACTGAAAATGGCTAAAAAGAGACCGAATCTAGGGTTCAACCTATCTGAAAATGACCATAAATTCTCTGAGAAAAAAAAGGTACTCGTCTTACAAATTCCACTAATCCGTCACTATTGAGAAATTAGAAGTGTCTATCTAGTCTAAATTGGCAATTTTTCTTAATTGAAAATTCTTTTGGAGCAGCTAATTAATTCCTAATTCTCCTCCTCTTTTAGGTTCTACACGTATTTTCAAATTCATGGGGTAGAAGGCGAGAAGGAGGAAATTAATTTCCTCCTCCTGGAAGCTTTGCGAAACCAGTAAAATGCCAATTTAATTAGAAAAAAACGGGTCCCAGGGGTTTCTCGGGAACTATCACAAAGACAGAGCTTTTGGCTCAAAAGTCGACTGGAAATTCCCTGAATTCTGATTCCAAAAATCCCTATTTTTCCCTTTATTTTCCGCGAAGGGGCGAGTCAATTCAATTAGAAAATTCCAGAGCAAAAATAACAATAATAAAGAAAGGAAGGGAAAAACTCACTCGAATGATGACGACGAGCCAAAACCACCGCTTCCTCCTCGATGATCGTCATGACGGAATGACGATGAGGACGAGTTGGAGAAGGCGGGAACTGAAAGAAAAACGATGATAAATAGGAGAAATATGTGCTCAAATTGTCTAGAAAAACAAGAAAAATGGCTCTATAAATGACATTTTCATCCGTATAACTCCAAAAATCATGGTTCCAAAACTACATATGACTCCAAAAATGACATTTTAGGGCCCCTATATCTAGAAAAATAAGAAAAATGACTCCAAAATGGCATTGTCAATGTTCTGGCTTCAATAATCATGGTTCCAAGACTAATTTTAGCTCTAAATGTGGTTTTCAGCTCAATTATAACGCCTGAACTGTCAAAAATAGCGAGTTTCAGCTCGAAAATTGACAATTCTGTGTCAATTTACACATAAAATGAGTTCATTTTACGCTCTACAAACGGAGCAGCTAAATAGGTGTTAAAGTTTGTTTTAGCTATGTGTGCAATCATAATTCCAGGGAGTCCTTATCACACAATAGTGAGATGATGCTCTTCTTTTCTAATAAAAAAGCAACTTTTGCAACATTTTTCCCGGTAAATATTATGATATCATTTTTGAACTTTATTAGCCAATTCTTGGAATTCCTCATTTTCAGGCCATTTTTCTAATTTTTAGATCATTTTTTATTATTTTTTAAGTGATTGTTCTAATTTTTCAGGTTCCATTTCTGAGTTTTTAAAGTCGTTTTCCCAATTTTCAGATCATTATTCAGGTGATTTGGGTCAGCTTTTTAGTGTTTTTAGGCCATTTTTCCAACTTTTGGTGATTTTTAGGGTTGTTTTGGGTCATTTTTCCGTGTTTTTAAGTCTTTGTTTTCAATTTTGGGTCATTTTTTTCAGTTTCTTCCCCCCAAGTTTCTCTGAAAACCCTCTTACCTGAATACATCGGACGTCCGAATGGATCGACTGATGGACGATCCTGTCCTCCACCGCTTCCACTGTTATAGGCGCGATCGAATTGGGCGCTGAAAAATGGAATAGATATGTATTTTTCTGGTCCAGACAGCTCAAATTTAGGCTATTTAGGCTTAAATTTAGGGGAAATTTAGGCTATTATAGCTCAAATTTAGGTTTTTTTTTTTTGATTTCAGGCTGAAATTTTTTTGTTGAGAATTTCCAATCTAGAATAGTCAAACTTCTGAATTTACGATTTTCTCAACTTTTAGAGTATGAAATTCTCATTTGAAGTATATGTTAATCCAATTTTTCGATTTTCCAGCTTTAGAATTTCTAGAAGATTCCCCTATATTTCGTAAGAATCATTAGTCAGGAAATGAATAAATTATGAATGTTTTCATACTTTAAAAGGCTCATTTCCGGTAAACACGAGAGGATCTGACTACGTAAAGGAGGAAACTAATGAATTCTATGCACGAAATGCTGGAATATGTAAAATATATAAATTCAGGCAGAACGATGACAGGATTATGATGAAATTTCATAGGTAAAATGTGCTAAAGGGGATTTTCTAGTTCGAATTCGAAATTTAGCGAATTCTGAACTGAAATTCCCAGGTTTTGAAGCATTTTCAGAGTCAAAATTCACTAACTTTCAAGGTTTTATCCTCTAAAATTCAAGATTTCATACCCGAAACAATCAAATTTCTGGCATTTTCCCCTCAAATTGAATAAGATATGTATTTAAACTCACTATCCATATCCGGCAAAGGCGTCGGCTCTCGGCGGAGCTCGTTGCGATGATGTCGATGAGGAGAAGGAGTCGTTTCGGTAGGAATGGGTGCGTTGAGTGGCTGAAAAAAGGGATTATGATGGATCGGGGAACTCGAAGGAGAAAAAAAGTATCCAGATGTCATTTTTGAGGGATTATGACAAATATTTATTGAAATAAACAAAAATTTCAAAGACTAGATTCTAGTTTAGAGACGCAGGTATCAAATGGCCAAAATTTGGACGAAAGCGGTCCAAAAACGGCCGAAAACGGTCCAAAATCCACTGAAAATGGTACCAAATATGCCCAAAATGATCCGAAATAGGCCTAAAAATAGTCTAAAAATCGCTAAAAATTGTCTGAAATATGCCTAAAAGATTCTAAAATAGGCTTAAAATTATCCAAACCGGGTCTAAAATGGTCCGAAATCAGCCTAAAATGGGTTAAAATGGTCCAAAAGTTGGTCATTCGAGCCATTTTAATGAATTCTAGATCATTTTTGGCGAGTTTTGGACCGTTTCTAGCGAATTTTAGACTTTTTTTGTCTAAAATTTTAAGCTCAATTTCAATTATTTTTGTCTAATTTTGGCAATTTTTACTCACATCGACTCATTCCACGATCACTACGTCCGCCTCTTGGTCCTCCTCTTGGATGACCTCCTCCTCCACCTCTCGACGACGAACTTCCACGTGGCGATGGTCGGGATCCTCCTGATCTCGGTGGCGATGAACGTCGCCCACCGCTCGTCGGTCCTCTTCTCGGAGCACTCGATCCGCCACGTGGCGTCGATGATTTCTCTGGAGCACCCCCTCCTCGTTTCGATGGCGATGGAGCACGCTTCTTTAGAACCGGACCACGAATCGTCGAGCCGGCTGGACGTTTCGGCGCAGGTGCTACGGTAGACTGACGCTTCTGACGAGCCTGACGCTGTTGTTCCGCCGTACGACGACGTTGATCATAGTAGGTGATGAGGGATCCGAAGTGGGCTTCGACTGAAAGAAAGAAGTTTTTAAAGTTTTCTAAGCCTCCGAAAAATCCCTAAGCCTCCGAAAAATCCCTAAGCCTCAGTAAAAATTCCTAAGCCTCAGTAAAAAACTCCTAAGCCTCAGTAAAAAACTCCTAAGCCTCAGTAAAAAACTCCTAAGCCTCAGTAAAAACGTTCTTACGCCTCAGTAAAAATCCCTAAGCCTCAGTAAAAATTCCTAAGCCTCAGTAAAAAACTCCTAAGCCTCAGTAAAAAACTCCTAAGCCTCAGTAAAAAACTCCTAAGCCTCAGTAAAAATTTCTAAGCCTCAGTAAAAACGTTCTTACGCCTCAGTAAAAATTCCGTAAGCCTCAGTAAAAATTCCGTAAGCCTCAGTAAAAATTCCATAAGCCTCTGTAAAAAAATTCAACTTGCCATAAATCGCTTCAAAATCAACTTAAAAACATGATTTTTGTACCAAAATGACTGAAATTTCGTGAAGAACATTTCGGGACACTAAAATCTCAAAATTTCAGTCTGAAAATTTTAGATAACTACCTAAAAAATAAAACCAAGACTACGTGTGTTTCCTCACAAATTCTGTGGTATTTATACAAGATGAGGGAAAGGTACATAGGTCATGGTAGAGGGTGGGTGGCGGCGGCGGTTTGAGCAAATAATGATGAAAAAATAGGGGAAGGAATCCAAAAAGTTTGTTTCGATTGACTCAAAATTATTCTGGTGGGGCAGCTGTTCAATTGTTTTTGCAAATAAATCCAATTTTTTGAAAAAAAATTTAAAATATTTTGAACTAGATGTGTATTTGGGGATCAAAATTGAACATTTTCAGATTTTTATTTTTTACCATTTGTGGCTCTTCTGGGACCTTTCGGCCTTTCTTTTGGAGTTTAAGCCCTATTTCAGCGATTTTCAGATCAATTTCAACACTTTCTACGGCAATTCTAGCTTTAAAAAAAAGCGTTTCAAATCAAATTTGGCTCATTTGCACCTAATTTTCGAATTACGCCTAACTTCTAACCCCTATTTTAGCGATTTTCAGATCAATTTCAGCAAAGATTAAAGCATTTTTCAGCCAATTCTGGCTCATTTCAAATCCAATTTTCATCCTTACCTCCTCTCATGAACACATTACATCTCGTCGTCTTCTCTCGTTCTTCTGATTGCTCATTCTTATTCTTCTTCTCCTCGTCATCCTTCTTTTCTTCTCCTTCTTTTTCTGGCTCTCCGGCCGCGTTCTTTTTAGCTTCCTTATGACGGATAAAAACAAACGAACGGCTCGCATGGGCGGCGACGGCTTCTTGGGCGGTCTCGAACTTCACGATGACGCATGGGCTTCTGGAAATATTGGACTTAGAATGAAAATTGAGCATTTCAAGTCGTTTTTGATCTAAAATCAACAAAGAGCTTGATTTAAGCATCTCTAAAATGCTCGAAAATCATTCTGAATGGAAAATTGAGCATTTTAGCTGAATTTTATGCTCAAAATGCTCAATTGTATTCTCAAATGACCTAGAATGATCCGAATGGATTGGAAACAAATCTTCAAGATTTTCGGGTCATTTTAAGCTTGAAAATCTCAAAAATTCGATTTTTAGCTGAAAATTGTCTTCAAAACGCCTTAGACTACTCCAAATGGATATACAATCGAAATTGAGCATTTTAAGTCGTTTTTGAGCTAAAATTATCGCAAAAGTGGCTCCAAAAGGCTCTAAAATGCTCGAAAATCATTCTGAATGAAAAATGAGCATGAAAATGCTCCACATTTGACTCGGAATGCTCTAAAGTGATTGAAAATGAAATTTCAAGCTGAAACTTTCCGCATTTAGCGGAAAATGACACTTTAACATATTTCAAAGCTGAAAATCTCTACAAACGGCTCAAAAAATCATTCTGGCTAAAAAAACAGCATTTTAGCTGGATTTCATGCTGAAATTATTCCTTTTCTTTACTGAAACCCCCCCCCCCCCAAAATGCTCAAAATTGACCGGAAATGAAATTTCTGGAGTTTTGAAACATTTTGAGCTTCAAAAGCTCTATTTCAGTTGAAAACTGGCTTCAAAAGGCTCCAAAATGACCCAGAATGCTCAAAAATCATTCTGAATGTAAATGAGAATTCTAGCTGGATTCTGGGCTGAAAATTCTCAATTTTTAGTCATTTTCTCACAAAAACTGTCCCGAAACCGCACTTTTTTTCAGATCACCGAACTTTCTAGGCAATTTAATGCTAAATTTCACGGAATTCTCTTACCCCATCTCATCCTTAACCAATTCACACCCAATCACCGATTGATCCGGGAACCATTCACATGCATTATCCAACGTTGGAGTGTATCCCTCTGGCAACGTCTTGATCACCAGCTCCATCATCCGTGGCGTCGGCTTTATCAATCTTCCCAGTTTCCCCTCAAACTCCTCCTTTCGCTTCAACGACACCTGAGTTTGTGGCAGGAACACTTTGATTCGTCTGGCGTCTCCACTTCTAAAGTAGATCAAATGTTTCAGTGCCTCGTCCATAATAGCAACGAATGCCGGAAAATGGAGGACGAGTTTTCCGAATATCTGACGACTTCCCTCTCCGGAGAATCGAGCTGGAAAGTTGATCTCGACAGAAGTGGCCTTCTGAATAGTACGGTAGATGAAGACGTCGTTGAGATCGGACCACATCAGATTCTCGATGATCAGCTTCTTCTCGTCACGATTTCCTTCGCACACTGGAAAGATCAAAATTGAATCATGGAACCTGTATTAAAAGGGCACCAAAACCGCCAACTTTGAGCTTGATTATCTCGATTCCTGTGACAGATATCAAAAATGCCTCAACTGATAAAATTTTGTGTTGTTATGATAAACACTTTATCAGTTGACAAATTTTTGATATCCTTTCACAGGAATCGAGATAAGCTTCTATTTAAGTCTAAAAAGACACATACATCTCCACTGAAACTCTGGCGCTCCTTCCCAAACCATCTCGAACGGCGCCTTCTCGTCCTCATCCTCGTAGACCTTCTTCTTTGGTGGTTCTGGCTTCTTGGCTACCTCGGCCGCCTTCTTATCGCCTTCTGCAAGAATTTTAGAGACTTGTAGAGGGAGGGGATCTTGAGAAAAACAATAAAAAAGTGGGAAATAAATGATCTGGAGCAGTAGAGAACTCTCCATAGTCTTCGTCTTCGATAGAACCGCAATTTCAAGCTTGAATTTCGAACATTTAGGCCTATTCGACCGATTTCTAATGATCCGGACCGTACGATCTGATTAATTTCAGAAAAATGAGCAAGATTTTTGAAAAATCGGCATAATAATGGTTTTTTTAAACCAAGAAAATAAGGAAGCTTCCAAAAAGCCTTTTTCCCAAATTTCGATTTTGAACAGTATAAAAAAGGCCTAAAAGGCCAGAACAATTTTTTTCGTTGTTAAGAAGTCAAGAAGCGTCTGATTTTCCTTTTTTTCCAAGGCTTTCCGGACAAACCAAATTTTCAGCGGTATTTCACAATTTCAGCCAAACCGGACCGGCTTATATAAGACTTCAAAGGCCTATATAAACCCTGAGAGGCCTAATAGGCCAGAACATTTTTTCGGTGTTCGGAGAGTCAAGAAGCGCCTGCTTTTTCTTTTTGAATGAATTCCTTCTGTTTTTATTCTTGAAAAATCTAATTTCCAGCGAAAATTATTCAATAAAGCCGGAGAATTTCAGCTACCAAACATGGAATTTCCAAATCTAGAGCTTCCACCCAGTTTTTCAAAATTTCGATCTTGAAAAATATGAAAAAGGCCAGAAAAGTATATTTCTCTATTTGGAGTCTAGAGAAGCGCCTGATTTTCCTTTTTTTAAAAGGTTTTCTGTGACAAATCTACTTTCCAGTAAAATTTTCAGCCATATATTCCCACAAAACCCCTTTGATATTCTTCATAATGCCATTTTTACAGTTTTCTCAGAGAAATCCTTTCAGATTCACTTCCGATCGCTGTATTTTTGACTGAAGAACGTCTTGAATCGACAAAACTGCGAACCTTTAGCATCAGAGCTCTTCTTGACTCCTCCTTCACTATCCGCCGCTTCTTCGTCCTTTTTCGCGTCTCCATCCGCCTCAGAATCCTCTTCATGCTCATCGTGCCCTTCTTCCTCATCGTCTTCTTCCAATTCCAACTCATCCACCTCTTCACCAACCACATCATCCTCATCATCGCCGCCTTCTGGCCTCTCGTGAACGCCGTCTTCTAGAATCTGACGATCCTCGTCACTGATGAAGAGCAGGGCTTCGGGGAGCGCGTCTATCGCCTCCACTCGCTGCTTCTCATCCTCGAACGCCTTCTTGCGAGCCAGACAACGACACTGCTGGATTTTGTCTGAGAAGCAGATAAGCGCTCGGAGAGCGTTGTTCTGGAATAATTTAGCAGATGATGTGATGGGGGAATTATTCTATTATTAGAAATTCAAAATTCCAATGTAGACGAGAAGTTTTCCTTCTTGGGAAAAAAACCCCCCGGAATTTTGAGGATTTTCCGCTGATTTCAGTGGATGTATAGCAACTTTTATACTGAAAATAGCCATTTTCTCGGATATTTCGGTAGTTTAGCACTTGAAAGCTCCAGAATCCGCCAAAAACGGCTGATTTTTGACCTGAAAATTCGCAATTTTTATCATTACCCTACCTTATTGTCTCCTTCCTCGAGTACTGGGATTCGGATGATCTGAAAAAATGAAGCAAATTATTTATTTTCCTAAAAATTTTCAAAAAACATTTTTTTACAAGTTTTCTAAGCCTCAGTAAAAAATCCTAGGCCTCAGTAAAAATTCCTAAGCCTCAGTAAAAATCCTAAGCCTCAGTAAAACTAAAAATGTCCATAACTTTCTTAAAGGAGGCGAGACAGCAAAAATTTCGGGGGCATTCCGGGGGAAGGAATCGCGCCGCGCTTATGTAGACCAGGCCTGTGCGGCAACAAATTGCCGATTGCCGGAATTGCCGAAATTGCCGAATTGCCGTTGCCGATTTCGGCAAAAAAAATTCGGCAATTTCGGCAACTGAAATTTTTTTGAATTTAGAGATTTCCACAATTTTTTTAGTCAAAAAAAAATGATTTCGAAGTTCGAAAAATCAAAATTTGAATCCATCATCCCTCAGAGTGAATTTTAGAGGAAATGTGTCCCAATAATCATCAAAAATACTTGCATCGGATCTAAAAATGGGCTTCAAATATGTGAGCATAGGAGAAAATAGATATCATGAGTCACAACTCATCAAAAAATTATCCATCTGTCTCAAATCTCTAGGGAACGTGTGTCGTGAGTTACCTAACAGGTTGAGCGCACTATTTTCAAAACTCACAATCGGAACAAATATTTTCAACCATTGGAATACCCTCTATTGCTAAAGAGAAATAGTTTGCATAAAAAAATGTGGTCTTGAGTTGCCAGTTTTTGTAATTACTTTTTTAAAGAACTTATGAACACACATTTTCTGTAGTTCTGAGCCTGATAGAAGCATTTTCAGATGAGTTACGTATCGATTTTACTTAAAAAAGACGCAAAACTTTTGTTGCCGAAAATTGCCGAAATTTTTTTTCGGCAATTGCCGAGTTGCCGAACGTTGCCGAAAAGTATTCGGCAAATTGCCGAGTTGCCGAATTGCCGAAAAAATTTTGTTGCCGCACAGGCCTGATGTAGACCATCGGTCGTCAGGCGCCTTCGCGCCCCCGTAGCTCAGCCGGTAGCGGCGCTGTACCCCTGAGCTGCCTGTCATGAGTTCAACTCCTCATGGGGGTTCTCTATGCAAAATATCAGGAAAACTTTTTTTTGGTGTCTGGCCTCCTTTAATAATCAACCTAGAAAATTGATTTTTGTATCGAAAATTCTGGAAATTTTCATATTTTTCAGCCTGAGCCTCAGTAAAGATCGTAAATGAGTGTTTTCGAGATAAAAAAACGGATTTAGGGCTATTTTGATGTCTCGAAAATCGGATTTTTATTACAATTTAGCTAGAAAATACTAGGGAAAATGGCAAAAATCTTCAAAAATCATTAATTTTCATCGAATTTTCACTGGACTTTGACGATTTTCAAGCCCAAAATCCTGGATTTTGACTAGTTTTCAGCATAAATTCTCACCTTCAAAATGTTCTCCGATTTCAAATTATGACTCGCACAGAGCATCGTACGTAGAGTCTCATCGAACTGCTCATAGCTATCGTTGATGAAATCCGTCGGAATTCCGCTCACCATAACCGCGCTGAAAAAAAAATACAATTTTAAAACAAAAATTCTGTGAAAAATGGGCATTTCCATAGAGTTTTTCGGCTAGAAATTGCCAATTTTCAGCTGAAAAATGGGCATTTTCTGATAGTTTTTCAGTGAAAATCGACCATTTTTAGTGCGAAAATTGAATTTTTAGCACTTTTTCCAAAAAATTTGCATCACTCACAAATTCAAATTCACCAATCTCGGGTCTCCACCATGAAGTCTATACATTTCTGGCACCAAATCCTGCAAAATTTCACTATTTTTAGCTTAAAAACCAATTAAAATCTCACCTTAACCTCCGCTTTCTCCTCTATCGGCTCCTCCTCCACTTTCTCCACCGATTCGTCCATTTTCTCGGGCTCCGCGTCGACTTTTGGCACGTTTTCGAGCTCCTCCGACATCTTTTAATGCACTTTACACTGAAAAACTGCAAAAAATCTTTGTTTTTCGGGTTAAAATCGGGTGAAAATAATAGAAAAAGGCATTTTTTGTTGACACACTTTCGGTGCGCGCAGTGATCGCAGAACGCGTCAATCAAGCTAGGCTGGCGCAAAAGCGGATTTCGGAGGAAAGTTTGAATTTGGGTTTTGGGTTTTAAAAGAAAAATGAAACAAAAGACCTGAAAAAGACAATTAAAACAAACCCGAAATTGGTCATGCTTATACTCATTTTAAAGCTCTTGACTTGCAAAATCTAAATATCTGGTTGCTGTCCTCCAAGTCCATCGATTTAAAAAGTTATGGTCCACAAACCCTGCAAGACATAAAATGTGCCCCTAATTGTGTAAAAAAGAAAAACAAGAGAAAATCTTTCTAAATCATTTCCGCTCTTTCTTCTTGTCTTACTCAGCATAAGAATGCACACATTCGTTTGCCAATTTGGCCTATAAACATGTTGGTTGGTGGGGGAAAAAGAAGGAAAAAGCAAAAAGAAGAAGAAGAAGAAGAAGAACATAAAAAATCAGAAATTCTTTTCTTTTTCTTTTTTCTCGAGATTCGTCTTTTTGATGTATAGAATATTCGAGATAGAATATTCTTTGGAATTCTCACTTTCAGGTTATTGAGAAAGAGACAGACAGACAGACAGACAGACAGAGAGAGAGAGAGAGAGAGAGAGAGAGAGAGAGAGAGAGAGAGAGAGAG
>NC_013487.2:16344066-16346031 GCF_000004555.2 Caenorhabditis briggsae | reverse complement strand
AGAGAGAACCCCCATGAGGAGTTGAACTCATGACAGGCAGCTCAGGGGTACAGCGCCGCTACCGGCTGAGCTACGGGGGCGCGAAGGCGCCTGACGACCGATGGTCGACAACAGGCCTGTGCGGCAACAAAAATANACAGGCAAACAGACAGAGAGACAGAGAGAGAGAGAGAGAGAGGGGGGGGGGGGGGGGATTAGTCATTAATCCCTATTCCTATAGGTGTTCCGTTTTATAACATTTATTACTTTTTTGGATTTCTTCGATTTATTACTTTTTTTTCTAGAAAATTCCATTTGAAGGATTTTACCATTTTTTATATTTGGATCTTTCCATTTTTAGGATTTTCAAATATATTTTTTTGCATTTTTTGGAATTTTAGTATTTTTCCCTTTTTTGAATTTTAGTTTCAGGATTTCAGGATTTTTGAATTGTTCGGTTTTTTAATTTTTTAGGATTTTCTGATTTTTTAGAGTTTATTTAAATTTTAAGGATTTTAGAATTTTCTGGATATTTTGATTTTTCAAGATTTTTTTGATTTTTGGAATTTTAGAATTTTAGAATTTTAGAATTTCGGAATTTTTGAATTTCTGATTTTCTGAATTTCCGAATTTTGAGAATTTTAGAATTTTAATATTTCCGAAATTTAGAATTTCTGATTTTCTGAATTTTTGGAATTTCTGAATTTCTGAATTTCCGTATTTTTTGTAATTTTGAGTTTTAGAATTTTTTGAATTTCCGAATTTTTGGAATTTTGAGTTTCTGAATTTCTGAATTTCTGAATTTTCTGAATTTCTGAATTTCTGAATTTCTGAATTTCTGAATTTCTGAATTTTTGAATTTCTGAACATCAAATTTTCCTTTATTCATCAAATTCTGATCATTGCTCCATGTTTTTGTATTTTTTCTTATTTTTTCCCGCTGATAAATACAAAAATCGTATAGTCTGTCTGTCTGAAAATATAATTAACTTTACTTTTTCTAATTTCCTGTTTTTTTAGCCACGCCCCCTCATTTTTGGAGGCGGAGCCTAGAAATCTGGGGTTTTCAGCTTAAAATTACCATAAAATTCGTCATTTTCAAGCAGGATCAGGCCGAAAAAATTAGCATAAAGGCCTTTTGTATAAAAATGCACCATTTTTTGAGAAACAAAAAAAATCCAGAAAATTTTTCTGCAAAAAAAATGTTTTTCTTGAAAAATGAAAATTTTCGATTTTCTCTCTGGAAACGCAATTCCAGACATTTTTAAATGCAAAATTTGAATTTCCCGCCTATTTTTAACCCTAGAACGGCGGATTTTAGAGTGATTTACAAATTTTGGTGTTTGCACAGAATCGGAGCTACAGTAATCCCGGAAAATTAAAAAATTGAGTTAGAGACGCAGAGAAAACGAATTCTAGACTAGATTTTTGTGTTAATTTCGAATTTGAAGTTAGTTTTCACCTATTTCAAATAGTTTAGCCTTAAAAATAAGAAAAATCCAAAAAAAAAATTTCGAAAAAAGGTGTTTTTTTTCTGAAAAATTGAAAATTCTCGATTTTCTCTCTGAAACCGCGGGTTTAGACATCTTTAAGTTACAAATTTGAATTTCGCGCCTGTTTTTATCTTTAGAACGGTGCTTTTTAGAGAGATTTGCAAATTTCGGTGTTTGCACAGAATCGAAGCTACAGTAATCCTGGGAAAATTCAAAAACTGAGTTAGAGACGCAGAGAAAACGAATTTCTAGGCTAGATTTTTGTGCTAAAATTGAATTTAGCGTTGTTTTTAACTTATTTCTAGTGGTTTAGCCTGGAAATTCGAAAAAAAATGCGTTCCTAAAAGTTAGGATTTGGAAAGCAAATATTCAAAGCTGTATATCTCCAAAACCAAAAAAGCTATCAAAAAGTGTAGTTAACCACTTTTTGATAGCGCTTTTAGTTTTTGAGATATGCGCCTTTAAACTTTTTGGACGCGCGCTTCGGGAGGAG
>NC_013487.2:16342639-16344041 GCF_000004555.2 Caenorhabditis briggsae | reverse complement strand
AAGGTCAAATTGAGTTGAGCTTTGAGCTCTCACATTTTCTATCCTTTTTTTTCTATTTTTTTAGTGGCAAAAGAGAGACAAAAATGTCTCTTTTCGCTCTTTTTAGTGCCTTTGTAACCTTTTTTGGGCGGCTTTTCGAAGAGTAGAAGGGTTAAAAAATAGGTCAAAAATATAGAATTTTAAGTTAGTTAAAATGACAAAAACAATTATTTCAAAAATTATTCTAAAATTTTAGCTTTAAAAATAATGAAAATAATTATTTTTCTTCTTTTTTGTGATTTTCCGGTATTTTTCTCACTTTTCTCCACGAAAACGATTTCCAGAGTATTTTTTGATGCAAAATTCGAGTTTCCCGTCTATTTTTACCCCTAAAAGACGCTTTTTAGAGTGATTTCGGAATTTTGGTGTTTGCACAGAATCGGAGCTACAGTAATCCTGGGAAAATTCAAAAATTGAGTTAGAGAAGCAGAGAAAACGAATTCTAGACTAGATTTTTGTGCTGACTTGGAATTTGGCACTCTTTTCGACTTATTTCGAATGGCTTACTCTGAAAAATACAAAAAAAATCCCAGAAAGTTTTTCTTTGAAAATTTTTTTTCCTGAAAAATCAAAAATTTTGATTTTCTCTCCGAAAAGGCTATTTCAGACAATTTTGAATGCAAAATTCGAATCCGCGCTTATTTTTACCCCTAAAATGCCAATTTTTAGAGTTATTTGGGAATTTTGGTGTTTGCACAGAATCGGAGCTACAGTAATCCTGGGAAAATTCAAAAACTGAGTTAGAGACGCAGAGAAAACAAATTCTAGGCTAGATTTTTGTGCTGAATTTGATTTTTGCGTTGTTTTAAATTTATTTTGAATGGTTGAGCTTGAAAATTCAAAAAAAAATCCAGAAAATTATTTTCGGAAAAATTGTTTTTGAAAAATGGAAAATTCCTGACTTTCTCTCTGACAACTCGATTTTAGACATTTAACAGTGCCAAATTCAAATTTCCCGCCTAATTTTACCCCTAAAAAGTTGCTTTTCCGAGTGGTTTGCGAATTTCGGTGTTTGCCCAGAATCGGAGCTACAGTAATCCCGAAAGATAAAAAAAAGCGTTAGAGACGCAGAGAAAACGAATTCTAGGGTAGAATTTTGTGCTGAAAATGAATTCGGCATTGGTTTTGGCCTATTTTGAGTGGTTGAGATTGAAAAATAGCGCTTTTAGTTTCTAAGATATACAGCTTTGAAGCTAAGACAGCCGCCGCGTTTTTCCTCGAATTCAGTTTTTGAACCTTTTTTTTTTGAAATTTCAACTCAAAACACTCGAATTGTGTCAAAAATAATGCCAAATTCATTTTCAGCACAAAAATCTAGCCTAGAATTCGTTTTCTCTGCGTCTCTAACTCAATTTTTGAATTT
>NC_013487.2:16333003-16341962 GCF_000004555.2 Caenorhabditis briggsae | reverse complement strand
AGCACCGTTCTAAAGATAAAAACAGGCGCGAAATTCAAATTTGTAACTTAAAGATGTCTAAACCCGCGGTTTCAGAGAGAAAATGGAGAATTTTCTATTTTTCAGAAAAAAAACACCTTTTTTCGAAATTTTTATTTTGGATTTTTCTTATTTTTAAGGCTCACCAAAATTCCCAAATCACTCTAAAAAGCGGCGTTCTAGGGGTAAAAATAGGCGGGAAACCTGAATTTTGCATTGAAAAATGCGCTAGAAGTCGAAAAGTAGGAAAAACGTCAATTAAAGAAACAATTCACGACTTGCACAGATCTGGAGCTACAGTAACCCTGGAAAATTCAAAAATTGAGTTAGAGACGCAGAGAAAACGAATTCTAGGCTAGATTTTTGTGCTGAATTCGAATTTAGCATTGTTTTGAAGCTACTTCGTATGGTTTAGTCTGAAAAAGAAAAAAAGATGTGAAAAAAACATTTTTTTGAAATTTTTTTCTACAATTTTAAATTTAAAAAAAAAACAATTTTCTTCTTAATATTTATTATTGTTGACAAGACATCTCTCCCTAGTTTTTTCCTCTTCTCAGATTTTTTTTCAAAAGAAAAAAAACTGCTCTTCAATACTTTTTTTTTTGTATCAAATTACATTTTTTTTCTTCTTTTTTCAACAACTTTTTTCCTTTTTTCGTTGCTATTCAAAAGTGTTCTTTTCTCCTTTTTTCACACTTTTTTCCCTTTTTTTTCCTTTTTTTTTTGAGCACAAGGAGCTAAAATAGTTATTGGGGCTCACTCTCTCGGGGGCTCTAAAATGAGCAATACTATCGGATTTCAACAATTTTCTTTCTTATTTTCTTTTGTTTTTGAAGGGAAATAAGCAAATTTGGAATTTTTGAAATTGTTTGAAATTTTGGAATTTTCAAAAAAATTCATTTTTTGAATTTTTTGAATTTTTTTTTCTAAATTCCGTATTTTTCATTTTTCTCTGTAAAAACGATTTCTAGAGCAAAATTCGAATTCCCCGCCTATTTTTACCCCTAAAAACGCCGTTTTTAGAGTGATTTGCGAATTTCGGTGTTTGCACAGCATCGGAGCTACAGTAATCCTGGGAAAATTCAAAAACTGAGTTAGAGACGCAGAGAAAACGAATTCTAGGCTAGATTTTTTTGCTGAATTTGAATTCGACATTGTTTTTGACAAAGTTTGAACGTTTTAGACAGAAAAGTCCAAAAAAATGTTTTTTGAAAAAAAAAAAATTTTGGAAGCTCTGAATTTTCGAATTATTGAATTATAGAATTTTCGACTTCTTGAATTTCTGAATTTCCCAATTTCCCTTATTTCTTTCAAAGAATTTCAAAATTCCAGCCAAAAAACACTTTTTCAGCATTTCCAGCATGGGTGGCTCCCAATCCACAGCGAGTACTCGAGCTGCAAAGTTCTCCGGAGGAAACCGTCGAAGTGTTCGTGCTGTAAAAAGTGCTCCAGCCACTGAGCTCAATTCGAGACGTGCCACGTCATGCCGGAACACCAATCGAAATGTTAAGGAATTCTCGAAATTCTGGAGTGATGGTGAGAATCTCTAGAATGAATTATAAACCATCTGAAAGCTCTAATTCTGACTTTTAAAATGCGCTAAAAATCAAATTTCTAGCTTTATTCTGAGCTAAGATACAGTGGTTTACATTCTAAAGGCGCAGTCAGCTAGAGGTGATCAGCGGCTAGCGCGACAGGAAGGGAGCGGCAGCTGTCGCGCCTGCCGCTCATTACCTCCAGCTGAGCGCGTCCTGCGAACAAAACGGACGATAACTCGGCTCAAAATTAAGCTAGAGTATTGGCTTTTGCACTAAAATGTTCTAAAAGTTTTGGGTAATAAGCGCTAAAAAATCAGACCAGAGAGACGCAGAGAAGCGAGAGAGCGCTCTCGTTTCTCTGCGCCTCTCTCAAATGCAAAAATGACTATAACTCGCTTCAAAGTAGTGCTAGAAACTTGATTTTTAGCGCATTTTGATTGTTAGAGGTTGTATTTTAAGATATTTTTTGAAAATTTTTGGAAACTTTCTTCGATTCTGAAAAAAATTCCAAAAAAAATTGTTTTTTCAGCCGGCTCTGTAAACCGCTCTAAATCGTCGAATCGAACATCAACCAAACAGAACAGAAATGGGGTGTCAAATGGAAATGGAAGTATTCGAAGGAACAGAACACAGTGTGAGTTTTTGAGCTAGCGATCGTCTAGCTCAGAGCTACGGGCACCCCAAACTGTCAACTTTGAGCCCTTTTATCTAGTTTGAGCCCTTATATCTCACTTTCTGTAAGAGCTATCAAAAATTTGTCAACTGATAAAATGTAGCTGATAAATGACAAACATTTTAACAATTGACAAAATTTTGATATCTCTCACAGTAATCGAGATAATTGAGCTTAAAGTGCATGTATCCCACCTTTGTGGTACGCCAGCCAGTGCTCTTACGTTGAGCCCTTATATCTCACTTTCTGTAAGAGCTATCAACATTTTGTCAAAAGATAAAATGTAGCTGATAATACGCTTAACATTTTATCAATTGACAATGTTTTTATATCTCTTACAGTAATCCAGATAATCAAGCTTATATTTTCAGCCGTCGACATGCGTCGCACCAGTAACTGTTTACCCGTTCCCGGAAGAGCTGTAACGCCTTCTGCATCTCCAAAAATCAAAAATGAACGAAGAGCGACAAGTTTCAGAAGTAACGCTGGAAGTGCCACGTCATCAACGTTGACAGTGAACGGAGAAGGACGGAAGTCGAGAAAGGGGTCAACGACGGATCTGTTGACACCGAATTCCGCAAGATCCGAGGTCTATTCGGTGGAGGTCAGATTTTGAAAATCTGAAAATTTGGAAACTAGCTTAAAACACACATTTTAGCAATTAAAATGCGCTCAAATTTAGTTTTCTAGGCCTATTCTCGCGCGAGTTATAGCCATTTTTGCATTTAAAAGACGCAGAGAAACAATTTAAAGCGGATTACTGTAATTTTGACAGAATTACCTCAAAGGAATTGTATATCACCTGAAAGCTCAAAATCTGAAAATCAAAATGAACCGAAAATCGAGTTTCTAGCTTAATTCTGAAGCGAGTTATAGCCTTTTTTGCAATTGAGAGACGCAGAGATATCTCGCTTCTCTGCGTCTCCTCAAAACTTCAAAGCGATATATCTCAGCTCAGAATTAAGCTGGAAACTTGATTTTTGACGCATTATGATTGTCAGATTTTGAGCTTCCAGATGATATAAAAATTCTTGAAGGTATTCTTCTCAAAACTACAGTAATCCCTTCTTTAGAGACATTCGAAATTTTTGAGATTTCTAAATTTTTCGAAATTTTCGAATGTTTGTGGAAATGCGGGATATTCTTCAATTTTAAATTTATATGAAAATTCTGAATTTTCGAATTTCTGAAATTCTCGAAATCAACTAATTTTCGAAAAAAAAACTGATTTTGTTGAAATTTTGCCATTTTTTCAAATTTTTTGTGGCAAGTTCTAAATTTTCTAAAAATGGCTTAAAATACAAATTCTCACAATCAAAATGAGCTAAAAATCAGCTTTTTAGGCCTATTCCAACGTGAGTTATAGCCATTTTAAGAGACGCAGAGAAACGAGAGCGCTCTCGTTTCTTTGCGTTTCTGTAGTCTGCTTCTTTTTGTGCTAACTTATTACCCAAAACTTTCGAAACATTTTAGTGCAAATATCAATACTCTAGCTTAATTTTGAGCCGAGTTATAGCCCTTTTTGTTCGCAAGGCGCGCTCAGCTGGAGGTGATGAGCGGCAGGCGCGACAGGCGCCGCTCCCTTTCTGTCGTGCCAACCGCTGATCACCTCTAGCTGAATGCGCCTTCAGAACAAATTGGTCCATAACTCGCTTCAAAACTGCGCCAGAAACATGATTTTTAGCCCATTTTAAAGGTCAGAATTAGAGCTTTCCGGTGATATACAATAAACTATTAAAAAAATTTCAGTTCAACCAAGCAGCGATCGCCGCCGCTCGCCTGAAGCGTCTCTCCTTGACGCCGTGCCCAGAATCCAATTTGTCACGTCATCAGCATCGTTCAAATTCTCAGAAAAAGAATTCTGGAGCCGTCACGTCATCTAAGAACTTAACACCAAGCCATGCGAACCGCCACTCCCAACATCGCCACTCGTATCAGAACTCTCCGGAAACTGCGATTTATTGATTTTTATCGATTTTTCCTGATTCATCTATTTTCTGATATTTTTACTGAAAGCTAATTTTTCTTTGTATATATAAATATATTTTTTTCCCATAATAATTCGAAAATTTCCCAAAATTTAGAAATCTCAAAAATTTTAGAAGGGATTACTGTAGTTTTGAAAAAAAAAATGGTTTTAGCAATTTATATATCATCTGAAAGCTCCTTCAAAGTAAGCTAAATATCAAGTTTTTAGCTCAATTCTGAAGCGAGTTATACCCATTTTTGTATTCAAGAGAGACGCAGAGAGGCGAGAGCGCTCTCGTTTCTCTGCGTCTCTCTTAAATGCAAAAATGGCTGAAACTCGGGTTAGAATGGACCTAGAAAGATGGTTTCTTTTGCAAATTGATTGCTAGAAATTGTATTTTGGGATGGTTTCCTAAAAACCAGAATTCGCTAAAAAATAAGTTCCGGAATTTTCAAAATATTCAAAAGTCAGAAAATATAGGTAGGCAAGATCACAGTAATTCGAATTTCAGAAATTTCCGTCATTTTCGCGTGTCCCAGATGTCTGGAAACATAGAAACTACGGTTCCAAGTGCCACCTGCCACCTGACAGGTCCCTAAATGACCAATTGCTCAGTCTAATAACCCCCTAAATGACCGTAAACTACTCTTTGGACGCCGCCACTGCTTCAGCATGGGCTGTAATCGTAGTGATATTCAAATGGAAGGGTAGTTTATGGAAATTGATTTGGCGAGAGACACTTGGATGGACCATTCTCATGGCTGTCCTTTATTCGGTTTATGTTTATGGGCTGAAAGTGAGTTTCCAAGGAATTTTTAGGCTAAACCATTCGAAATAGGTCAAAAATGATGCCAAATTCAGAATCAGCACAAAAATTTAGTCTAGAATCGGTTTTCTCTGCTTCTCTAACTCAATTTTTAAATTTTTCGGGTTACTGTAGCTTCGATTCTGTGCAAACACCGAAATTCGCAAATCATTTTAAAAAACGCCTTTTTAGGGGTAAAAATAGGCGAGGAATTTGAATTTATAAATATTGAAAGTCTCAAATTTCGTTTTCATGAAGAAAATCAAAAAATTTCATTTTTCAGGAAAAAAAGTTTTTAAAGAAAAATGTTCTAAATTTTTTCGAATTTTTATGCTAAACCGCCAGAAATAGCTTTGAAACAATGCCAAATTCAGAATCAGCACAAAAATCTAGTCTAGCGTTCGTTTTCTCTGCTTCTCCAACTCTATTTTTCAATTTTTTCGGATTACTGTAGCTCCGATTCTGTGCAAACACCAAAATTCGCAAAAAACTCGGAAAAAAACATTTTTTAGAGGTAGAAGTAGGCAAGAACTTGAGTTTGAAGTTAAAAAATGTCCTAATTTTGGTTTTCATTTAGAAAATCCCATTTTTAAGGCTCATAGAGCAAAAAAGCCTTCAAAAGGGGCGGAGCCTATTTTACCCAAATATAGCCATGTTTGTACTCATTTTGAAGCGCTTCACAAGAGCTTTGAAAATATATAAATTTCATAAAATTTGGACTAAAACCCGCTGAGTTACATCGCTTTTCCATAAACTACAGTACTCCTTCCAGGGCACCGAACATGAGCAATACTACAAAACGCTGTTCGATTTGACCAAGGATGTTCCAATGGATGGAACGCTGATGTTTTTGATTTCCTATATGATCTTCAATTGTTTGACAAGGTACGGTACTTTTGGCTTGGCGCCAAAAACTTTTAATTTCAAAAATTTTCCAAAATTCCAAATTTCCAGATGGCTGAAAAAGTTCCGATGTTTAGGATGGCCTGAAAATGTGGCACTGATGTTTAAGCAGCATTTCAATAAAGAAGCGGTAGGTCATAACCCTTATTTTCAGAAAATCTGTAATTTTGAAAAAATTAGGCTCCGCCCCTTTTTTAAAGCCAAAAATCAAAATGTTTGCTCTAGGCGCCTTGCAAAAGTAGAAGTTTCTCCATGAAAACGCAATTTAGGACTATTTTACATGCGAAATTCAAATTCTCCGCTCATTTTTACTTCTAAACCCACGCTTTCAGAGTGGTTTTGGAATTATGGTGTTTGCACAGAATTGGAGCTACAGTAATCCCGAAAAATTCAAAAATTGAGCTAGAGACGCAGAGAAAACGAATTCTAGGCTAGATTTTTGTGCTGAAATGGAAGCTGGCATTGATTTTGGCCTATTTGTATTGGTTTGGCTAATAATTCAAACCAATGTTTTTGTTTTGAGTTTTTGTCCAAATTTTTTTTTTATTTCGAAAGTTTCTCGGTGAAAACAGAACTCAAGATTTTTTTCAGTTCCAAATTCAGATTCCCCGCCTATTTTTACCCCTAAAAAGACGCTTTTTAGAGTGATTTCGGAATTTTGGTGTTTGCACAGCATCGGAGCTACAGTAATCCTGGGAAAATTCAAAAATTGAGCTAGAGACGCAGAGAAAACGAATTTCTAGGCTAGATTTTTGTGCTGAAACTGAATTTGACATTGATTTTAGCCTGCTTCAAATAGTTCAGCTCAAAAAATTGGAAACAAAAAATTTTTTTTTGGGAAATTTTTTAAAAGTTTTGTCTGAAATTGTCTGAAAATCTAGAAAATCTGAAATTTGCAGTTCACTCGACACGAGCAAAAATTGATCAACCAAACGGTGGCTCGATATTTGACCGTATTTTATATTCTGCTATTTCGAGATGTCTCATCCGACGTTCGAGATATGTTTCCCACTTTTGACGATATGGCCGATTCGGGAATTTTGACGCCGTATGTTTAGAAAATTCGGATTAGCTCGAAGAGAGCTTCAAAAAGAGTATAAACATGACTATATTTGATGAAAATTAGGCTCCGCCCCCTTTTGGAGGTTTTTTGCTCAATGCGCCTTAAAAAGGTACAAGTTTCTCGATGAAAACAAATTCTAGGACATTTTTAAATGTTAAATTCGAATTTCCCACCTACTTTTACCCCTAAAAAGTTGTTTTCCCGAGGGCTTTGCAGATTTTGGTGTTTGCACAGAATCGAAGCTACAGTAATCCTAGGAAAATTCAAAAACTGAGTTAGAGACGCAGAGAAAACGAATTCTAGAGTAGATTTTTGTGTTAATTTCGAATTTGAAGTTAGTTTTCACCTATTTCAAATAGTTTAGTCTTAAAAATAAGAAAAATCCAAAAAAAAAATTTCGAAAAAAGGTTTTTTTTTCTGAAACATTGAAATTCTCGATTTTCTCTCTGAAAACGCAATTTCAGACATTTTTAAATGCAAAATTTGAATTTCGCGCCTGTTTTTACCCCTAGAACGGCGGATTTTAGAGTGATTTGCCATATTTGGTGTTTGCACAGAATCGGAGCTACAGTAATCCCGGGAAAATTCAAAAATTGAGTTAGAGACGCAGAGAAAACGAATTCTAGAGTAGATTTTTGTGCTGAAATGGAAGCTGGCATTGATTTTGGCCTATTTGTATTGGTTTGGCTAATAATTCAAACCAATGTTTTTGTTTTGGAAAAAAATATTTTTCAAATTTGACTTAATTTTGAATCCAAAGTTTTTTTTATTTCGAAAGTTTCTCGGTGAAAACAGAACTCAAGACTTTTTTCAGTTCCAAATTCAGATTCCCCGCCTATTTTTACCCCTAAAAAGACGCTTTTTAGAGTGATTTCGGAATTTTGGTGTTTGCACAGAATCGGAGCTACAGTAATCCGGAAAATTCTAAAATTGAGCTAGAGACGCAGAGAAAACGAATTCTAGGCTAGATTTTTGTGCTGAATCTGAATATAACTTTGATTTTGGTCTATTTCAAATGGTTTAGCCAAAAATTAAAAAAAAATTGTGAATATTTTTCAAATTCCAAATTCCAGCGACGAGGTGCATGTTTTGAAAAGTAGCCGTCTGGACCGTCATTCTCCGCACTATTGGATTCCGATCGATTGGATTGTGACACTGATCAGAACGAGATATGAACCCACACATTTTATTAATAATAAGCATGGACAACGAGTTCGAAATCGAAAAATGGGAATAATGACGGAAATGGAGTACTTGAAGTTTATCAATGAGGTTTATTTAGTTTTCAACTATTTTCATAGAGTTCTACTTGTTTAGAGCTTTAAAATGAGCCCAAACACGACTAGGCTCCGCCCACTTTGGTTTTTCGGGCGCGTCGCGGTCGGTGCGTCGCGTGTCGAGGTGAAAATCAAAATGGCCGGAGCCTAGCCGTGTTTAGGCTCATTTTGAAGCACTCGGCAAGATAAGTAAGAATAACGCAAAATATTTCAAAAAATCTTCAATTTTCAGCAAAAAAAACTGAAATTCGAACAAAAATTCAGAAAAAAAACGCATTTTACCTTTTTAAAAGTTTTTTTTCAAAGTTTAAAAATTTTACTTATTTCTATTAGAAAATGCTTCAAAATGAGCCCGAACACGACTAGGTTCTGCCCATTTTGAAATTTCACCTCGACACGCGACGCACCGACCGCGACGCGTCTGAAAAATCGAAATGAGCGGAGCCTAGTCGTGTTTGGGATCTTTTTAAAGGTCTTGATAAAACAAAACCGGTGAAACCAATGATTTTTGAGAATTTCGAGTTTTGAGGAGTTTGAGAAACCGGTTTCCAGTTGCAGTATAGCGCGTTTGCCGTTTTTTCTTATCGAATTTTTTGAGAATTCAGATTTTTCAAAAAACCGTCTTAAAATACACTTTTTAGCTGATAAAATGCAACAAAAATCAGTTTTCTAGGCCTATTCCAGCGCGAGTTATAGCCATTCGGAGAGACGCA
>NC_013487.2:16330698-16332325 GCF_000004555.2 Caenorhabditis briggsae | reverse complement strand
GACACGCGACGCACCGACCGCGACGCGTCTGAAAAATCAAAGTAGGCGGATCCTAGTCGTGTTTGGGCTCATTTTAAAGCTCTCAACAAGCGAAATCCATTGAGACCGGTTTCAACGCTAAATAGAAAATGTAAAATTCCAAAACCCTAAAAATAAAATTCTAGAAGTTCAAATTTCCAGAACCAGCAACACATCGGGACTCTCTGAAATGTTTGTGGAGTGTATGAGTACATTGCCATTGAGTATGATCCATTTAGCATATTTACGCATTTCTCAAGTCATTGTCAATCCGTTTGGAAGTGATGACGATGATTTTGAGGTGAGATATTTGAACATATTTTTGAAAAAATCCAAAAAATGTTTAATTTAGACCCAATACTTGATCGACCGTCATATCCACGTGCTCAATGAAATATTGTGTCCCGAAGAGACAAAGAAAAGGAGATAATTAGTTAACTAATAGAACTTTTGAAAAAATTAATTTAATCAAAAATTTTTCCAGATACAAACTTTGATGTTTTCTCAAATAAATGATTTCAACGTTTTTGTTTTACCAAGATCTTTGAAATGAGCCCAAACACGAAAAGACTCCGCCCATTTTGATTTTTCAGGGGCGTCGCGGTTGTGCGTCGCGTGCGCTTTCGAAAATTCAAAGTGGGCGGAGCCTAGTCGAGTTTGTGCTCGTTTTGAAGCTCTCATTGTCATCAATGTAAATTTTTCATCAAAATATGAAACATTTGAAGAATGAAGGGAAATATAATAAATTCAATTTTTTCGGAATTTTTGGAAAAACGCAAATTGTCGAAATTCCTGCAATACTTTTGATTTTCTATCTATTTGAGTGGATTTTGCTTATTGTTAGCTTTAAAATGAGCCTAAACACGACTAGGTTCCGTTCACTTTGATTTATCAGACGCGTCGCGGTCGGTGCGTTGCGTGTCGAGGTGAAATTTCAAAATGGGCGGAGCCTAGTCGAGTTTGAGCTCGTTTTGAAGCTCTCATTGTCATCAATGTAAATTTTTCATCAAAATATGAAACATTTGAAGAATGATGGGAAATATAAAAAATTCAATTTTTTCGGAATTTTTGGAAAAACGCAAATTGTCGAAATTCCTGCAATACTTTTGATTTTCTATCTATCTGAGTGGATTTTGTTTGTTGTTAGCTTTAAAATGAGCCTAAACACGACTAGGTTCCGTTCACTTTGATTTATCAGACGCGTCGCGGTCGGTGCGTCGCGTGTCCAGGTGAAATTTCAAAGTGGGCGGAGCCTAGTCGTGTTTGGGCTCATTTTGAAGCTCACAACGCGCCAAATGCGGAAAATTTTAAAAAAAATTGAATCCGGTCAAAATTGACCAAGTTACGGCAGTTTTAATTTTAGATTAACTATTTATATCGAAAATGGGAAGTACCGTAACTCTTTAAGCTTTCATTCGATTTCTAAAATCAATATATTTGTGGATATGTCTTGTTTGGAGCTTCAAAATGAGTATAAACAAGACTATTTTCAGAAATTCAGATTTTTTGGGTCTTACCGCAAAATTTTCTGACAATTGAAACTACCGTAACTCCCTTATTTTCCAACGAATTTCGAAAAATTTTACATTATTCAATTTGGCTTGTTATG
>NC_013487.2:16326853-16330565 GCF_000004555.2 Caenorhabditis briggsae | reverse complement strand
AGGCCCCGCCCACTTTGGTTTTCCGGACGCGTCGCGGTCGGCGCGTCGCGTGTCAAGGTGAAATTTCAAAATGGGCGGAGACTAGTCGTGTTTGGGCTCATTTTGAAGCTCATAACAAGCCTGAATGATTGACACTGGTCTTGGGCTCATTCTGACTGGATCAGCATGATAAAAACTAGAATTTAAACTTTCATTAAAATTTTCCAACAAAAAATTGAATTATCTAGCCCTATAACTCAGACAATAAACAGAAACATCAGTCCATGTCTGCGTCTCTCCAGTTTTCTTAATCTCTACTTTCCACGTGGAGTCATCACAAAAGATACGAGACGTGGCACTGATCATTGAGGTCATTGTCCCATTAAAAACCGCCCACGCATCTGAATCCCATGTGTTAGAGTATGATGTGCAGGTTACTGTAACGTCACTACAGTGGTTACTGTAGTCGATACGGTCGACGGGACCCAGGGTCGCATACAAGTCGATGGAGAAGGATCCTTCGGTTTTGTAGGATTCGTGAAATTTGGAACATGAGCAATCTGGGAGGAATTTTTTTTAATTTTTCAGAAAACACTTTAAAATACAAGTTCTAGCAATCAATTCGCAAAAAAAAAGCATCATTCTAGGCCTATTCTACCCCGAGATACAGGCATTTTTGCATTTAAGAGAGACGCAGAGAAACGAGAGCGCTCTCGTTTCTCTGCGTTTCTGCGTCTCTCCAAAACTTCAAAGCGCTGTATCTCAGCTCCTCGATAAGCTAGAAACTTGATTTTTGGCGCATTTTGATTGTCAGAATTTGAGCTTTCAGATAATGAATTTCTTAAAGTTTTTCTACTCCAAACTACAGTAATCTCGCGAAACGCCAAAAGGAAGAGATTGTACAAATCATTTTCAGTCGAATTTTTCTGGTTTTTAGCTTAAAATTTATGAAATAGACAAAAATCCAGGGAACGAATTTGAGCTTTTTTGGATAAAACAGAAAAATAGGAACATTTCGAGACCAAAATCACAGTTTTAGGATGCCTAGGAGCAAAGTTACGACTGTTCAAAGTCTAGGAAGGCGAGAGCGCAGACAGCTAGAGTGTCTAGCTGTCTGCGTCTCTTGTGATCTTTGAAAACCTAGGTTAGTATTAAAATACATCTCCTAGCGATTAATTTGCAAGAAAAACCATCGTTCTAGGCCTATTTTTTCGTTGTAGCCATTTTGAGAGACGCAGAGAAACGATAGCACTCTCGTTTCTCTGCGTCTCTCATTTACAAAAATAGCTCTAACTCGCTTTACGATTGTGCTAGAAACTTGATTTTTAGCGCATTTTGAAGGACAGAAAAAGGGCTTTCAGCTGATATACAATTCGGTTGAGGTTTCGTTATTCAAAACTACAATAACCCTTGTTCTTCGGGTCTCCTTGAAGTTTGGTGGAAATTTCTGGACATAGGAACTATCGATATTCCTGATTTTTCAGAAAACAATTTCTAAAAACCTACCAATATGAGTGTGAACATGACCAAATGCACTAGATCTTTGAAGAATCCATAGGATTACTGTAGCTAGAAAATACAAAAATGTGTTCATTGTTCTAAATTCAGGAAATCCGATTTAGAATGATTACATATTATGTAGGTAGCCAGCAAAAATTAAAACCAACAAAAAAAAAACTAATTTGAATTGTAAATTAGCTGATTAATTAAAAACTTTGACCAAATTTAAAAATTTAGCGATTACTGTCATTTTTGGGCTCACTGTTTGAGCTAGCGACCGTCACGCGACGCGTCCAAATTTCTTGGCTCGGTGCCAAATTTCAAGTCCTCTTCGAAGTCATGGATATACACACCTATTTCGCAAGACTATCTTCTTCAGATGACGTGAAATATCCCCTCTCTCTCTCTCCCCAAAAAGTGATAAATTTCAACATGATAGATGATTAATCATATATTTTCCCACCATCTTCATTTTCCCCCCTCTCTCCATCTGAATACCTCGACGTCGACGTCTTCTGAATTCGCGTGTCGGTGAATATTTGAGTAGTGCTGAGGTGAGGAGCTTCAAGAGCCTCCTCATATCATTCCTCTAGATACCCCTCTCCAAAAGTTTTCGTAAAGTTTTGTTTCAGCAATAATGGTAAGTAGGAAAAAACCTGTAAAAGAAGGTCCCTCAGGCTTTGGGGGTACTGTAATTTATGAAAAAACGATGTAACTCGGTCAGTTTTAGTTAAAATTTTATGAAATTTATAATTTTATGTTTGTCTTGTTAAGAGCTTCAAAATAAGTATAATCATGGCATATTTAGGAAAATTCCTCTAATTTGGTTTTGCTCTATGCGCCTTTAAAAAGTAGTTTCCCGTAATTTCGCAAATTTTCCCCAGGAAAACAAAACCTAGGACAATTTTAAGCTACAAATTCAAATTCCCCGCGTATTTTTACCCCTAATATGGCGCTTCTTTTTCGAGTGATTTGCGAATTTCGGTGTTTGCACAGAATCGGAGCTACAGTAATCCTGGAAAATTAAAAATTGAGTTAGAGACGCAGAGAAGACGAATTCTAGGCTAGATTTTTGTGCTGAAATTGACTTTGACGTTGTTTTTAAGCTATTTCAGATCGTTAAGGCTGAAAACTAGAATGAAAAAAGGTCACATTTCACAAGTTATGGGGGTCATTTTCGCCCTAAAATAGTCCAGAACCGATCCAAATCATATATCATTCAAACCGCCCAGATTTGCTGGTCCCAAATTTTCAAATTTGAAGGCTCAGACTTTAAAAAAAAGACTTTCAGCATACATTTTTTCAGATCGGTTGGACACACGTGTGTGTGTCCACACTAATCCTCCGCAAGTATGGTCCCGAGGTTCTCGAGGAGATTTTGTAAGTTTCCGGGAAGTTTCTTAATGAAAACAGAAGCTACGACAATTTTGAACTACAAATTCAAATTCCCCGCCTATGTTTACCCCTGAAAAGCTTCTTTTTCGAGTGATCTGCGATTTTGGTGTTTGCACAGAATCCAAATTACAGTAATCCTGGAAAATTCGAAAATTGAGTTAGAGACGCAGAGAAAACGAATTCTAGAGTAGAATTTTGTGCTGAAAATGAATTCGGCATTATTTTTAACCTATGTATTCATTTTCCGAAGTTTCCAGAAGAAAAGCCGGCTACACAGAAGACATTCAATTCGACATCCAGTGCTATTACGATGACACCGAGACTATGCGCATTTTCAGAGTTGCTGCTCAAGTTTTGGGTAATTAGGGGAACCAATTAAGACACTAATTAAAAGAGAATAATTCAGGATTATCCGTTGATGACATGTGGGAGATGTATGGAGAGTTTCTGATCACTCATGCTTGCGAGACTGGTTGGCAAAAGATGTTGTTTTGTATGGCTAACAATCTACAGGTACGCTTTGAAGCAGGAATTACTGTAATTTTGATTTGAACAAATTGTATATCATCTGAAAGCTGAAAGTCTGACAATCAAAATGCGCCAAAAATCAAGTTTCTAGCTCAACTAGAAGCCGAGATACAGCGCTTTGAAGTTTTGAAGAGACGCAAAGAAACGAGAGCGTTCTTTTAAAGCGGATTACTGTAAACTTAGCGGAATTAACTACAACAAATTATATATTATCTCAAAGCCTTTGTTTTGACAATCAAAATGCGCTAAAAATCAAGTTTCTAGCTCATTTAAGAGCTGAATTACGGCGCTTTAAAGTTTTGGAGAGACG
>NC_013487.2:16316801-16326526 GCF_000004555.2 Caenorhabditis briggsae | reverse complement strand
TCACCGCATGCCAACTCTTCATCTGTCACCTTCAGCATATTTCGGATCATTGATTCTCCTCTCTTGGTCAAGAGAACTTTTTCAGCATCTCAAACATAAAAATGGCTAAAACTCGATTTAAAATTGTGCTAGAAACTTGATTTTTATTGTAGTTTTATCGCTAAAAACTGTACTTTAATAGTAAGTTGATTTTTCGAAAAAACGCAAGAGACGCAGACAGCTAGACACTCTAGCTGTCTGCGCTCTCGCCTTTCTAGACTTTGAACAGTCGTAACTTTGCTCCTAGACGTCCTAAAACCGTGATTTTGGTTTCAAAATGTTCCAATTTGTCTGTTTTATTCAAAAATCCTAAATTCGTTTTTGGAATTTTTGACTAAAAGCTCAAATTTTCCAGGAATTCCTCGACAATCTCAACAGCATGCACTATTTCATCGATCAAATCGCATTTAAATCGGAGATGAAGGGTCCAACGTTTCAATGTGAACCATTTGGAGAATCTGGGCTAAAATTGCACTATTTCTCCTTTCGACAAGGGTTGTTTCCAATTGTAAAGGGGCTTGTGAGAAAAACTGCAAGGACCCTTTTCGAGATGGAGGTTAAGGTATGACTACAAAAAACGGGCCCTAGTTTCTTTCAAAATCAATATTTTCCGAATATTCAAATTGGATATAATTGAACTTGAAAAGCGCTTTAAAATGATACTATTGAGATTACTGTATCTTGACTATGAATAAAGTTACAAGCGTGAAACTCCTAAGCCAGACCTAGCGTCTTTTGCTGCCTGAATTTTTAGAACGTAACTTTGTTCACAGACAAGATACAGTATTCCAAGCACTTTCATTTTGTAGTGCTCGCCAAGTTCTATCATATCTGATTTAGTTGGTCTAAAAATATTGTCTCTGAAAGAAGCTGTAATAAGTTTTGTTTTCGATAACCCCAAATTTCCAGGTCAGTATGCTGGAAAGAAATCAAGAGCGGCGAAAATCCGGAATGGTAGAACATGTGATATTCTCTGTGGAACCAGATGACAATCATCGGAAGGGCAAGCGACTTTTCTACAAGTTCCGAAACACCAAAGCACAGGAAAGCTCTCCTATTTTCAATATTGTGAGTTTAAAGGGCAATGTACAGTACTTTGAGCTCAATTATCTCCTTTTCTGTGAGAGATATCAAAAAGTGATCAACTGATAAAATATTTCTGATATTATGATAAACATTTTGATAGTTGACAACTTCTTTGTATCTTTCATGGAAATTGAGATAAATTGATTTAACTAATTCTAAGGAGTTAGGCCTAGGGGATATATTAATGAAAATGCCATGTAACTCGGTCAGTTTTAGCTCAAATTGCATGAAAGTTGCATTGTTTTAAAGTTCTTAACAAGAGCTTCAAAATGAGTATAAACATGACATTTTTTATAAAATTCCTCTAATTTGGTTTTGGGTCTATGCCTTTAAAAACGTTTAAAAAAAGCCCTTTAAAAAGTAGCTTCCCGAAGTTTCTTAAGTTTCTCTATGAAGACAAACTTTTCGACATTTTTGAGCTACAAATTCAAATTTCCCGCCTTTTTTTACCCCTAAAACGGCGCTTTTTGGAGTTATTTGCAAATTTTGGTGTTTGCACAGAATCGGAGCTACAGTAATCCTGGGAAAATTCAAAAATTGAGTTAGAGACGCAGAGAAGACGAATTTCTAGGGTAGAATTTTGTGCTGAAAATGAATTTGGCATTGATTCTGACCTAATTTGGGTTTAAAGGCGCGGGTCCCGGAAAATTTGGAAAAAAATCTTCAAATTTGAAGAGGGGCTTGATTATACTCATTCGAACCAGAGTTTTGAGCTGAGTCTGAAAATGGAATAGTTTTTGGTCTAGAATGCAAATTTGAAGGATTACGGTAGAAAACGTTGCGCTGGCCGGAGAGTTTTGATTCCAAAAACTTCAAAGGGCCATATCTTGGCTCCTAGGAACCCTAGAATGCTGGTTTTTATTTTAAATTGTTGGATTTCAAATGGTTTATTCTGCAAAATTCAAAATTTTTCAGTCCACCCAAATGCTCGTCGGTCTGCGCGACTTCAAGAACATCTTCCCGTATCATGTGTGCTTCAACAAGCAAATGGTCATCGAACACCTTGGTAAGCTTCCCAAGTGATCGTTATTATGAAGGGGTTGCGTGTCGAGAGGCAACCTTCTTTCAAATTCATCAATTCTCCCCACATTTTGACGTCAAACGGCGGCGATGGCGCATTAATGATTAAACGGACATGGAAGAGAGGGGAAAAGGTGTGGGGAGTGTAATTATGAAAAGATAGTGACGAGAGGGATTGGTTTTTACAGGGCTTCAAAGAACTTTTCGTGTTCTAATTTTCAAATTTTCTAAAAATGTTGATTTTTAAAGAAGTTATGGGCATTTTTGTGAGTAAAGCCAATTTTCGAAATTCGGCCAAGTTTTGTATGGGCCCTAGCTTTTGGAATTTTGCTTCAAACTCAATAAAACCTATATTTTTGAATTTGTCCTGTTATAGGCTTTAAAATGAGCCTAAACACGACTAGGTTCCGTTCACTTTGACTTTTCAGGCGCGTCGCGGTCGGTGCGTTGCGTGTCGAGGTGAAATTTCAAAATAGGCGAAGCCTAGCCGTGCTTAGGCTCATTTTGAAGCGCTAGACAAGATAATTCGATTGGTGTCATTGAAAGTGAAGTTGGAGCAAAATTAAAAGCCTCAATGTGGTTTTTTTTCAGGAATCTATCTCCTCCGTGAATATGGTCTGGAAAACAAGAAGACCCTCAAAGTCAGTGACCTCATGCAACTTGTTCAGCCCTCTGACATCCAATTGACCTATAAAAATGTGCTTAGTTATCTGAACACTCTGTTTATCTTCCAATTGAAGCATCACAGTAAACGGAATGAAGTTCAAGAGGGCTCTTCTGAAGCCTTTCAACAACCACTGGTCCTAAAAGGAGAAATGATGCCATTGAACGATGGTAACTCTATTATCTTCATTTGCTCACCTCATGTGACTACGGTAGGTCCTTTCTTTTTAGGGATTAAGACAAGTTTTATATCTTTAGGTTCGCGACATTCTAAACCTCAAGTTATACATCTCGGATATGCCCATGCACGATGCCACCAGAGACTTGGTCATGTTGAATCAATCAAGAATTTGTCAAATGGAATTGAAGTTAGTTTTTGGAAAAAAACAAAAAAGAGTGTGGCGCCAGTGGGAGTCGAATCCGCGACCTCTAGATTCAAAAGCAGGCGCGTTAGCCAGTAGACTACTCGCGCATCATAAAACATGGAAAGGCAGATGGCGTATAAGAAGGGGGAGGGAAGGGAAGTGGAGAGGGGAGCGGAGGGGAGCGGAGAGTCTAATATTTGGAAATTGTAAAAAGCTTAAAATACTATTTTTCAGCAAAAAACTGGAAGAGACCATGAAAAAGATGAAGCGAATGACCGAAGAGTTGGAGGTCAAAAAATCGCAAACTGATCGGCTCCTATTTGAGTTTGTGCCACCAGTGATTGCCGAGGCATTGCGAGCCTCGAAGCCAGTTCCAGCGCGTAAGTTTGAGCTTAATTATCTCGGTTACTGTAATAGATATCAAATAGTTGTCAACTGATAAAATGTTTGTTAAAATGTCATAAACATTTTGTTAGTTGACTACTTCTTGATATCTTTAACAGGAATTGAGATATAAAGATTTTAAGTTGACAGTGCAAAGTAAAGAAACCTCTAGCTTTGAGCTCAATTATCTAGCTTCCTAAAAAAGATATCAAAATGTGGCCAACTAATAAAATGTTTATCATAATATTAGCTACATTTTATCAGTTGACAAATTGTTGATATCTTTTCCAGGAACTAAAATATATAGGCTCCAACTTGGAAGCTCCAAAAATCCCTATAAATGAACTCAATTTTTCCAGAAGAATTCTCGGATTGCTCAGTAATCTTCACGGACATCCCCGACTTCTTCACAATTAGTGTCAATTGCTCACCAAAAGAGATCATCACCCTGGTCACTGATCTCTTCCATCGGTTCGATCGAATTATTGAGAAACACAAGGGCTACAAGGTCTTATCTCTTATGGATAGCTATTTGATAGTTGGTGGTGTCCCAAATGCCAATCAATATCACTGTGAAGATAGTCTCAATTTGGCGTTGGGTCTGTTGTTTGAGGCAAGACAAGTGGAAGTGCCCAAATTGGGTCAATATGTTCGATTGAGAATTGGTGTACATTGTGGACCAGTTGTGGCTGGAATTGTTAGTCAGCAGAAGCCAAGGTAAAGCTTCTTTAAAAGTTTATTCAAAATTTAAGACTTTCCACACATTACTGTCCAATCTTCATCTTTTTAACTCATCTAGAAGCCAAGGTACTGCGCTTTGAAGTAGAAAATGCCATGAAATCGATGACTGGAGTGGGCAGCGAGGATATCCGGGATTTTTAGGGAATTACTGTAGTTTAGAGACAAATAAATCATATAAATTGTATATTATCTGAAAGCTTAAAGTCTGACAATCAAAATGCGCTAAAAATGAAATTTCTAGCTTAATTCTGAAGCGAGTTATAGCCATTTTTGCAATTGAGAGACGCAGAGAATCTAGAGCGCTCTCGTTTCTCTGCGTCTCTCTAAAGCGCTGTATCTCGGCTCCTAGATGAGCTAGAAAGATGAAAATTGGAAAAAGTTGTTCATGTTACCTTAAAATCTGTATGTTACACATTTCTATCTAGTTTTCGCTTTTCTAGCTCATTGGGAAGAGAGGGGGACGCAGAGAAACGAGAGCGCGCTCGTTTCTCTGCGTCTCTCATATGGCTATAACTCGCGTTGGAATAGGCATAGAAAAATGGTTTTTCTTGCGATTTGATCGGAAAACTTTGTACAATATGGTTTTTTGTTGAAACATTGTGATTCTCACAAAATTCCAAAATTTCAAAAAACTAATTTATGAGAAACATATAAAATTGTATATCGCCTAAAAGTTCATAGTCTGACAATTAAAATGCGTCAAGAATCAAGTTTCTAGCTCATCCAGGAGCTGAGTTACAGCGCTTCAAAGTTTTCGAAGAGACGCAGAGACGCGAGAGTGCACTCTAGTTTCTCTGCGTCTCTTCAAAACTTCAAAGGGCCGTATCTCGGCTCCCAGATGAGCTAGAAACTTGGTTTTTCTTGTATTTTATAGGATTTGAAGCCGCAAACTCAAAAAACATAAAAATTCAGATTCTGCGTGCTCGGAAACACTGTAAACATCACGAAAAACATCTGCGCCCATAGTCAACCCGGAAAAGCTCTGGTCAGCAATGCAGTTCGAACGTAAGCTCCGAGTTATTACATTTTTTGAATTCCCGCCATTTCAGAATGGTCACCAAGCACTTGAAGAGCATTTTTGTGTTCAACGCAAATGGTTATCTAGAATTGGCCACTGGAAAAGTGCTTACTCATTTTCTGGAGAAGAACGAGAAGTGTAGCGTATGGGATATTGTGGATCGGGAGAAAGGTGAGTGGGACACTGGGACATTGGGACATTGGGACATAGATTCAAAAAGAGGCTTTTTCAGCCACCAACGACAGTATCGATGGCTATCGTGAACTCCACTCGGACAATGGAACTGTGGAATGGCAGGAGGCAACGGCAGCGGCGTTCAGGGTTATATCGGTAAGTGCGCTCCAGCTCCATTATCTCGCTTTCTGTGAAAGATACAAACATGTTGTCAACTGACAAAATAATGCTGATAATACGATAAAAATTTTGTTAGTTATCCACTTTTTGATATCTCCTACAGTAACCGAGATATATACATAAACTCAAAGTCGCCTGTTGTCTCAGATTCTGAGGGTAGCTTTCAGGGCTCATAACTCCGGGTCCAGTTTACCCTTTTTTTTTTGAAAATTAGATTTTTAGATTTTGCAGGTTTTGTAGATTGCACTTCAAAAATAACAAAAAACAAACTTCAAACCTAGAGCCACTTTTGGGAGCAGTTTCCTACCCGCTAGCGGATAGTATGGTAAACAACTTTAAGCTCCATTATCTCGATTTCTGTAAAAAGATATCAAAAAGTAGTCAACTGACAAAATAAGGCTGATAATATGATACGCATTTTGTTAGTTGATCACTTTTTGATAACTCTTATGGTAAGCTAGATATATATAGGGTTAAAGTTGATGAAATGAAAAAATGGATTTTTAAGAATTTTAAGAGAACCTGGAATATCTCAACAAAACTTTTTTCGATTTTTCTAATTTTTGTATCATTCAAGTTGTGAAGTTTTGAGCTTTCAAATGATATCCCACACGACCTGTTTTTTCTATTAAAACAGTACAAAATACAAAGTTATTGCAGGATTTTCTAAAAATTTCGTTTTTTGAAAATTTCAAAAAAGTTTAATTTTCTATATCTTTCATCGTTTTTCTAGTTACCATATTCTGATGGAAATTCTGCATTTAAAACATTGAGAGCTTCAAAATGAGCCCAAACACGACTAGGCTCCGCCCATTTCGAAATTTCACCTCGACACGCGACGCAACGACCGCGACGCGCTTGATAAATCAAAGTGGGCGGAGCCTGGTCGTGTTTATACTCATTTAAAAGCTTATAACAGGACAAATTCAAAAATATGAGTTTCATGAAGTTTAACGCGGAATTTCAAAAGTTAGGACCCATACAAAAATTGAAATCAAGCTGACTTCAGAAAATATGAATCGGAAAAATGCCATAAATTTTTTGAAAACCAACATTTTTTCAAATTTCAAAAACCAAAACATAGCCCTTGAAAAGCTCTATAAACAATATATAAATTTCCCGGTCGTCGACGCTCTTGACAACAAGCAGAGCCGTACGAAGAAGGCTCTAACCAGACTACGATCCGTGAAACGGAAATTCCGAACGATTCAAAGCAACGACAGCGGGGTGTCGGTTAGTGAGCCAAATGTGGAGAGCGCTGTGTGCTCGATTATGTGAATTTCTATAAATTTCAAAAATTTGTTTGAATTGATTAATTTTTATTTAATTGCATGATTCTGTATTTTTATAATAACTTTGAAGAATTCGAATAATAAATGCATTTAGTTTATTTCAAATCTTTAAAAAAACCACATTGATACATTACAAATGACTTAATACATGAACGAACGATGTGTTCTGTACTGTAACTTGCTGACATCCAGCTGATCATCGAATTGGAATCCAGTTGGAAGATTCATTGGATCCTTCATCTTTCCTAGATTCCTTCTAACTGCCACGTGGCGAATGATTCCGTCAAATGGCTCATCGTGCATGTCCCATTCGTTACGTCGATGTTCACAGAGATGATAGGATGGTGTGAAGAAACAGGACCATGCATTGATTGAGAAAACGAATGAGGAGAGGAGGAGCATGGAGCAGGCAGGCCAGTATCTCTGGAAACATTGGTTTCTTGATTCCTATCTCGATTCCTGTGAAAGATATCAAAAAGTGGTGAACTGATAAAATTTTTATGATAATGTGATAAACAATTTATCAGTTGATCACTTTTTTATATCTATGACAGGAAGCGAGATAAATTGGCTCAAAGTTGAAAGATAAGGGAGGCGGGGGGGGGGGGGCTTCGAGAAGGGCGCAGAACTGTCAACTTTGAGCCGATTTATCTGACTGCCTGTGAAAGATATTGAAAAGTGGTCAACTGATAAAATGTTTATGATAATGTGATAAACAATTTAATAGTTGACAACTTTTTGAAACATTTGAATTTTGGACCTTAAAGGCGCATGGGTCTTTGCGAAAATCAGCGCAAAAATCAAAATTATTCGAATATAGCCGTGTTTATACTCATTTTAAAGCTTAAAACAAGACAAGTACAGAAATATAGGTTAAATCAAGTTTGAAGCTAAACTTCGAAAGTTAGGACCCAAAACTCACTGATATACAAACTGTCCCGTAAAACACTGCCAAATGAAACAAGCCAAATAGAACTACATGTAGTTTGATCCCAGAAAACGGTTGATTTTCAGGCGGAAGAATTAGGTAGAGATGTGTGCCAATGTTGCAGATGAAGATGTATGCAAAGAAACAACACAGAAGAGCCACAAGCAGAATTCTTGCACATGTCTGAAATAGAAGCTCATTTTAGGCACCAACTTTGAGCTCAGCTATCTCGCTTCCTGTGAAAGATAGGAAAATTTTGTCAACTGATAAAATATTGGTGGTATTATGATAAAGATTTTATCTGTTGACAGATGTTTCCTATCTTTTACAGGAACCAAGATGATTGAGCTCGTTAAGTTCTTACCGCATAGTAAAAGTTGAAGCTCATCCCCAAAAAGCACCCGAAAACGATCCAATGCAAGGAAATCATTCCGAAGAATCCCAGAATCACATGATTTAAGTTCTGAACTTTGGGTTTTCTGACCTGAAGTAACACTTTTGCCCACGGGGCGACTCCAATTATGAGCAGAATGAAAAAAGCGAGTGAGTCAAAGCCCAGATATACAGTTTCCGAGTTTTGACCAACAACATAGAGATGTGAGGCAGCTATCCAGATGATACAATGCCAGAACATAAAATGGCATAGTCGGAATGGCCGAAGATAGGTGTAGAACTCAAAAACGCATGTGATTGTGAACCATAGGGGATTGATAAGGAAGATAATGAATCGTTTTAGAACGTAGAAGAATGTTAAATCAGGCTCTTTCTGAAGACGTGCCATTGTTGATCGATTGGGAGGAAAGACTGGGAAAGGAGAGAATGGACCAAGTAGGTGGGTAGAATGGGGGGAGGAGACAAAGGGGGTGGCATTGACCTCTATAGAGATTACGTCAAACATATGTTGAGGGGCCTAGATAGCATTGCCAGATGGCAGGCTAGGATGCCTAAGATGGGGATCTAATTCTATCCGTGTCTGTGCTCATTTCCCTGCATTTCAAACATTAAATTTGAACTCCCCTTGTTTTGCGCTTCAAAATGAGCCCAAACACGCCCATGCTCCGCCCACTTTGAATTTTCAGATGCGTCGCGGTCGGTGCGTCGCAGTTTGGCAGTTGGAATTGCTTCGGTTCTTCTTACGGTATGTTGCCAGTGGTAAAAGGGTCCCTTAACTTAGAGCCTATTTATCTAGCTTCATACAAGTGATACCAAAAAGTAGTCAACTTATAAAATTTAGCTGATATTATGATAAAAATTTTATCAGTTGACCACTTTTTGATATCTTTAACAGGAACCGAGATAAATCAAATCCAGCAAACCAATGCTTTCCACTCAAACCCAGCGACTCACCCCATAAGGGTCCCTTAACTTTGAATCTGTCTATCTCGGTTCTTGTTGAAGATATCAAAAATTAATAAACTGATAAAAGATAGCTGATATTATGATAAACATTCTATCAGTTGACTACTTTTTGATATCTCGTAAAAGAACCGAGATAAATTCAATGTTTCCAGAAATTCTAGCCCATCTGCGTTCTTCTCCTCCTCTCCTCATTCGTTTTCTCAATCAATGCGCGGTCCTGCTTCTATGTGAACATTGAAAATACAAATGTGATATGCTGAAATCACCTGGAATCATTTGCCACGTGGCAGTTAGAAGGAATCTAGAGAAGGTCCAAAGGATCCAATGAATCTTCCAACTGGATTCCAATTCGATGATCAGCTGGATGTCAGCGGATTATAGTATACTGTGCTGGAGTCTTTTAGGCAACCAATGGGTATTTTATACCACCGGAGGGTTTTGTGGCCCACGATCCAAGGGTACATCGAAAAAGGGTA
>NC_013487.2:16268752-16316484 GCF_000004555.2 Caenorhabditis briggsae | reverse complement strand
ACAAAAATATTGATTTACTTTTTTTTGTCCACCTACATGTACTGAACAATCCAATGTACCCTTGGAACCAATGTACCCTAAGAACTCGATGTACCCTTTTTCGATGTACCCTTGGATACTGGGCCGGGTTTTGTCCTCTAACTTGCTTTGTACCCCCCATGACCCCCCATGACCTTTGTAGCCTCTGAATTACTTGCCAGGTCCGCACTTTGATTTGAGATTTTCAATTTTTTGAGAAAATCGGAAAAAATGTTTATCTCTTGATTACGCCCCCCCCCCCCTTCAAAATGCCCCCTTATTTTGTATCAACTCATGATTGTGAAATGTTCAAACGTTGGCTTTCAAACTGATTTTATAACTGATATATAATAATTTTGAGAAAAAAAAAGATTCCGAAAATTCTGATCGCTGATCGATGTGAAGGCCGCTTCATCTGGAATTATTGATTTTTCCAAAAAAAAACAAAAGGCTTTAAAATTTTTTTAAATTTCGAATTTTCAAAAACCCTCACATCAATACAAAAATTGGTCCCATTTGTTGGTTGGGGCCACTGTTGCCCACAGAGCCAGGTGGTGGAGAGGATAGATCACATTTTCCTAAAAATTGGAAATACAGATTTTTCAAAAATTGAAAAAAAAAACAAATTTCAAACATTTTCATGCGTCTCCGCTTCTATTACACTGCTCATATCTCCAGAAGCGCTACAGTAACAAAAAACGGTCAACTACAAAAATAATAAGTAGGAAATTTGTAAAATTTTACTAGGATTATTAAATTTTTAATTACCTTTGAAACTAGTGTTGCTCTATCATATTATCAGCAAAGAATCTTATCACATTTTGACCGTTAACAGTAAATTTTGGTCCCCCCCCCCAAGTTTAGGATCCAAAAATTGCCTATTTTTTGGGGATTTTTATTGTTTTAAATCACTCAATTGGATTCAAAATTAGGATCCAAAAATGTCGATTTTTCAAAAGTCATTAATTTGGATACATTTTTTTAATAGAAAAAAATATGTACATTCCGGCTGAGGTATATTGAAAAGCTTACTTTTAAAAAATCGAGTTTTTTGAGCATTTTTGAGCCAAAAATCGGAAATTTGCATTGGAGCGCATTTACGAAAATCGACGAAAAAGCTGATTTTCGGGGTTAAAAACTCTCAAAAATTCAATTTTGGGCTCAAAAAATGCGCCAAAAACTCGAAAATATATCAAAATATGCACAAAAAATGATGAGATTTCGAGAAAAGGAGACATAAAGCTGGATTTTTGGAGTAAAAAGGCTAACATAAGGGGAATTATTATGGGACAAAAAATCATTTAGAGATCATAGGAGAGCGTGTTTTATACATAATTCAAAATTTAGGATTTCAAAAAAATTCCAGAAGTTTTTAATCCGAATCCGAATCCATCGTGTCTGGCTCCGGCGCGTCTTTGAGCAACTCCAATACGTGCGAAACTTCGCGAACTTTGCCGTCGTCGCCGATAGTCCCTGGCTTGACGAGTCCTGAAAAAAGCATGATTGTCAGTGGAGCGCACTTGCAATTTTTGTAAAAAATAATCATGGAAAACATCTAATAGAGCGTTTTGGATGTTCCAGTGAAATTTGATGAAGAATGGATCAGTTTCAAGCAAGTTAGAGCAAAAGTTCGGTAGAGCGAGTTTGCTTCAAATCCCTTCAAACTGCTCCAATCCTTCCGAAACTTCACAGAGCGATCTCTCGAACCCTATCAAACTCCTTCTATCATTTTAATCTCTTTCCCCTCACTCTAAATCGAGTTATTTCAAAAGTCCAGTGGAGCGCACTTACCCTGATCCATCAGCTTGTTCATCGCATCCACCAATTTCATCGCCTCAAACTCCTTCTGCGCATCCGACATTCCATCCATCGCACTTCCATGATCCGGCGGGTACATTGCTCCGGTCACCGGGTTGACACTAGAAATTCAAGAATTCTCATTAGAGCGAATTTGCATTATTTGGGTAAAACATGGTAAAATCGGGGTTAAATACAGTGAAATGGTTTGGAAATACTAGAAAATGCGTTTGGAAGCTCAAGTCTGCACCAAAACACTTGTTTTAAACAAATTCTCATTAGAGCGAACTTGCTTTCTTGGACCGTAACTTGGCTCAAAATGGTCTAAAATTGGTCAAAGAACTTCTAAAATGTGTCATTTTTCACGAGAAATCCGCTACTTACTTATCCTTAACCGCATTATAGTCCTCCGTCTCACTATCCTCACTATCCGATGCATGTTTCGGTTGGTTGATCTGTCCAAGGAGCCCAAAATTGGCCAAATGACCTGCCGAGTGTCCGAATCCGACGTATTTGATCATGCGGCTCACTGATCGCTTACAAATGATGAAGAGGAATTCAGAAGCGACTTCTTTGGTGGTAGATGGGAGCATCATGACGCGAACGATGCGTCCGCGAAGCGAGTCGTGCTCCTCGGGACGCTTTTTTACCTCATCGGCGACCAGTGGTGGGAGGACCTGGAAAAATGAGCAATAGAAGTTCTGGAAGTCAAAAATTCGCAAAAAATCGACTTTTTAGAGCATTTTAAAGTCGAAAATAAAAAATTCGCATTGGAGCGCATTTGCTTTTTCAGCTTAAAAGCATCGAAAACAAGCCCAAAATGTTCGTCATGTTAATTTATGTCGTCACAAGAATTTTCATCGTAACTCGGTTCAAAATGATTCAAATCGCTTCAAACTTTCAGAATAGGCTAGAAAACGTGTCTGAAACGCTTAGAAGTAGCTTGCGTTCAATTTAAGGGGCTTTGTTGCAAACGCGCTCTACTGAACTTTCGTCACAAATCGCTTCAAACGTTCAGAATAAACTAGAAAACGTGTCTGACTCCCTTAGAGGTAGCTACCGTTCAATTTAAGGAGGTTTGTTGTAAGTGCGCTCCACTGAACTTTTGTCATAACTCCTTTCAAAATGGTTCAAACTGCTCCAAACTTTCAGAATAGACTAGAAAGAGTGTCAGAAACGTATATAAGTAGCTTGCGTTAAATTTCAAGAAGTTTGTTGTAAATGCGCTCCACCGCACTTTTGCCATAACTCCCTTCAAAATGGTTCAAATCGCTTCAAACTTTCTGTGAAAAACTCACCCTTATCCGACAGTACCGTCTAGCGTACTTGCTCTCCACACACAATCTGGCTAGCGCTTGAAAATATGGTCCACTCAAGTCAACGAGCGTATTTCCTTCGGGCGAAACTTGATTAAAAGGCACCGAATTCAACAAATCGACAGCTTTAATCAGTTGCTTATCAAGAGCGGCCAGGATGGCTTCAGTTAGTGTCATATTCACATAGTAGTCCCTTGGATGGACCCTCTCTTCCTCTGAAATTGTCTCTGGGAGGGGGACAATGGGGAAATTGGGGTCGGAGAGGAGGACGGACAGATCCATGGGGAGTGGTGGAACCGAGAGCGCGTGGATGGCCGATTGGATGACGTCGTCGTTAGGGATTCCGGAGCAGATGACGTCGCGGAGGATGCGGCACGCGAGGTGGGTGTTTTTCTCAAAGGAAAATGTTGAATTTCGGAGGTTTTGAAGGGTTTTGAGCTCTTAGAAGCGTATTTTAGGGCTCCAGAGCTCTCAAAATCTTCTAGGAAGCGTTCAGAAGGCTCCAGAAGCTTCCATACAAATTTTGAAGCTGTGAAAGGCGTCAAAAACGATCCAGACAGCTTCAGAAAGTTCTAGAAGCTTATGGAATGATTTTTGAAGATTGTGGAGCTTTTGGACCTTCTAGATGATGCTCGGAAGGCTCCAGAAGTCTCTATGCGGATTCTGGAGGTGTGAAAAGCTTCAATGCCAATTCTAACATCTCCAGAATCTTCCAGAAACTTCTGGTATGATTTGTAGGGATTTCAGACCTACTGGAGCTCCCAGAAGCGGCTTTCAGGGTTCCAGAGATCTCAGAATCTTCCAGAAGGCTCCAGATACTTCTAAGTGCATTCCGAAGCTGTGAAAGGCTCCAAAAACGATCCAGACAGCTCTAGAAAGTTCCAGAAGCTCCTATTTCCAAAGATTTACCTCATCCAACCCGGGCACGTCTCCATGAAAATGGCAGAAGACGTTGAAGAACGTCTTCATGGCCTCGTTGGCTCTCAGCAGATCGAGATTGGCGACGTCGTCGGATGCCTTCTGGAGGCACACCTCGGCGGCACACAGGATATTGGAAACGGTCGTGGATTGGTCGGCCCAGTGTCTCTGAAAATCGATTTTTTAGTGATTTTCAGGTATTTTCAGCCTCGATTCAGCTGAAAATTCGGGCATAACTTCCGTGGCTTAGCGCTTTGGACCCCTATCAAAAGGAGATGATTTGGCGGGTAGTGGAAATTTTCAAATTTTCACCAGCCACCTATTCACCTCCATTTGATCGCGTCCAAAGGGCGGAAAAGTTCAAATTTTCGAGATTCTTGCGGTATCTTCGATTTTCAGCTTTTTTTAAAATCAAAAATCTAGAATTTCGGGTAAAAAACGCTTAAAATCGAAATTTTCAGCCATTTCAGCCAGTTTTAAGGCCATTTTTAGGTCATTTGCAGCTACCAAACCCACTTTTTTAGCCATTTTCAGCCTCAAATCCCTCCAAAACCCCACCTGAAACCCTTTATCCATAGCGGTTGCGATAAAAGCGATCCGATGATAAAAGTACCAAACTTCTGCCGCCTGCGTCGGATTCATTTCCCGGATCCACTGAATATTGGAATTTTCGCGTCGAGAATCCTCGAATTCCGATAAGAAACGTTGAATTTGGTCGCCGTTGACGAGATTCATGCTGGAAATATGGGAAATTGGCTGAGAATGCGTCAAAATATAGTGCTAAAACCGTCAGAAATGGCTGAAAATAGATGAATTAAGTGCTAAAATCGTCGAAAATCACCTAAAATGACATGAAACACTTCAATTTCATGGAATTTCAGCTCAAAACCTCCAATATTGGCTCAAAATGACCTGAATTAGACTATTTTTATGGTTTCTAGCTTGAAAATCCCTCAATTTCCCCAAAATTTAGCTTAAAAACCACCTGAAACCCACCCAAACTCACTAGAATCTCTCTCGCATCTTTGCCGAATGAAACATGGTGTTGACAAGACACTTCTGCGCTTCCATTAGTGCTGAAAACTCCATTTTCAGCCATTTTCAGCCATTTCCAAGCTTACCATGAACCGATCTCGGGTATCCCACGACTGGAGTGATGCCGGCCAATTTCAGTATCGTATCACACAGATTTTCGTTTAGAAGACTCTGAAAATTCGAGAAATGAGGCTTCTGGAGCTGTTAGATCCGTTTTTGGAGCATTTTTTAAAGGTTTGGAGTCCTCGAAATGCTCCAAAATCCCTATAAAGCCTTCTAGAAGCGTCCGCCTAGAACCTTCTGAAGCTGTCAGAATCATTTTTGAAGCTTCTGGAGCCTTTAGAACCATCTGAACGCGTTCTAGAAGCTTCTAAGAGCCCTGGAGCCCAAAAACTCGCTTCTAAGAGCTCCAAAAGCTCAGGAATGCCTATCATGCCTTCTAGAAGCGTCTGGAACGTTCTGGAGCAGTCAGTTTCGTTTCTGAAGCCTTAGAAGTTGTTTAGAACCTTCCGGAGCCTTTGGAACCGTCTGAGAGCGTTCTAGAAGCTTCTAAAAACTCTGGAGCCCTGAAAATCCATATAAAGCCTCCGAACATTGCTCAGCCTTCAATTTTCGTGCATTTGTCGCTCATTTCTAGCTCAAAATTGCTCATTTTTCATCATTCTGAGGCTGGAATTCATCAGAACAAGCTCCATGTCCTTCTAGATGATTCTGACGCCTCCAGAAACGAGTTTGAGCCTTCTGAAGCCTTTCAACGTCTTCTAACCCCTTCATACCTCCAATCCTTGTCTCTCGCGACTGATCAACCGAACTGTCTCCAGAAGAATCGACGCCAAATCGTCGTTGTCGATTTTCGCGGAAATCTCATCGCCGAGCAGCTGAAAATTGCTCTTTTATAGCCTAAATGAGTTTTTACAGCCAAAAAGTGTGCCTTTTACAGCTCAAAATCGCATTTTTACCGCTGAAAATGAGCCTTATATAGCTAAAAATAGGCCTTTTATCGCTAAAAATGGGTCTTTTATAGCTCAAAAGCGCATTTTTAAACCTAAAAATCGCATTTTCACAGCTAAAAATGGGCCTTGTATCTTCCTTATATATATAAAACGCTAGACGTGTCTGTTGGTCCTAGTGTCCGGCTGTCCGGTTTTGGGTTTCAAATAAGAATTAGGCCGCCGCCAAAACTGAACCCGCGGCCCTTCGGACAACGAATGTGCATGCACCCAGTTGTGCCATGAAGGCCACACCAGGAAAGAGAAGGGAGGGCGTACATGTTCTAGCAGCCAGCAGGCTGGTAGCTAAAAATATGCTTTTTATAGCTAAAAATCGTCGTTTCAAGCCAAAAAATGCTCACATTTCTCTCCGCCTCGCTCATACCGAATTTCGTCGAGTTCGCATTGGAAAAGTTCCATTTCGAAAAGAATTCCTCGATTTTCGCAGACGTCGCGTTCAGGAACACCCTCTGAATCGTCTCCTCGGTTAGTTGGTCTCCAGGCATCCTGGAAATGCGGAAAAGATGGGGGGAAATGAGGTTTTTGAGGTTAAAAATGGGGATAAAATGGGGTTTTTAAGCTTAAAAAAGAGATTTTTAGGCTTAGAAAGGGCAGAAAATGACAAAAATCGATTAAAAATTCGAGGAAGAAGAGAGAAAACAACAAGAACCTGTTGTCATGGCAACAGGATCTCATGGGACAGGTGAAAGAGCGTCTTTTAAGACTAAAATGGCGGGAAAATCAGCTAAAAACGGTCGAAATTGGCTAAAAATGACTTAAAATTTGGGAAAAATATGCTAAAAATTATCCAAAAAATAGAGAAAAAAAATCTGGAAATCGCCAAAAATACAAAAAAAACCCTTTTTTAGTCTGTTCAGACACGAATAATCAGATTTTTTGAGCACTTTTGACATGAAAAATCGTTTTTTAAGATCAAAAAACTGCAAATTTTGAAAAGTGGCCAATTTTAAATTGCCAAAAATTACAAAAAAAATAGTCTAAAAATAAGTTTAAAATGATCTGAAATTTAGGAAAAAATGGTTAAAAATTGCCGGAAATTGGCCAAAAAATTAGAAAAATTAGGGTAAAAATGGCAAAAAATGATCTAAAAATTGGGGAAAAATAGGGAACATTTGACGAAAAATGGCAGAAAATGATCAAAAAAATTGGGAAAAATGGGCTAAAAATGGTTAGATTTGGCTGAAATGGACTAAACTAAACTAAAAATGACCTAAAATGTACTGAAAATAACCTAAAAAATATTAAAAAATGCCAAAAATAGAGCCAAAATCCGCAAAAAATCAGAAAAAAAAAGGAAAAATTGGAAATAAAAAACCGAATCAAATAACCAATAAATCCACAAAAATTCAAATCTTTATACCAAAAAATAGAGAAAAATCTACAAAAAAAATTAGTTTTTCAGTCGTATCGAAGACATTCTATAGGCCCTCTTTAGGCCCTTTTAGGCCTTCCTAGGCCCAAATTTTCAGGATTTTCAGGCCCGGACCTTTGGCAGCTCATCGGCCTTCTTGTAGGACGGTTGTGGGACACGGGCCTTGTTCATGGTGATTTCAGCGTGGGCATACGAGTACTTGTCGAATTTCAGATAGTCATCGCATTTGTAGAGGGTCCAGTCGGGTTTGCCGCCTGGAATTTGCATTTTTGGGGTTTTTAGGGTGAGATATCATGAAAATTGAGGTTTTTTGAGCCAAAAATAATGAGAATTAAAGTATTTTAAGCCAAAAAGCATGGAAATTCAAAATTTTCCGATTTCTCCAGATTTTTTCCAATTTTTCAACCTACCAGCGACTTGTCTCGCCTTCTCGGCGTGCTCAATGCCTGTGGAAGTCTTCGGAGCCGCTGAAGCCATGCGGCGAGCCGTGGAAATCACCAAGCGATTCATCTGAACGAGAAAAATCGATTTTACAGGGTTTTTGGTGGATTTTCGGGTGTTTTAAAGGCATTTTCAGTGCGAAAAGTTCAGAAAATAACGTTTTTCACCCGGAAAACTATGAAAATCCGAGAAAAATGCTCAAAAATTAACGGAAATCGATGAATTCCGCACCAAACTGGAGACCGTGCAAATCGGGGAGACACAAGAAAGCGGGAGACGCGGGATAGCGGAGTGTCGTTGCAAAAACAATTGAAACCTGAATTTTGCAACTATTCAGCATAAAAATGTACGGAAAAGCACAAAAAGCTAAAAATGTATGAAAAATCAGAAGAGGTTGTTTCCTTACAGTTAGTGAAATGCTGCGAACAAACAGAGTTCTATTACTGACTAGGAATCTACAAACGTATGAAAAAATGTGTTAATTAATTAAACAAAAGGTATAACACAATTTTTTAGAAGACAGACTGCCTTCAAGAAGTTCGAAATCAGGTCTGGATAAAGTTATTGATGTTCTATAAGGAGTGTTCGTCGATGTTATTTAAAATTCTTTTTTGTTCTGTAAAGCTTTCAATAAATATATCATTATTATTATCATTTTATTATTACATTGTCACATTGCAAATGGAAAATAAACAAAAATCGAAAAGTTTATTGAGCAGTATTACAAGAATTGGTATTTCAGTTATTTGTTTCGACCGTTTTTCCCTGGACAAAAAAAATTTGAAAGAGCACGGTCTCATCAGCAGGGAACTCTTCCTTTTTAAATTACGAATTGACAAGATGATAAAGATCAGCGAACAGCTTATTCAAATAGCGTTCAGCACTCGGTTTGTTAGCTTCTTTGCTCGTAGAGCTCATTAATGATATTATGAAAGCACTGAAATAATAGCGAAATCGGTTGATTATTCATAACTTTAGCCGAAGGAAGGCTTACGATTGAGAGCACGAGACAAACGATTACATGGATTCACATATTCTTTCCGGACAAATAACGCATATTTTTACAGGAAAAATGTGAATTATCATCAGTTACCTTCGGCAATACGATTAAAATTTCATATCCATTGTTTTTTTCCATCAAAAATGTATTTACAAATCTATCTAAATCGCGAAAAACCTTTGCAAAATTCAGGTTTCAATTGTTTTTGCAACGACACTCCGCTATCCCGCTTTCTTGTGTCTCCCCGATTTGTACGGTCTCCCAAACTGCGAAAAAATCCACAAACGTGCCAGAACATTTACTGGCGCTTTTCCGGATTTTTGCTTGGCGCGTTTTGAGAGGAGCGCGAAACTTGAGATTTTAAAACTGTTTTTGATGGTTTTCGGAGGATTTGTGCACGCTCTCCCACAGAGATAAAAAATTCTGAAATTATGGTTTTAGACCTGCAATTGTGATGGCGCCAAACTTTTTTTCTGTAGATCATAAATTAATTTGCAGTTCGGAATTGTTCTGTGGGAGAGCGTGTTGTGGTCATTTTTTCGATTTTTATCGATTTGTATGTATTTTTAAGTGTTAAAAACAAAAATTTCAGTCAAAAATGACCGATGTGAAAACACAAAACGCGATAACACTCAAAGGATCGGCGACACTCGTCAAGGAGTTCTTTCGTACGCAAAATCCAAGTTTCTGACTCGAATTTTCCGAAATTTTCAGATTTCGGCATCAACAGCATTCTCTATCAGCGAGCGCTGTACCCGGCGGACAGTTTTAAGCGCGAGAAACGCTACGGACTGGCACTTTTTGTGACTCATGACAAGAAGTTGCAGGCGTTCATGGATCCGTTCCTTCAGCAAGTTGAATGTATGTTTAAATATGATTTTCAGAGGTTGAAAACGCAAAATGCATTTTTCAAGCTGAAAATCTGAAAATTTTGACCTTGAAATCATATTTTTGAATTTTTAGCTCAAAAAATGAATTACGATGTAGAAACACCTGAAAAACATGATTTTTAAGCTAAAAATACCTGAAAAACACGATTTTTCCGTCTAAAAATCCCCAATTTTCCAGATTGGCTCGCCAAAAAGCAGCTCAAACGTCTGGTAATGGTCATTTCGGAGGTGAAGACCAAGGAAGTTGTCGAGCGGTGGCAATTCGATATTCATACCGAGGATGTGGCTGAGGACGGGTAAGAGCTCTAAAAATTTGATTTTTCAACCAAAAATGGGGGTTTTAGGCCGAAAAATGACCCAAAAATCGCTTTTTCCCGGTCTGAAAGGGCTTAAAATGAGCAATTTCGGGATTTGACATTGGTTTTGAAGTGGTAAGAAGGGTTCTAGAAGTATCCAGGGCCTTTAGATGACGTTAAAATCGCTCTAGAAAATTCAGAAGGGTCTAGAAGACGTCCAGAGGACTCTAGAAGGTTCTGGAGGTTCTAGATGACGTGGAAAGGCTTTTGACCATTTTCATAGTCAAAAATTGTCCTAGTAATCGCTTGGCTTAAAATGAGCAATTTCAGAGATTGACATTGGTTTTGAAGGGGTCTGAAGGGTTCTAGAAGCATCGAAGTCCTCCAGATGACGTTAAAATCGTTCTAGAAGATTCTTACGGCTTCAGAATACTTCTGAAGCTTCTAGATGACGTCAGAAGGAATTCAACGTATTCTGAAAGCTCAGAAATGGTTCTGGAGGGTTCTGGAACGTCTAGACAACGTCAAGCCAATTCTAAATGCTCAGAAGGGCTCAGAATTGAACTTATGGATCTTTTGAAGCGTCTGGAGGGTTTTCGATAATTCTAGAAGACGTTGAAGCGGTTCAGAATGCTCTAGAACTTCTCAGAAGGCGTCTAGAAGAATCTGAAGGTTTCAGAAGACGTCAAAAATAATTTATAGATCTTCTGAAGCGTCTAGAAGCTGTTAGAGCGGTTTAGAAAGCTTCAGAATGCTCTATAACTTGTCAAAAACCGTTTTGAAGAATGTGGAGCGTCTAGATGACGTGCAGAAGATTCTAGAAGCTTCTGGAGGCGTCAGGAAGGTTGTAGGCGATTCTGAAAGATTCTGTAGCGTCTAGAAGTCGTAAGACTGGGATTTGACGATCCTAGACGATTCTGGGGCTTCTATAAGACGTTGTCAGAAGGCGTTTTGAAGAATCTGAAGCGTCTAAATGACGTCCCGAAGATTCTAGAAGCATCTGAAGGCGTCAGGAGGGTTCTAGATGGTTCTAGAAGATTGGGAAGCTTCTAGAAGGCGTAAGACCAGGATTTGACGATTCTAGAAGGTTCTGGGGCTTCTAGAAGACGTGAAAGCTATCCAGATTACTCTAGAACTTGCCAGAAGGTGTGTTTAGAGAAGATTCTAAAGCGTCTAAATGATGTCCAGAAGGTTCTAGAATCTTCTTTAGGCGTCAGGAGGCTTATAGACGATTCTGAAAGATTCTATAGCGTCCAGAAGGCGTAAGACGAGGATTGGACGATCCTAGACGATTCTGGGGCTTCTAGAAGACGTTAAAGCTATCTAGAAAGCCAAAGAGTGCTCCAGAACGCCCCAGAAGGCGTCTAAAAAATTCTGAAACTTCTAAAAGAAGTAAGACCGGGATTTGACTATCCTAGAAGTTTCTGAGGTTTCTATAAGGCGTTAAAACGATCCAGAATGCTCCAGAACGCTCCAGAAGGCGTCTAGAAGACGTAAGACCGGGGTGTGACGATTCTAGGAGATTCTGGTGCTTCTAGAAGACGTTAAAGCGATATAGAAGTCCTCAGAATGCTCCAAAAGCCGTCTAGAAGATTCTGAAGCTTCTCGAAGACGTCAGACCCTCGAAAAGGTGTCAAAATGGCATGTTTTCTCTGGGGATTTTCCACTTGAAGTCATCCAATAGATATATATTGCTAATCCTTAGCAAAAACACAAAATGTCAAGTACCTCCTCTTGCTTGCACCCCACATTTCGGTATCTCTCTGTGATGACGTAACGGACATTAGTGGGGGTCCTTTAGAAGCAGCAGCAGGTGTTCCAATATCCGGTCAGGTGTTATAAGGGATACTTGAGAGAAGCTGAGAAGGTTTTGAAGCGGAAAAATAGCTCAAAAACTGACTTTTCTAGGCATTTTTGGCTCAAAAAAGGTCGAAATTCCACTTTTTGACTCTAAAATTAGAGTTTTTAGGCCAGAAATGCTAGGAAAAAAAGCATTTAGAGGTCAAAATCTCACTTTTTCGATCCTAAAACCATGAAAAATCGACTTTTTTGGCTCTTTCCCGGCGCGCCCACGACGCGCCAGCTGTCTCCAGCCGCCTTCTGCGCATTCCATGCCCCCTAGGACTCTCCGACTCCTCTCTCTCCTCGCCGCCCCCCGCACTCATGTCTATGCCCTCCACCCCTTTTTGCCTCGTCCTCCCATGTGGTCTAGTGGTTAGGATTCGTGGTTTTCACCCACGCGGCCCGGGTTCGATTCCCGGCATGGGAAGTTTCCTTTTTTTCGCTTTTTTTGGGGGTTTTTAGGGATGAGTAATGGGTTTAAAGTGGTTTTGGGGGTATTTTGAAATGGTAAAGAGTGATTTTCGGGGGGTATATTGAGTGTAAAATGGTCATTTTTACTACTAAAATATTCGTTTTTTTCCACTGGAATGGTCGGTTTTTCCACTTGTCATTTTTTCGAATAAGAGATGGAATTAAAGTGTTTTTAGGAGTTTTCAAGGTGGGAAATAGTGATTTTCGGGGTTATTTTCGGTGTAAAATCGTCTAAGAAGACGGTTTTTGAGATGGAAAAACCCTGAAAAATCGTCGTTTTTTCTTGCAGAGAAAACGCGCATCGTGTCAAGGACGAGAAGAAGATTCGACAGGAGATGAGCGATGTGCTTCGGTAAGAGCTGAAAATTTGGAAATCTGAAATTGTATTGGAATGGGCAAAAAATGGTGGAAAAACAGCTGGAAAATGGCTGAAAATTTCCTGAAATGGCAGAAAAAAATGCCTTAAATAAAGCTGAAAATTGTTAGAAATGACAGAGAAATCGCTGGAAAATAGCTAAAAATGTCTCAAAAATGCCTAAAAATAGCTGAAAATCTCTTTAAAAATGCCTAAGAAATAGCTGAGGATCGCTGAAAAAATGCCTAAAAATGGCTGAAAATCGCTGAAAAAAATGCCTAAAAATAGCAGAAAATTTCTGAAAAAATGCCTAAGAAATAGCTGAAAATCTCTGAAAAAATCTCTCAAAAATGCCTGATAATAGCTGAAAATCTCTAAAAAAAATGCATAAGAAATAGCTGAGGATCGCTGAAAAAATGCCTAAAAATCGCTGAAAATCGCTGAAACATACCTAAAAATAGCTGAGGATCGCTGAAACATGCCTAAAAATAGCTGAGGATCGCTGAAACATGCCTAAAAATAGCTGAGGATCGCTGAAAAAATGCCTAAAAATCGCTGAAAATCGCTGAAACATACCTAAAAATAGCTGAGGATCGCTGAAACATGCCTAAAAATAGCTGAGGATCGCTGAAACATGCCTAAAAATCCCTATAATCCTATTTTCTGTTGTTCTAAAAGGTTTTTTTCGGCGCCTTTCCGTCTTAATTACCATCCTCCTTCTCCCCCTTTTTGCATAGAAACCTCTAAAAAATTTATTGAATTACAACATTTCCTTTTTCTCCCCGAGAAAATGGTCCCTACGGTAATTATATCCCTCCTCCCTATGCTTGTATCCCCCCTAGATATAATCCGAGCGTCATGTGGTCCGATTCTTGGCGACAGACGACGCGTTTTTTGGGTGGTTGCCTTGTTGACTAATTGGTGAAGGATGATCCTCTACTTCAATTATATATAGTATTTGCATTATAAAAACGTCCCAAAATTTGACTTTTTGAGCTTGGAAATGGCTGAAAATTAGCTTAAAATGGCTGAAAAATAGAATTTAAGATAGAAAAAAGGCTGGATTTTAAGTCAAAAAAGTTCCGGAAATTCTAGATTTTTGGGCTTAGAAAATTGCAAAAAATCGCAGAAATCCAAAAATCTCGAATTTTCATTGCTGTCACACGAAAATTCTACGTTTTTTGAGCTTAAAAAGCTGAAAATTGAAGAAATCTAAAAATTTCGAAAATTTGAGCTTTTCCGCCCTTTGGACGCGATCAAATGGAGGTGAATAGGTGGCTGGTGAAAATTTGAAGTTTTCCACTACCCGCCAAATCATATCCTTTTGATTGGGGTCCAAAGCGCTAAGCCACGGAAGTTATGCCCGAATTTTCAGCCAAATCACCGCCTCTGTCTCGTTCCTGCCACTTCTCGAGGAGCCGTGCTCGTTCGACGTGCTCATCTACACTGGAAAAGACACCCAGGCGCCAGAGGACTGGACTGAAAGTGGCGCCTGCTTGATTCCAAACTCGGAGACGGTAAGGGGTGGCCTAGAAATCCATTTTTGGCTTGATATCCAAAATTTTCAAAGTTATCCAATCCTGATGAAAATCGATATCACGACTCAAAATGGCATGAAAATTAGGATACAATCGAAAAATTGGTTTTTGAAAAAAAAATTTTTTTGGAATGTTTTCCATTTTTTCGAAAATTTTCAAAATGCTTCAATCGCGATGAAAATTGATATCACGACCTAAAATTGCCTGAAATTTATAGTACATTCAAAAAATTCCGAAAAAAAATTGATTTTTGAAAAAAAAACATTTTTTGGGAATATTTTCAAAAAAAATTTTTTTTTCAAAAATCGAAATTTTTAAAATTTGTTGATCCTATCTTAATTTCCATCCCATTTTAAGTCGTGTTATCGATTTTTATCAAGTTTGGACAATTTTTTCATTTTCCAGGTCCAACTTCGCTCGTTCTCCACATCGGTCCACGGCGTGAACACCAATGTACAGTACAAGGCGGATTTTTAAATTTCCCGCCAACTTGTTTTTTCTCTGCTACCTCTCTCCCTCTTCTTATCACTAATCTATCTATATCACTCATTGCTGCTTATTATCTCAAAGACTTCTTCTCATAATAATTTTTTTTTGAAATTTCCCGCCCAATCTGTTTTTTTTTTGAAATTTTGAAAAGTGTCATTTCTGTTGACCCCCTCTCTTTATTACATATTTTGTACCGTATAAATTCTGTGTGGACCATCCAAAAAAAAATAGCCTTTTCTCTACTATTTTAATAGGAACAAGGGGGTATTATGTATGATGTAATTTGACCCCAATTTACCTGGGCCTCTTTTGTAACCCGCCTCGAGACGGGCGGTACCAGAAAAGAGCGCGTTAAACGGTCCCTTTTAAAGGAGCAGCGGGGGGTGCCTGGACTAATAGACAGAGAAGAATTTGAATTTAGGAGCTCGTTTTGGTAGGAAAAGCCGTAAATATATGAAAGTTTCGAAAGAAATAAAAAAGTTATCCCAAAAATGTGAAATTTCAAAAAAAAAAATTTTTTTCGAAAATTTTCAAAATGCACCAAACCTGATAAAAATTGATATCACGGCCTAAAATTGTCTAAAAAACATAGTACGATCGAAAAAGTTCGAAAAAATCGATTTCTGAAAAAACATTTTTTTTTTTGAAAAATTTCCATTTTTTCGAAAATTTTCAAAATGCACCAATCCTGATAAAAATTGATATCACGACCCAAAATTGTCTAAAAAACATAGTACAATCGAAAAAGTTCAAAAAATTGATTTTCGAGAAAAAAATATTTTTGGGAATATTTTTGAAAATTGAAAAAAAAACTTTTTTTGGAACTTTTTTTTTCAAAAATCGACTTCTTCGAAATTTTTTGATCATACTATAATTTTAAGGCAATTTTGAGTCGTGATATCAATTTTCATCAGGATTGGAGCATTTTGAAATTTTTCAAAAAATGAAAAATTTCCAAAAAAATTTTTTTCCAAAAATCGACTTTTTCAAAATTTTTTGATTATACTGTAACTTTTAGACAATTTTGAGTCGTGATATCAATTTTCATCAGGATTGGAGCATTTTGAAATTTTTCGAAAAATGAAAAATTTCCAAAAAAAATTTTTCCAAAAATCGACTTTTTCAAAATTTTTTGATTACACTGTAACTTTTAGACAATTTTGAGTCGTGATATCAATTTTCATCAAGATTGGGGCATTTTGAATTTTTTCGAAAAAAAAATTTCGGACCCAATTTTTTTTTCAATCTCGAACTTAAGGATCAAAAATAGAGGCTTTCTCGTTAGTTGAAATCATTTTTAGGTCAAAAAATCAAATTTCTCCACAAAATAAAGACTAGGAATCAAAATTGCCCCTTCTTTTGTTGGAATTACATAATAACAATATAACGTTATCTAATTCTCTTTATAATGTACTAGCTAATAAGTCAGGTGTTGAATATTGCGTCATTCTTTTGAATAGAGAGAAGCTCTCTCCTCAGATTGCCGCTAATTTTCATTGGGTTACGGTAACTGGACACCTCGTTATTATAGTAATGACACGCATACACGACATAAAGCTAATTTAGAAAGGAAGCAAATTCTAAATTCCATTTTCTCTAGGTTCCAGGTACTGTACCTCAAAGAGAGCCTCATAGGACCAGCGGTTTTCCAGAAGAAAAAGGGGGAACATAAAAGTTTGGGAATGACCCAAAAAACGCTAAAAACTAGCTTCAATTTATCTCAGTTCCTATGATAGCTACCAAAACGAAATGAACTGATAAAATGTAGCTGATATTATGATAAACATTTTATCAGTTGACAACTTTTTGATAACTGTCACAGGAAATGAGATATAGGGGTTTAAAGTTAATGGTTTGTTGCCAGGGGTGGGGGCGCTATGTTAGAGTGTGTCCTCTACGAAAGGGAGTTAAATTATATGGATTTGTCTGAAATTTTCAGAAAATATTGAGCGAAAATAGAGCTTCATTTTTGCAGTTGACACTTTTTTGATAGCTATTCAAAGAAGCGAGATATGCGGAAGATGAGCGGCCTACTGTACCACACGAAGATCAAAGAGAAGCCCTCTTCAGGTACACTAGAGTGTTCTTCCGGTTAGCACCTGTATGACTACTGACAAGTGTGAATCCCGGATGGATCACTATGTAAAGACACTCATTTTGTTTAGAAAATTAGAAAATTCTAAAAATGTGAGCTAAAATCCAAGAAATTAGGCTGAAAATGACTAGCTTAGCCCCTTCCTCCTGTGCGCCCATGGTTTTGTAGGAGTACTGTAGTATTGAAAGCAATAACCTTAACATATTATATACTTTCTGAAAGCTATTATTTTGACAATTCGAATGCGCTAGAAATCAAGTTTGTAGCTTAACTCTGAAGCGAGTTATAGCCATTTTTGTATTCGAGAGAGACGCAGAGAAACTCTTCCTCGTGGCATATCTCGCTCCATTGAATTGCTATCAAAAACGTTTCAACTACAAAAATGTAGCTCTATTCTTGTTTAGTATTGTCTGTAATTTTCAGACAATTTGAGCAATTTTGAAACACTTATGTATTGCCTTGAAAATGTCATATCTCATTTTAGTCATTTTCAGTTTCTTTTTTTTTTCATTTTTGGCATTTTTTGAGGTTTTCTCCAGCAAGAAAAAACCCAAAAACCATTCTCGTTCCTTCTCCAAATGTTCTGATTGGAATCGTCAAAAACCATCAAAATCGTGTATGTATCTTAATGACACCCAATTATCACACAACGGAAGATGGCTAGGGGGGAAGCGTGCGAGACGGAGAGAGTATTAGAAATGAGGAGACGCAGAGAAAAGAGGGGGACGATGAATTTCAATTAATTGGTCATGGAATCATGATTTTTATGAGGGAAACGAGAGTGAAAATGAATGAAAAATGAGGATTTTTTGGGATTTTTTGGCTATTTTCCTCCTACTGTAGGTCCCGCTGTTCCATCATTGCTCATCCTAATAATTCTGACACTTTTCTTCTGTATTAAGCGCAGTGATCTATCATATATGGTCTGCCTCCAACAAGGGGTAAATCCTTGTAAATCTCCCTAGGAGATTTTCCACCCATTATAAATTTGGGACCCCCCCCCCTTTTTTTGGGGTAAAAGATGAGCAACAGCTGGTAGCATACCCATGGGAGGTGGCTTAACAAAAAATTACAAAAATGTTGGATGAAAATGCTCCAGAGATACCGTAATCCCCTAAAGGGAATTTGGGAATCGCTAAAAAAGCACTAAAAAACTGGTTCTGATTTATCTCGGCTCCTGTAAGAGATATCGAAAAGTTGTAAATTAACAAAATGTTTATCATATTATCAGTTATATTTTATCAGTCAACCAATTTTTAATACCACTAACAGGAAGCAAGATATATAGACTCAAAGTTAAACAATTAAAGTTACGACCCCTTTATTTTGAGCCAATTTATCTCGGCTCCTGTGAAAGATATCAAAAGGGGGTTAACTGATAAAATGTAGCTGATAACATGATCAACATTTTATCTGTTGATCACTTTTTGATGACTTTTACAGGAGCTGAGATATATAGGCTCAAAGCTGTGGGGGGGGGGGTACTAGGTTTGCGCTTGCATTTTTCATTCCCTTCAAAAAGGGTTCAAACTTTTTGGATTTTTTTGAAAATTTCAAACAATACTAAATAACATTAGAGCTTTATTTTTGTAGTTGACACTTTTTTGATAGCAATTCAAAGAAGCGAGATATGCAACGTGGAAGATGAGTAACCTAAACCTCACATCAGAAATTTAGCTACTGTCGCTCTAAAAGTGATTTTGGGGTCAAAAAATGGTGAAAAACTGAAAAGAAACGCTTTAAGACTCATTTTTCAGTCATTTCCTTGCTAAAAAATATCTTACAATGAAAATGGACCCTAAAAAGCCTCATAGTTACTAATGAGATCTACAGTAGACACTTTAAAAGAATGCCCCAAACCGTTTACACTTTAAGCCTTTATATCTCATTTTCTGTAAGAGATATCAAAAAGTTGTCAACTGATAAAATGTAGCTGATAATATGATTAACATTTTGTCAGTTGACCACTTTTTGATATCTTTTACAAGAGCCGAGATATATGGGCTCAAAGTCTACAAAGTGTAGGGCACAATGTTAGAGTGTGCATTTTCATCCTCTGTTAAATTGAAATATATATATTTTAGGGTCAAACTTTTTTTTCAAAAAAATCTCTAATTACTTCCGTCTTCTTGACTAATTGGCACTTTTGGGGACACCCTACCCTGCAGGAGCCTGTATAGATACTTATAAATGACCCCCCAGGAGGTATTAGAGGGGGGAGACTACTGTATTTACTCACTTACACCCGGGTTACGACATAATCCATGAGACCTAATGGGATTAACTTTATATGGTGGGGAACCATATATTTATTTATTTATACATAAACATTGACACCTGTACCTGAGCCTCCTGGATAATCTTGATTAATTAGAGCTTAGTTTTTTGACAAGCTACGAAAGGTGTTCAAAATTTTTGGATTTGTCTGAAAATTTCAGAGAATATTAAGCAAAAATAGTGCTTCATTTTTGTAATTGACACTTTTTTGATAGAAATTCAAAGAAGCGAGATATGCCACGTGGAAGATGAGCAGCCTAGGCGGGGTACTATATAGAGAGCGCGCTCGTTTCTCTGCGTCTCTCAAATGCAAAAAGAGCTGTAACTCGCTTCAGAATCGTTCTAGGAACGTGATTTTTAGCGCATTCAAATTGTCAAAAAATAGCTTTCAGATGATATGAAATTTATCACAGTTATGTTTCTCCAAACTACAGTAACCCCTCAAAAAGTTCAGGACATCCTCACCGCCAAGGCTGGGTGTCATTTGTAGCCTAATTTCTTGGTTTTTAGCTTAAATTTTCTGAATTGTTTCTAGAAAGTTGTCTTTACACATTCTGATCCATCCGGGATTCACACTTGTCAGTCATGTAGGCTAACCGGAAGCAGTCACACTTACCTGAAGAGGGAATGGCCCCTCTTTGATCTTATAGAGGTACAGTAGGTTGCTCATCTTCCGCATATCTCGCTTCTTTGAATTTTTATCAAAAATCTGTCAACTACAAAAATGAAGCTCTATTTTTGTTTAGTATATTCTCAAAATTTCAGACAAATCCATTTAAACGTTTTTTGTAGAGGACACACTCTAACATAGCGCCCCCACCCCTGGCAACAAACCATTAACTTTAAACTCCTATATCTCATTTCCTGTGACAGTTATCAAAAAGTTGTCAACTGATAAAATGTTTATCATAATATCAGCTACATTTTATCAGTTTATTTCGTTTTGGTAACTGTTATAGGAACTGAGATAAACTAGCTCAAAGTTACGAGTTTTTAGTGATCCCCAAATTGTCATGTTCCCCCTTTTTCTCCCGGTTAAACCTTCTTCACCTAGTCATAAACTTTATTTTTCACACTTATGGTAAACCGGAACATCCAGTATAGTGTGAATTCGCTTAAAACCCAAGACGGTGTCCCCTCTCTTCACGTCCACCAAGGCTCCGCCCCTTTAGCTCCGCCCCCTCCCTTTCTGGGATGTCTTCTTGACTAATGACCATCATGTCTCATTCAGTTTACTCATAACATCTGTCTATTAGATTTGATATATCTTTTTTTCCTTTTTGAAACATTTATTGAATTTTCTAAAAATGTTGCTTTTATATTTCCAGAAACTTCTTGAAACCTTTTTTCCCCTAAATTTTGCATTCTATATTTCCAGAATATGTACCACACTGGATTCTTTGGCATGAATCATGGATCCCTACATCAACCACATCATTTAACTATGAATCAAGAGATGTTAATTGGAGAGCAGGACAAATCATTGGTAAGCATTTTTCAAATCGAATTATCTGAATTCCTGTGAAAGATAACAGAAAATTGTCAATTACAAAAATGTTTACAATTAAATTTTACACATTTTACTAGTTAAAATCATTTTTCTATGTTAATTGGAAACCGAGATAATTAAGGTTAAAATTAGGAAGTTAGAATTCCTCATATGGAAGGTTTTTCAAGGCTTTTCTCTTAATTTTCCGGGGTTTACATGTAATTTTTGATATTTTCAACGATTTTCCAGTTAATTTTCATATATTTTTAGATTCTAGAGTGGCTTTTAGACCTATTTAGATATTTCCAGTTACCCTTTTGCACCCAAACCTCTGCGCCCTCTCCCCCTCCCCACCACCCGCCACCACGCTTTCCCCCCTCTGTTGTGTACGCCTTGCAACTCTATTCACTCAGTGCTCTGTGTGGTCTAGTGGTTTACGCTTTTGCCCACCGATCTGAAGGCCAGGGGCTCGACACCACCTGGGTTCAAACTTTTTTGTTTTTTAGTTAAGTGTGGGGAAAGGTTTTTTATGCCATTTTTGAAGAAATTACGAATTTTTCTGCAATTTTTTTCACCAATATTTTACTAGTTAGTCCCGAAATTAGCTTTAAGCCCACATAATTAGTTCTAGCCAGTAGCTTTTGACAACTTTTGGCTTATTGGAAAACCCAGAAAACAGCAAAAAACTTCCAAATTCTTTCAGGAACCCGAAAACCCACCTCAACCAGCAGCGGCGCCAGTGAAACGGGAGAAGCGTCGTTACAGATGTCGTAAGCGTAGTCCGGCGACCATTGAACGGGCCAAAACGGTCCGTCGAGATAAGGCAAACGCTCGTGAGAGACGCAGAATGAACAGTTTGAATGATGCATTGGAGACACTTCGAGAGATCCTTCCAGCACTTCCAGACGAGCCGAAAATGACCAAAATCGAGACGTTGAGAAAGGCACAAGAGTGAGTTTTTTGGAAAATCTACCGTAACTTGGTTCAATTCAGTCCAAACTCAGAAATTTTAGTATTTTTGAATTTTGCTTGTTTTGAGCTTCAAAATGAGTATAAACAAGACATACTTCTGAAAATCCAAATTTCTCAAAATTTCTGGGATCAAAATCACCAAACTGAAAATCCATCATATCTAGGTCCGTTTTCTGAGCAAATCCAAAAATTTTTGCAGTTTTGAACTTAAAATAATTAGAGCTTCAAAATGAGTATAAACATGACTAATTTTGAAAAATTTCGATTTTTCGAATTTTTGGAACATTTTTGACGAAATACCCATAACTCGGTAGTTTCCATCCGATTTTCATAAATTTTAGTTTTTTTCGAATCCTCACAATCCCACAAATTTCTTAACATCAAAAAATCCTTCCAGGTATATTGCCAGTCTGTCCTACCAGCTCCACGCCGGCTCCTCGTCCCCCTCATCCACCCAATGCTGTGAAACTGGCTCATGTGGCATGTGCTCCGTGAGCCCGTCACTTCAATCCACCCCATTCCAATCTCCATGTTTCCCACAGCCATCACAACTACAGTATCCCGGCTACAGTATGCCTGGAGGACAGGCGTACTTCAATCCACAAGTTGTTCATCATCAACAATCACCACACTTCCCGAAACATTGATAAATTTTTTTGAACTTTTCGAAAAATCGATAATTTGGCATATTGATTTTGATAATTTGATATCTGGGTCTTGACTCTAGTCACTTTTTGTTGTTCTGAAGAAATTTATACATCGATAAATAAATAAAAAAATTGTATGTGAAGATTGTACAGTTCAATATTTTCAATCATAACTCTGGAAAATTCTGGAATCTTGATTTCTTATGCTAATATTCGAAATAAGCAAAAAAAATGCTTCAAAATGAGCCTAAACACGGCTAGACTCCGTTCACTTTAAAATTTCAACTGAGCACGCGACGCACCGACCGCGACGCGTCAATGAATAATCAACGTGGGCGGAGCTTAGTCGTGTTTAGACCCATTTTGAAGCTCTTGACTCTTTAAATTCAGAAAAATTAATTTCAGTTGATTTGGACCACATTTGACTAATTTCAGATTAAAAATCTGAAATTTCAATGAAAAAAAATTGGTTTCTTATCAAAATTTTATTATTTGCTTAACTGTTTCGTCGTTTTAGGTGCACATGTCCTGCTAGGAAACTATTTTTGAATAGGTGTAAATGTACGAAAATGTAGAAAATTTTTGAAAAAAAAATTTTTTTTGAGATTTTTGGAATTTTCCAAAATTTTGTTTTAGACCATTTTTTACTATTTTCAGACATTTTTTGACAATTATCAGCACATTTTAAGGCCATTTTAGACCGACATTTGAATTTTCTAGGTCATGACCTAGATTTTTGAATTTATGGATTTTTTTCAAATTTCAGCCAAAAAATGCCCAGAATCTGTGTCCTGGGTGCTGGAATAATGGGCGTCTCCACAGCGTTGGCCATTCAGGAACGAATTCCGGACTCTGTGGTAATTCTATTAGAGCGCATTTGCATTTTTTAGAATTTTTCAAAAAAAATTTTTTTTTTTGCAAAACTGATAACCGATAAGAGATCAATGACAAAAATTTGTTTCAGGTCACCATAATCGCCGAGAAATTCTCTCCAAACACGACGAGTGACGTTGCCGCTGGTCTCATTGAACCCTATCTTTGTGATGATGACGTGGACCGTGTTATGTAAGACTTTCCTAGGATTTTGTGTTAAAATCTGAAAATACAGAAAATAAGGAATCTAGAAATTCAGAGGTTTTGAAAATCCGTTGAAAATGAGCCGAGATATGAGGAATTGAAATTTTTGGGATTTTTTTTTGAATTTTTGAAATATTTTTTCAATCGTAATTTTTTAAATTTCTGGAATTTTAATTTTTTATTTTAATTTTCGAAATAAGCTTGAAGAATGCTTCAAAATGAGCCTAAACACGACTAGACTCCGCCCACTTTGAAATCTCAACTGAGCACGCGACGCACGACCGCGACGCGCCACTGAATAATCAAAGTGGGCGGAGCCTAGTCGTGTTTAGGCTCGTTTTGAAGCTCTTGACTTTGTGAACTCAAAAAATTAATTTCAATTGATTTGGACCACATTAGACTGATTTCAGATAAAAAATCTAAAATTCCAAAAAAAAAATTTTTTTCAAAAAAACATTGTTTTCAGAAGTTGGACAAAATCAACTATTCAGCGTATTCAGGAATACATGAATGAAGGGAACCCTGGAGCAGAGGTGAATTTCTAAAAAAATTCTAAAATTCTAAAAATTATTTTTTCAAAATTTTCTAAGAGTCAGGAGCAATCCGGTTATTGGCTTCAAAGTGTGAAATCGGTGCCGAAATGGTTGGAAGTCATGAAAAATGTGAAAATTTTGACTGGAAATGAGCTGAAAATGGTCGCCAAGCGACCAGAACACAAGTGAGCAACTTTTCGGAATTATTGAGAAAAACATTTTTTTTGTCAAATTTTTTTTTCGATTTTCAGATTTCTCGGTAGTTTCTTGGAAATTTCGATCCTACATTCTTGCTCAGCTCATCAAGAGCTTCAAAATGAGCCTAAACACGACTAGGCTCCGTCCACTTTGATTATTCAGTGGCGCGTCGCGGTCGTGCGTCGCGTGCTCAGTTGAAATTTCAAAGTGGGCGGAGTCTAGTCGTTTTTAGGCTCATTTTGAAGCAATTTATTTGCTTATTCTGGTAATTGGTACATGAGATTGAAATTCAGAAAATTTCCAGAGTTATGATTCTAAAAAGATTCAATTTTGACTAAAAATTTGAAAAATTCCAAAAATTCCAAAATTTTCACATTTTTCAGTATTTTTTGGTACCAAAATGTTCCAAAAAATCTGAAAAACTCGTTTTTCAGACTCGAACAGATGATGGAAACCAAGAAAATGTCTAAAATGTCTAAAATTTAAAAAATTCAAAATTTTTTAAAAATTTCGACTTTTTAAAATTTTTCCAGATTCGGCATTTTCTACACAACTTGGTACCTGGAACCAACACCGTATATCAAATGGGAATCCGATAAATTTTTGAAAAATGGCGGGAAAATCAAAAATTCAAAAATTCAAAAGATAGAAGACGTCGAAAAGGAATTCGGGCTCTTCGATGTGATTCTGAACTGTACTGGAATTGGAGCAAGACATTTAATTGGGGATAATGAAGTCTTTCCGACAAGGGGACAAATTTTAAAGGTCAAATGCCCAAGTGTTAAGCATTTCTTCATTGATGATCAGTTTTATGCACTTTTAAAGTGAGTTTTTATAATATTTAAAGGATTTTTCACGATTTTTGAGCTATATTCCATGTATTTTGTGAATTCCAGACCTTTTTTAAGATAGTTCCAGTCACCCGGGATCACCCTTTTTTCTATCTCTACGCCCTCTTCACCCTCGCTTTCACTCTCCATTGTGTACGCATTGCACCTCTACTACATCACTGTCTGCCCTGGCGTAGTGGATTACGCTTATGTCCACCAATCTGAAGGTCCGGGGTTCGACTCTACCTGGGCTCAAACTTTTTGTTTTTATTTAAAAGTCTAGGGAAGATGGTTTTAATGGTTTTTGGTCTAGTTTCTATGAGTTTCTGAAATCCTGACCCCAGAAAAATTGATTAGCATTTTTTGGATGGAATTATCTAAATTCCTGGAAAAGATACCAGAGAGTTGTCAACAACGAAACGGTTTAAAATTGAATTTTACACATTTTACTAGTTGATTCCTCTTTTCTATTTTAATCGGGAACTGAGATATTTAGCGTTAAATTTAGGATATGTCTTTTAAATTCAAAAAATAAGGGTTTTCACTGATTTTATGGCATCTTTAAGCGATTTTTGAGTTGATTTTCATGTATTTTGAAGTTTAAAACGTCGTTTGGAACTTATTTGGGACACACCTAAATCTCTGCGCCCTCTCCCCCATCTCCACCCTCATCTCTCGCACTCCCTTTCCATTGTATACGCCTTGCACTCCTATTCCTTCAGTGCTTGCTGTGGTCTAGTGATTTACGCTTTTGCCCACCAATCTGAAGGCCAGGGGTTCGACACCACCTGGGTTCAAACTTTTTTGTTATTTAGTTAAAGTGTGGGGAGGCCATTTACAGACCAATCGCGAACGCGCCACCGCAAACGACCAACATTCGCCCTATCGCGAGCAAATCTCCTACAATTGGCTTGTCGCGAGAGCAACAATTGGCACATATATTGATTCGAATCTGGAAGCTAGCAGCTGCTAAAAATTGTTTATTACACAAAAAAAAACAATTAATTAAAAGTTATATTATTCTCTTCCGCTATTGTCGAACTGGCTGAAACGGCATCGGAGCTTCTCGTTTTGTCCATTTTTGCCTCAGTCGATGACGATGAGCAGAAGATGATGTTGATTGTTGTTTCGAAGTAACTGAAATGATCTATCTAGATTTTAAGCTCCCAATTCTTTTTGTACTATACCTCTGACACAAGTTATCGACTGGAAATTTTTTTCGGAATCCGCGAACTTAAAGGTGGGGGGGGGACAGGAGATTTTTCGTAGTTTTTTTGTAGCTAGAGTATGCATTCTACCGTAACGGTGTACAACGCTTAATGTCACTCTGCGTACAGCTGTCGTCCTCGCCTTTATGTATGCAATCGGGCGTGCGCTTTCTCTTTGCCCGCGTGGCTCAGTCGGTAGCGGCTCCGCACCCTCAATCACAAGCCCTCACAAGTTCTACTCCTCGAGGGGCATCTTTGAACGGAATTTCGAGAACATTATTTTTTTCATGTCCCCCCACCTTTAACACTTCCGTCTGAAATCAACTTTTTTCTCTGATATTCGTTTTCAAATTTACCCACTGTTCCAGAACTTTTTCCTTCCTCATTCTCAGTTGCATTTTTCCGGACATACAGGAAAATGGAGATTTTCTGGCACCCTGTAAAAATTAGATTAAAAATTCGGATTTTCTGGACGCTTCTTACCTTTTGAAAGTACAGAAGCAATGCTTCTTCCAGAGTTTTTCAGAATTTCGGCTTCTTGCTTCCGACTTTTGTCTTCCGGCCATTTTCTCTATTTTTTTCTGCAAACAAAACGATACATTCATGGTTATACAGTATTCTAGTATAGTATATTATATGTTAATTAATAGATTCCGAACAAAAACTGCGAGGAAAACGGCGAAAAAAGAAGTAAAGTATCCAAAATAAGAAAACGAAATTCGGAAAATAAAAAACAAGAATTTCTTCGCGATTGTTCAATTGCGGACCTTTTATAGGGCCATTTAGTAAGATACGCATTTTGCTCACGAATGGTCAATTGTAGAGCCTCTCGTTCGCGGTAGATAAGTAATTGGTCAATTATAGCCCTTCTTCTGTAATTGGTCAATCACGAATCACCTGTGAGGTCCGGGGTTCGACTCCACCTAGGCTCAAACTTTTTTGTTTTTATGTAGGAGTATGGGAAAGGGGTTTTTAATAGTTTTTGCTTTATTTTGTCCCCTAAATTTCAAATTTCCAGCGACACCACCATTACCCTCGGCGGAACCGCCGATCGTCACCAGTGGGATCGAACCATAAATCCCAAAATTTCTGAAAAAATATTCCAAGAAAACTGCAAAAACATTCCATCTCTTCGATCCGCTCAAGTCATCTCAAGCCACGTGGATTTGCGACCATCTCGAGTTACAGTAAGATTGGAGGCGGAGCCTGATTCGAAAGTTATTCATAACAATGGACATGGCGGATCTGGAATCACCCTTCATTGGGGTTGTGCTCTCGAGTGTGTCGAGTTGGTCAAGAAAGTTTTGGCGGGAAAACCAGGAATTTCGAAAATTTGAAAAAAACTTTTTTTGAAAAATAAAATTTTTTTTTTGAAAAACAAAATTTTGAGATCAAAGGGTTTGAAAGATATACAAATAACAATGCGGATTAATATCTCCATGATTGCTCATCACTAATTGAATCCTTATCAACTGAACGCCGCTCGAGCCACGGAGCATCAAAGTCGTGGTAGATGGGCTCGGCGAGCCATTTCTGAAAAATTGGAATATTTAAGTTTGTCTTATTTATATTCGTTTTGAAGCATAAAATGAGCTAAACTCAAAACTGCAAACATTTTTGAATTTGAACAAAAACGAACCAAGTTACGGTAGATTTTCTATTTGAACCCAAAAAATTGGGGAATATCGATTTTTCAAAACTAGGTCATGTTTATACTCATTTTGAAGCTCTAATCATCCTAAATACAAATTCAGTAAAAAAATCTGGAAATTTTTAAAACTAACCGAATTTTTGATGGGCGGGATGAAGTTCATGGCTACCAGGCAGTAGTAGGTCTGAAAAAATGATTTTTTTTTCAATTTTTTTCAAAATTTTTGAATTTCTCACCAAATAAGCAATAAAAATAATATAGAATATTGCAAAAATGACAGTAATCGGAATAGAAATGTCATTGTAGCCGAATTGCGATCCAATCCAGGAGTAGAGGAAATAGAAATTGATGAAGAGAATGATAAGAGAGATTACGATGGAGACCGTTTTGGAGACACTAGAAAATAGTATATTTTTGAAAAACAGGGAAAATTCCACACATTTTGATATAAAATTCAAAGAAATAGCTTATATGGCACCTAATATACGGCTATTTTCCTTGGAATTTTCGTTTTTAGCTATGAATTTTTTATATTCTTATATCTTACGAACCACCAAAGCTACAGAAACAAAAAACATATCAAAATGTGTAAAATTTTGTGCTCTTTATTTTTGTAGTTTGTAGTTTTTATATAGCTATTTTAGTTATTGAGATATACGGTTTTTTCTTGCAGGGACACCTTTAATGACTCACTTTATCTTCAAACACTCATATCTCACGAACTAAAAAAGATATGAACACGTAACAAATATCAAAATGTCTAAAATTTTGCATTCTTCTATTTTGTAGTTTGTAGTTTCCTCATATCTTTACTAGTTTCCGAGATACATACATACCTAGCCAACGCATACTCGTGCATGATCCTCTTATCAGAGACGAATGTCAAGACTGGAATCAAAGCGAACGGGAGTTGGACTAGCTGAAATATTAACTTTTTTAACTTAAAAAAGTTTAAATTCCTACCTGCAAGCAATTCAAAAAGTCGTTTAAGCTTGAAATATTATCAATTCCTCCGGAAAAAATGACCACAGCGAGTGTGGGGAGGATAGCGAGCGAGCGAGTGATGAGAATACGTTTCCATTGGGGGAGTTGGATTTGGATGAAGCCCTGAAACCAATAAAATGTTTAAAAAAGAAGAAAAAAGAAAAAAATCGAGCAAGGAGTCGAACCCGGGAGGTGTCGCATCAAAGCGCACACGCGCGCCACTACACTACAGGCGCACAATGAGAACGGAGCTGTGGAAGGCGTATATGAACGGCGAGCCGCGTACCTCCATAGCGAACTGTCCAGCGTATGTGCCTGTCATTGTAGAAGACTGTCCACATGCCAAAATTCCCACAGCCCATACATAAAGTGCAAAAACTCCAAAAGTGCAACCAAGAAAGATGCCAGCATGATAAATATCCGATTGAATTGGGTCATCATTCGCTGGGAATTCGGATTTATAAAAGTAGGGCATTCCATTATGTGTGTTGTTATAGCATACACCTCTCTGAAACATATCTTGCTCAGTTTTCGTCCAAATTTGAAAATTCAAGAAGTTTTAAGTTCAGTTTGTTCTAAGCTTCAAAATGAATATAAACAAGACACACTTTAAAATTTTAATTTTTACAAAAATTTCGGGACCAAACCGAAAATCGATCATATCTAGTCCAGTTCTTATGCAAATTGATTTTTTTTGCAGTTTTGAATTTAGCATGATTAGAGCTTCAAAATGAGAATAAACATGACCTACTTTTGAAAAATTCAAATTTCAGAATATTTCGGGGGTCAAATTGAAAATCGATCACAACTCGGTCAGTTGTCAACCAAGACGAACAATTCTTGCAGTTTCGAATTTCACAAACTCACAATATCATTATTAGTCTTTCCGAACATTCCTTGAGCGAACACTGATACCACTAAAGTGTTAATAATGAAGGAAACGAAGAGTGCAAATGCAGACTCGATGAAAAAGTATTTATTGGCTTCGGTGACCTTCTCAGCACGACGACGATCCACTTTTCGGGACTGAAATGAGTAATCTTGTTTTTGATCATATTTAAAGTTGAAAATATATGAAAACACACAAAAAGAATCAAGTTTCTAGCTTGTCTAGAAGTCGAGATAACGAGTATTGGTAGCTAGACGCCAAAAAAGAGACCTAGGTGAAGATATTACCCATTATCTCAAGAACCATGACAGCTAGGCAAAAAGTGTCAACTACAAAAATATTAAGTATAAAATTTTACATAAGATAGTATTTTTAAAAAATTAAATTGCTTTGTTGGTTCCTGAGATAATTGCTATCAAACGTGCGTGTAGCGTTAAAGATTAGTTGAAGGCGCTTGTTAAGCATTAAAGGTGGGGGGAAAGGAGATTTTTCGTAGTTTTTTTGTATCTAGAGTATGCATTCTACCGTCACGGTGTACAACGCTTAATGTCACTCTGCGTACAGCTGTCGTCCTCGCCTTTATGTATGCAATCGGGCGTGCGCTTTCTTTTTGCCCGCGTGGCTCAGTCGGTAGCGGCGCCGCACCCTCAATCATCGCCCTCACAAGTTCAACTCCTCGAGGGGCATCTTTGAACGGAATTTCGAGAACATTATTTTTTTCATGTCCCCCCACCTTTAAGGGATAACGCCTTCACTTAAGGGTTAACCTAACTCCCCATATCTCCAGAACCATGGAAGCTAGAGAAAAAGTGTAAATTACAAAAATATTCAGCATAACATTTTGCATATTAAAGCATTTTAAACATCCAAATAAATGCACTGGTTCTTGAGTTATAACTGTTTGAAAACAATCCGATAGCTTGATACAAGCTTTAAACTTTAAAGGCTCATAACTCAAACGCCTGTTAAGCTGCCAACAAGGATAAACCTGATGAAATGTGTAAAATTTTATACACTACATTTTTGTAATTAAGCATTTTTTAACCTGGGTCCTCTTTCTTGAGATATAACTCAAAATCCAAAAAAACCCCAAAAAAAATTCAAAGTTCCCGCTCACTTTTACCAACGCCGAGTGCAAATAGAAATTATGTGGCATAATAACAGCTCCAATAATTGCCACACCTTGCATGACCATATTGTTATCACATCCGGTACACCATGGCACAAACATTCCAGTGAACATTTTTCCCTAAAATACAAATTTCTGTGTCTGTCTGTGTGTCGCGTTTGTCCCCTTACCGCATCCGGCTGACTAACACCAAACTCATAGCCAAATGTCACAGCCATCATGGTAATCAGAAAACAGAAGAATGCCTCGAATTTTCGAACTCCATACTTTTCGAGGAACAAAAATGTGAACGTGTCGCAGATTGTGATGAGTACTCCGGCCCAGAGGGGGATTCTGTAAAAAAAAATTTAATTTCAAATGTTTGACCTTGGTCCCAAAATTTTTCAGAAATTTCGATTTTCAAAAGTAGGTCATGTTTATACTGATTTTTAAGCTGAAAACAAGCAAAACTCAAATCTGGTAAAATTTTTGAGTTTGCTCAAAAACTGACCGAGTTATGATCGATTTTCATTTAGGACCCAAAAATTTCGAAAATATCTATTTTCAAAAGTAGGTCTTGGTTATACTCATTTTAAAGCTCAAAACAAAAAAAAACACAATACTGCAAAAATTTTTGAATTTGGACGATAATGAACCAAGTTACGGTAGACTTACAGTTTCGTCCCAAAAATATTGACAAATATCATTTTTTCCAAAGTAGGTCAAAGTAGGTCATGTTTATATTCATTTCAAATCTCAAAACAAGCAAAACCCAAAACAGCAAAAGTTTTTGAGTTTGGACAAAAACTGACCAATTTATGATCGATTTTCAGTTTGATCCCAAAATTTTTCAGAAATTTCGATTTTTCAAAAGTAGGTCATGTTTATACTCATTTTGAAGCTCAAATCAAGCAAAATTTGGAATATTAAAAATTTTGAGTTTGGACTAAAATGAACCAAGTTACGGTAGATTTTCCATAATCCGAGCCCTAAAATTGGAAAAAAACAATTTCGAGAAATATATTTTTTCCAAAGTAGGACATGTTTATACTCATTTTGAAGCTCTAAACTTGCAAAATACGAAAATCTAAATTTCAGAAACTTAGAATGAAAATTGATATATTTAGGACCCAAAATTTGATCCCTTAGCCTATTACCTAACATTCTCAGTGTTAGCCTAACTTCCTTAGTTTTCAGCCGATTTTGAAGATTTTCGGCTCAAAATAAAGATTATTCTAATCCTTAGAATGTAAAAATAACAAAAGAATGCACTTACGCTCCATTGGACAGCAAATAAAAGGAGATTGCTGTCCCAATAACCTCTTGCATATCACTTCCAACAATTGCACTCTCCACCAACAGCCATAAAATCAATCTAGGGACTTTTGGATAGTAGGAATACGCCACTTCAGCCATATGTTTCCCAGAAACCACTCCTAAACGAGCGGCGAGTCTTTGAAGGAGCAATCCCATGATATGAGCCAACATTAGGACCCAGATAAGCTTGAAATATGAAATTGCACCGGCTTGAAGGTCGGATTCTATGTTTCCGGGGTCCAAATAGGCGATGGACATGAGAAAACCGGGTCCCGTGAATGCCCATAACTTGCGCCAACTGAATGTAGTCTGAAAACAACACATTTTGTCCTCGTATTTTGAAAATAAGCTCAAAATTTCACATTTTCCCCTATTTTTTGGTACCAAAATGTTCCTTAAAATTGCTCATATCTTGCCATTTTTTTTTTGAAATTTCAAACTCGAAGTTTCATATTGCTTCTCAGCTCGTCAAGAGCTTCGAAATGAGCCCAAACACGACTAGACTCCGCCCACTTCGAATGTTCCCTATGAAACGCGACAACGCGACGCACGACCGCGACGCACCTAAATAAATCAACATGGGGGGGTGCCTAGGCGTGTTTAGGCTTATTTTGAAAGATTTTTTTGCTTGTTTTGAAAATTAATGCACAAAATCGAAATTCCAGAAAATTCTAGAGATGATTGAAAAAATGATAATTCCAAAAATTGAAAAAAAATCAAAATTTTGACATTTTTCAGATTTCTACCAAAATGTTCCAAAAACATCTGAAAAACTTGAATTTTTAGTTATTACTGTTGTCAAAACATTATTTCTAGCCTAAAACTGAAAAATGGCAAAAATTCCAAAAAATCGAATTTTTGATATTTTTCCTATTTCTAGGAAATTACTCATATTTCGCTTATTTTTGTTTATTTCAAACTCAAACCTTCATATCCTTTTTCAGCTCGTCAAGAGCTTCAAAATGAGCCTAAACACGACTAGGCTCCGCCCAATTTGATTATTCAGTGGCGCGTCGCGGTCGTGCGTCGCGTGCTCAGGTGAATTTTCAAAGTGGGCAGAGCCTAGTCGCGTTTAGGCTCATTTTGAAGCATTTTTTCTGCCCATTCCGAAAAATAGTACGCCCAATCATAATTTCAAAAACTACAAGAGTTCTGATTATTGAAAATTGAAAAATTGAAATTTTGGAAAATTTCAGATTTCTAGAGACCAAAATTACAGATTTTTCAGCACTTTTTGGTACCACAATGCTCCAAAAATTTTGAAAAATTTGAATTTCACATTTTCAAACCAACGAAATCTTCATTTTTACAAAAAAAGTTAGAAAATATCAAAAATTCCAAAAATTGAAATTTTGGAAAATTTCAGATTTCTAGAGACCAAAATTACAGATTTTTCAGCACTTTTTGGTACCACAATGCTCCAAAAATTTTGAAAAATTTGAATTTCACATTTTCAAACCAACGAAATCTTCATTTTTACAAAAAAAGTTAGAAAATATCAAAAATTCCAAAAATCGAAATTTTGACATTTTTCTGATTTCTAGGGACCAAAATTACAGATTTTTCAGTACTTTTTGGTACCACAATGCTCCAAAAATTCTGAAAAATTTGAATTTCACATTTTCGAACCAACGAAATCTTCATTTTTACAAAAAAAAGTTAGAAAATATCAAAAATTCCAAAAATCGAAATTTTGACATTTTTCAGATTTCTCGGGACTAAAAAATTCAAAATTTTCAGACTTTTTGGTACCAAAATGCTCCAAAAAGTCTGAAAATTTTGAATTTCTTAATTTCGAAAATGCTATAGCAGTCGTAAACACTCTAATAGAACGCCACCCGGACCGTTAACTTTGAGCCTAAATATCTCACTTCTTTTGAAAGATATCAAAAAGTGGTCAACTGATAAAATGTTTATCATGATATCAGCAACATTTTATTAGTTTACCACTTTTTGATATCTCTCACAGAAAATGAGATACATATGTTCAAAGAAAACGGTCCTGGTGGCGTTCTATGAGAGTGCTTAAGGTATCTTAAATATCAGATTTTTTGGTATTTTTTGGTACCAAAATGTTCGAAAAAGACTGAAAAATGTAAATTTCCTACTTACATCTGGCGTATCGTCAATCTCCACTTGAATTTCGTATGTTTGTTGAGCCTCCCGCCGTTTTGGGCTCTCTTCTGAGCAAAAATCCATGATTTGCTCGGATTTTTCGTTTTCCATTTTTTTCTGAAAAAAAAAAGTTAGTACTAAAAGTGTTTAAATATGTTTATTATTATTGTCTATAGAAAGTGATAAGAAAAGAAAAGAGACACATGACAATATGAAATTTTGGAAAAAAAAAAATTGTTTTTCTTAAAAAATCTGAAATTTCAGCACATTTTTATAGTCTGAAATTCCTACAAAACCTCACGAAACTTCTCCGGAATTATCTATGAACTTTAGGCGTGGATTTCTAGCTGAAATAGTGCTGAAAATCGAGAGATTCCAGACGACGACACATTTTGTGACGCCAGACTCCGCCCACTTTTTCACCCGCGATTTTTAATTTATTCACGTTCACACTGTCTGCGTCTCTCGATTCGACATACTCTCTCACTCGGGTTCCTTGATCAAAGTTGAAGGTTTTTGGAGCCCTTCTTATCACTAATTTTTTATCATTTTTGAGTGGTATGATGCAGTAGGAAAATTGATTGCAAAGAACTGAAAATTTAGAGAAAAGTCTAAAAATTTTTTTGTCTGTAGTGTATCCAAAATTGATGACTTTAAGTTGGAAACTACTTAAAACATTAATTGATAACCCGGAAATTAGAAAAAGGAAAAATTTCAGAAAATTCTAAAATTCAATTTTTTGAAAATTGCACATAACTCGCTTATTTTTAAAAAATTTCAACTCAAATTTATTTAATGTTGCTCAACTCGACGAGAGCTTCAAAATGAACCCCATATTGCTAAGGCTCCGCTCACTTTAAAATTTCACATGGACACGCGACGCACGACCGCGACGCGCGGGGAAAAATGAGAGTGTGTGGAGTCTAGGCAATATGGTGCTTGTTTTGAAGCTGATGATAAGCTCAAACGAAAAAAAAACCATAGAAATCGAAATGTGTGTGTTTGAAGCAAAAAATAGAAAAAATAATTTCGAAAAAATGATTTTCTACAAATTTTGCCATATTCTGCGTTTTTTTTTCAGAATTTTCCACTTAAATTTATAAATCCTTTTTCAGCTCGCTCAGTGCTTCAAAATGAGCCCCATATTGCCTAGGCTCCGCCCACTTTGAAATTTCAATTAGACACGCGACGCACGCCCGCGACGCGTCGGGAAAAATTAAAGTGTTCGGAGCCTAGACGATATGGAGCTCGTTTTGAAGCTCATAATGAGCTAAAATCGATAAAAAAATACTAGAAATCAAAAAATTTGGGTATTGAAACAAAAAAATTGAAAAAAAAACTTTCGGAAAAAAAAGTTTTTTCGCATTTTCGAAATTTTTCCCTATTTTTTAAAATTTACAATGTTGACCTTCATTTCCTTTTCGAACTCGTTTAGAGCTTCAAATTGAGCCCCAACAGGTTCCGAAATTTTTTTTTTTTGATTACTGTAGTTTTCGTGGTGGGACCCATTTTAAAGGAATATAGTCGTGTTTAGGCTCATTTTAAAGCGTTTTTTTTCGCTTATTTCGAAATTTAGTGCTAAAAACTCAAATTCCGAAAATTTCCAGAATTATGATTGAAGAAAAATTCGATTTCGAGAATTCTGAAAAATCTGCATTTTTGAAATATCTCAAAATTTCGATTTTTGAGTATTTTTTGACAAGAAAATGTTCCAAAAAATCTGAAAAACTAGAATTTTTTGCTTTTAAAGTTGTCAAAACAATACTTCTACTAAAAAAGACAAAAATTGAAAAAATCGAAATTTTGACATTTTCAGATTCCTAGGGACCCAAATTTCGCATTTTTCAGCATTTTTTGGTATCAAAGTGTTTCGAAAAATCTGATAAACCCAAAAAAAACCGTTTTATTAAAAAATAAATGTATTGCAATTTAATATAAATAAAAATTTTAAAAAATAATTAAAAATGTAGTTGTCCGATTCTAAATCGACTCGATGGTGCTCATCCAGATTATAATCTAAGTAGTCTGAAAAATTAAAAACTAAATTTTTTTTTAAAATCAATTTTTCAAAAAATTTCAAGGAATACAAAAAATTCAAAAACTCAAAAAACTTCCAAAAATTGGCTCACCGTTCTCCCATTTTAGCAGCTTCAGCTACGGTAATTTGCGTTATGCAGTCTGGAAATTTTCAATTTTTAATTTTAAAAAAATTATTAGAATTATTTAAAAAACTTACATTTTAAGAATTTTTTAAGAAAATTAATTTTTAAAAATACTAGAAAATCATAAAATTTCAAAGAAAATCAAAAAAGGATATGGGAGACATCGAAAAAACAGTTGGATGTCATTAAGGGAGAGTAAATGAATGAATTCTAAAAGGTAATTTGGAGATTTTGAAGGGAGAAACAAGAGATTGAGAGGTTTAGAGAAAGAAAGGGATAGAGGAATTAATTGAAAAAGTTAGAAAAAACCAGTTTTCATGACATTGACCTTAATTGATTGAAGGGAATCTACATCTTCCAAGTGGCATATCTTGGTTCTTTGAATTTCTATCTAAAAATGTCAATTACAAAAATGAAGCTCTATTTTTGTTTAGTGTTTTCTGAATTTTTCAGATAATTTGAACAAATTTGAAGCCCTTTTGTAGGGGATCAAAATGCACACTCTAATATAGTGCCTCTCCTCCCCCTTTCGCACCCTCAACTTTGAGGTCATATATCTTGGTTCCTGTAAGAGATATCAAAAAGTGATAAACTGATAAAATATTTCTGATATTATGGTAAACGTTTTATTAGTTGACTACTTTTTGATACCTTTTACGAGAACCGAGATAAATGGACTCAAAGTTGAAGAGTTGATGCTCACCGCATGAGCAACACGGTCGGCTGCCGGCCTCTTAACTTTGAGCTCTTATATCTCGCTTTTTGTAAAAGATATCAAAAAGTGGTAATCTGACAAAATGTTTATCATAATATCAGCTACATTTTATCAGTTGACCACTTTTTGATACCTTTTACAGGAATAGAGATAATTTGGATCAAAGTTGAAAAGTCGGCGCTTGCCACAACACGGCCTCTTGACTTTGAGCTGATTTATCTCGGTTCCTATAAAAGTTATCAAAAAGTGATCAACTGATAAAATATTTATCTTATTATCAGCAACATTTTGTTAGTTGACTTGTTTTTGATCTCTCCTACAGTAACCCGAAGATGTGAAAAAAGGGGCGGGGCTTCCCAGGGGAGTATTTTGGCGGAATTTTTTTGATTCCAGGCAGTCAATAACGAACTATTGTCAGAATTATAAAACTGGGACTTTGGTGTATGCAGACTCAGTACAAAAATTGAGTGTTTTGCACTGAGTCTGCATACACCGCAGGTCGCAATTTTATAACGTAGATAGGACATTCAAGTGTGGAAAAGGGGCGGGACTAGCCAAGTTTGCTAATCTCGCATTCTTTGAGCCAATTTATCTCGATTCCTGAGGTAGATAGCAAAAAGTTGTCAACTGATAAAATGTTGCCGATATTATAATAAACATTTTGCCAGTTGATCACTTTTAGATAAATTTTACAGGAAATGAGATATACATATGAGCTGAAACTTGGCAGCTAGAGAGTCCTTCTATTACAGGTTCTTAGGCTAGCTCTCAGGGCTCATAGACTTTTTCTGAAATTTTGATTTTTGGATTTGGCAGGTTTTGTAAATGGAAACCATACATCATTTGAGCTACTTGCTTCAAAAAAAAAACAAAGAGCGAGCTTTAGAACTGGAGCCACTTTTTTAATCAGCTTCCTAGCCGTCGAAGAATAATCCCGTAAACAATCCCGTAAACATTTCCTATGGAAGATATAAAAAAGTAGTAACCTAATAAAATGTTTCTCCTTTTATCAGCTACATTTTATCAGTTGACAACTTTTTGATATCTTTCACAGGAACTGTGATAAATTGGCTCATAAGTGAGACGTCGGCGCTTGCCGGATGAGCTACACAATACGTTGCCGACCTATTAACTTTGAGTCAATTTATCTCGGTTCCTGTGGAATATATAAAAAAAGTTGTCAGCAGATGAAACATTGCTGATAACATGATAAACGTTTTGTCAGTTTATCACTTCTTGATATCTCTTACAGGAACTAAGATAAATGGGTTCAAAGTTAACAGCTTAGGAGGAATTCTATTAGTGTTTACAGTATGACTGTCAAGAACCATCTACTCATAGTAATATGCTTGCAAAGATTGAATAATTGTTTAATTGGCTGATAGGGACATCTGACTCATTGGATTTCATGACCTAATTTTCCCCTCCTCTCAAGTTCTCTTCCTCTAACCTTGACCTTTTAGATGTTGCCTTGTAATATTTTTGCCCTTCTCCTGGCCTTACTTTCCCTTCTTCCTCTTCCACCCTTATCATTCCTCCGTTCCTTTTCCACCGAAAAACTGAATGAATGCTGACAAACACACAAAAGTTCTTCTCTCGAAAAAAGTTTCTATATTTTACTTCTCATCTCTCTCTCTCTCATCGGGTCATGTTTACTTTTCCAGGATCGAAGACGACGGGCGGCACCACAGGAGAGGGGAAGAAATGAGCAAACATACACTATATCACAAAACGCCTGTCTCTTTTCTGTGTATATACTACCTCCGTCGGGAAAACTTCCAACTTTTTTCAACTAACCAAAATTTCATTTTTTCGCAAAAAGTTCGACGCATTTTCCCATATTTTTTTGAGGCATCACAACAACATCCATTCAACGAACGGTAAGAGATATTTTCTTTATTGGGTTTTCTTCTACAGTAATCCTTTTTAGAAAAAAAATCCATAAAATTTTGTTCATTTACCTTAATTTTAAACAGGTTCAATTTTGACTACCGTATGACCTCTAACAGCCCCCCAGATCCGTCAAATTTGAGCCAATTAATCTAGGTTACTGTAGAAGATATCGAAAAGTGATCAACTAATAAAATGTTCATATTTTTATCAGCTACATTTTATAAATTGACAACTTTTTGATACCTTTCACAGGAATTGAGATGAATTGGCTCAAAGTTAAAAGTCGGGGCTTGCCGGATGAGCTACACAGCAAGCTGCCGACCTCTTAACGTTGAGCCGATTTATTTAAGTTACTATAGCAGATATCAAAAAGTAATCAGCTGATAAAATTTTTATCATGACATTAGTAACATTTTATCAGTTAACCATTTTTTGATATCTTTCACAGGAATCGAGATAAATTAGCTCAAAATTGGCGCTTGCCTTATGTGCTACACGGTCGACTGCCGGCTTTTTAACTTTGAGCTCATATATCGCTTACTGTGAAAGATATCAAAAAGTGATCAATCGATAAAATGTTTATCATTTTATCAGCTACATTTCATCAATTAACCTTTTCTTGATATCTTTCCCACAAACCGAGATAAATTGGCTCGAAGGTAAAAGTCCAAAAATGCCCTAAAAGTCCCAAAAAAGGCCCCAGAAGATGACAAAACATCCTATAGGTCCCAAAAGATGTCGAAATTTCAAGAAACAAAATCCTTTTTTTCATTTTTTCTAAATTGTTAACACTTCTAGAACTTTCCAAAGTCCCAAGAAAATCGCCAAAAAAGATCTATTTCTCTGGCTCAGCTCATTTTTTTGGGTTCTGACAAGTGTGTGAGTAACCTGAGATTTTTGTTGTACATGTATTTTTTGTCTATTTTTTTGGGTATCATGTCTACAATTATATATACATACATATATACGTAGTTTTCAATATTTCATTATTTTTTGTTACCCCCGAGGTGTCGAATTTCAAGGGAGTCCCCCCCCCCTCTCACTATTTTTTTGGCCCTTTAATTTCGAGCCAATTTATCTCGCTTCCTGTAAAAGATACCAAAAAGTAGTAAATTGATAAAATGTTTATCACAATATCAGCAATATTTTTTTAGCTGGTTACTTTTTGATATCTCTTACAGTAACCGAGATATTTGGGTTCAAAGTAAAGGGATTGAGAGGGAGGCTCTATTATAGTGTGAACTTAGACCCACTACAAAAGGGGTTTAAACTTTTTGGATTAATCTGAAAATTCAAAAATATACTAAACAAAAATAGTGCTTCATTTTTGTAGTTGACACATTTTTGATAGAAATTCAAAGAAACGAGATATGCCTTCTGGAAGATGTCTAGACTAGGGGGGTGCGTTTCGATTAGAGTGCTAACCGCCTTTATATTAGAGGGTAATGTATACCGAGTAGCTTAACGAGTAACAATGTTATTTTTTTATTCAAAAAAATATAATTAATCAAGTTATTTTAATTATAAAACGCAAAAAAAAAATATTTTGAAAAAAATTTTTTTTTGGAATTTTTTTGGGGAATAATAATTTGCCGTCGAATGTTTGTCAACTTTAAAATAGCAGCTCCCTGTACTAAAATATACCGCAAAGCTTGTCTCTTTTAGTACCGCCTATGAATACTAGTTTTTTGTGTTTGTCTGTGTGCAAACATTTTGAAAATTTTTCAACTTTTCCATGTCTCAGTGGATTTTTTATTTCTACTTCTAAATTTTTACTGAGGCTTACAATTAGGAATTGTTTTTCATAAAACTTCTTTCTAGATTTTTAGCATTTTAAAGGTGGGGGGACAGGAGATTTTTCGTAGTTTTTTTGTAGCTAGAGTATGCATTCTACCGTGACGGTGTACAACGCTTAATGTCACTCTGCGTACAGCTGTCGTCCTCGCCTTTATGTATGCAATCGGGCGTGCGCTTTCTCTTTGCCCGCGTGGCTCAGTCGGTAGCGGCTCCGCACCCTCAATCATCGCCCTCACAAGTTCAACTCCTCGAGGGGCATCTTTGAACGGAATTTCGAGAACATTATTTTTTTCATGTCCCCCCACCTTTAAAAAATTTCAAAACAATTTTGTTTTCGCTGATTTGCTATTTTCGCCTAACTCATCTGTTTCTTATCAGAATTTCATATATATATTTTTATACTTTTTTGGAAATTTCAAAACTTTTCGAAACTTTTCTATTGAAATCTGACATCATGTATTTTTTCTTCAAAAAAAAAACTATTTAAACGAATCCAAAAATTATGTCTTCTACTTTTCCGATTTTATCAAAAATATCAGTTATTTGTTTTGCACTTCAAAAAGGGAAAGTTCTATTTTTTACTTTTTTGTTGGTTTTGCCATTACTTTTTTTTTCATTTTTCCCATTTTTCAAGCTTTTCTAAAACAGAGCTTACTGTAAGCTTTAATGGCTCTAGTGTTTCCGGAATTTGAGTCTTTGAGTTTTGGCGCCAAATTTTTTTCTCAAAAGTATAACCATGTTTTGACTTATTTTAAAGCGCTAAAAACGGAAAATTCAAAAATGCAAAAATTTTTGAAATTGCTCCAATACTAACCGAGTTACGGTAGTTTTACCGCATTGCTCCGTTTTCATGTTCAATCATCAAACTACCATCATATCTCCAATACTTTTGAGATTTTTCGAACGAACACTAGATTTTTAAGCTTCTAACGTTAAGAGCTTCAAAATGAGTATAACCATGACTAGGTTTCGAAATTTCAAAATTTTTGGTCCCACCACGAAAACTACAGTAATCTGATAAGTTTCACAAACCTAGTCATGTTTATACTCATTTTGAAGCACTTAATTTGGCAAATTCGAAAATATAATTTTCTCTTAGTTTGCTCGAAAACTAACCCAGATACGGTAGTTTTACCGTAATGTCCTGTTTCTCTGTTCGACCTTCTAACTACCGTATCTCCAATACTTTAGAGATTTTTCGATTCAAAGTTAGATTTCTGAGTTTGTGACATTTACAGCTTCAAATTGAGTATAAACATGACTAAGTTTCGAAATTTCAAAATTTTTGGGGTCCCATCACGAAAATTACGGAAATCTGAAAAGTTTCACAAACCTAGTCATGTTTATACTCTTTTTGAAGCTCTGACAGAACTGAATTCAAAAATCTAAACTTCATTAAAATCCAATCAAAATTGGCGGAGTTAGGTCCCAGGGACCAAAAAAAAAAATTTTCGAAAGTAGGTCATGTTTATAATCATTTTGAAGCTCTAAAGGAGCTGAATTCAAATATATGAGTTTAAAAAATTAAAACTGAAAATGCAGAAGGATACGGTAGTTTTAAAGATTTCAGTTAAGTTGTCTATGACCCATAAGCTTCCTTCTTCCTCTCGCCCTCTTCTCAAAAAATAACAGTAATTGATCATTTTCTCACTTCCTTCCCTTTCCTTCTACTTCTCTTATCAATTAATTGTCTAGTGATAATCTTTTTAAAAAAAATAAATATATAGAAAAGTTAGTCAGCAATGTGTTCATTAAAAACTTTTTTTTTCTAAAAATTGGAAAAATGTATATTCTTTGACCTATTTTTTCGGGAATTCAATTTTTATCAATTTTAATACTGGTGCTGGAAACAGTCATAATCGTATTAGAAACTATTTAAAAAATGTTGCGAACGGAGAATTTTTCTTTTTTTTTGGTAATTTCTTTTTTCTGGAAACTGCACGTTTTTGGTCTGAAAATGTTACTGTAGTTTGCTTTAACTCATGTTTTAGTGATTTTGACATTGAAATTCTCATTCAGCTTGTTTTAAGCTTCAAAATGAATATAATTATGGTGTACTAAATTTTTTAAATTATCGTTTTTGTTGAAATTTTCAAAAAAAAAATGTTCTAAAAATGAAATCAATCATATTTATACTTGGAGTTTTTCATAGTAGGTCATATTTATACTCATTTTGAAGCCCTGAACTCATTGATTTGAAAAATATAACTTTCTTAAAGTTTGTCCGAAAACTAACCGAGTTACGATAGTTTTACCGCGTGGCTCAGTTTTTACATTCTATCGTTCAAAATACCGTATCTTCTGGGCTTTTGGAATTTTTCAAATGAAAATTATATTTTTGCATTTTTCGAGTTAAGAGCTTCAAAATAAATATACTCTTGCCTAGGTTTGTAGAAATTTTAAATTTTTCGAATTTTGGGTCCCACCACGAAAATTTCTGAAATTTTGAAATTTCCTCTAACCTATTCATGTTTATACTTATTTTGAAGCTCTTAACAAGACAAATAAAAAAAATATAACTTTCCTCCGGTTTGCTCAAAAACTACCCGAGATACGGTAGTTTTACCGCATTGCTTGGACCCAAAAATGTGCCAAAAACCAAAAATGACCAAGTTTAGGCATGTTTATACTCATTTTGAAGCTCTCACACTCAGAAATACAACTACAACCCTAAAAATTAATTCGAAGAAAGTTTAAGGAAGTTACAGTAGGTTTTTCGTGGCGGGACCAAAAAAAACATTTTTTGTGCCATCAAAGTTCTTTGAAATTGGACCCCTTTCCAAAACTACGTAACATGATGACCATATGTACTAGGGACCACAATTTTTTCAATGTCATAAAATAATATCTCTCATGTACGTGACAATTCTGCTAGTTGTGCAATTTCAAAATTTTCGAAAAACTAGAATTTCAAAATTTCCGGAAATAACACCCTCCCCTTTGTAGTGATATAGTGATAAGAATTATATAAGCAAACAAATAAATATATTATTATTGTCTAGAAAATTTCCTGTCTAGAAATTTTGTTCATTTTTGGCTGAAATTAGCGTAAACACTCTAATAGAACGCCACCCGAATCATCGTTACATTTGAGCCCATGTAACTCATTTTCAGTGAGAGATATCAAAAAGTGGTCAATTGATAAAATGTAGCTGATGTTATGATAAACAATTTATTTGTTTATTATTTTTTGATATCTCTCAAGAGAAGTGAGATATATAGGCTCAAAGTGGACGGTCCGGGTGGTGTTCTATTAGAGTGTTTACGGTTATTTTTTTGCTCTGAAAATTTTTTTTGTCTGAAATTCCATGTTTTCAGAAATGCCGCTCGATTATCAATCAGAAGATGCAACGACCTCATCTCGGAACGGGATTCCAAATGGAGCATTGACGGTAGGTTCTTTTAAAAAATCTGAAAGTTTAAGGAAAATTTTTTCTTCAAAATCTTTTCAAAAAAACTTTTTTCCAGGTGTTAATAATTGCCGCGATTGCAATTGTATCAGTTGTTATCACCCTGTTTTGTATGTTGGTCAACAACCGACGGGCGGCACGTGTTAGGCAGCGAACACAGGTGAGTAAGGGGCTTTATAGAGCTCTAGCTCCGCCCATTTTGATCGGATTTTTATAAAAGTAAGATTTTTGAATACAACTAGTTAAGAGCTTTGAAATGAGCCCCAACACGCCTAGGCTCCGCCCATTATGATTTTTCAGGCGCGACGCGGTCGGTGCGTCGCGTGTCCCATAGGAAAATTCAAAGTGGGCGGAGCCTAGCCGTGATTCGGCTCATTTTGAAGCGGATAATGAGCTGGAAACAACACAAAACATCTGAAATCAAAACTCTGACAAATTTCAAAATTTTGGGTCTCGAAGCAAAAAAAAAAATTTTTTTTCGGAAAATTGAAATTTTGATTCATTTTCTTCATTTTTCAAAATTTTAAATTTCAGTGCTTATAATCTTGCTCAGCTCATCACGAGCTTCAAAATGAGCCCCAACACGCCCAGGCTCCGCCCATTTCGATTTTTTAGGTGCGTCGCGGTCGTGCGTCGCGTGTCATATGGAAAATTCAAAGAGGGCGGAGCCTAGCCGCGTTTGGGCTCATTTTAAAGCTAAAAACGGGCGGAGTATCAATCTGATGCCTAAATTTCCAAATTTGGTGTCTGAAATATCAAAATCCCTCAAAATCAAATTTCCAAGTTTCACGTTTTTTTTAGAATTAAGGACCTAACTCCGCCCATTTGCATCGAATTGATTTTGAATATTGATTTTTGAAATCAGTGTTTCATGAGCTTTAAAATGAGTATCAACACGACCAGGCTGTGCCCGCTTTGATTTTTCAGGCGCGTCGCGGTCGTGCGTCGCGTGTCACATGAAAATTCAAAGTGGGCGGAGCCTAGTCGTGTTTGGGCTCATTTTAAAGTTAAAAACGCGCGGAATATCACTCTAGGATTTAAATTTGAAAATTCAGACTCTAAAATTCTAAATTCCTGTAAAAACAAAATCTCGGTTTTCCACACTATGCGCCTTTGAAACCCGCCAAATTCAAATCTTCCAGCAACAACGCCAAGCTCAAACCGTACTTCGTCTCTCGCCAACATCGGCATTATCATCTCCAACTGATACAACAGCCCGTCCTTCAAGTTATCCACCAATGTACATAGTATCACCGTCTTATGATCCGAAATTCGATGCACCACCGTCCTATGAAGAGGCCGTGAGGGTTATGGTGGCTGGGAATCAGCAACAGGCAGTTGGAGCTAACCAAACTGTCATTACGGTGAGATTTTTTGAAAGTTTTGGCCTACTGAAAAATGTTTGATATGAGATAACAAGTTAGTGGATCACCCGTGTAACTTTTCAATAATTCTATTTTATTTGAAATGTCAAGAGCTTTAAAATGAGCCCCAACACGCCTAGGCTCTGCCCATTTTAATTTTTTTATGTTGCGTCGCGGTCGTGCGTCGCGTGTCATATTTAAAATTCAAAATGGGCGGAGCCTAGTCGTGTTTGGGCTCATTTTAAAGCTAGTGATTAGCAAAAAACAACAAAAATCATCAAAAACCAGAATTCTGACTAGTTTCAAAAATATTAGTCTCGAAGCAAAAAAAATGTTTGACAAATTTGGATTTTTATTTATTTTCATCATTTTTAAAAATTTCAAATTTCAGTAATCATTATCTTGTTCAGCTCATTGTGAGCTTTGAAATGAGCCAAAACACGACTAGGCTCCGCCCATTTTGATTTTTTTGTTGCGTCGCGGTCGTGCGTCGCGTGTCATATCGAAAATTCAAATTTGGCGGATCCTAGTTGTGTTTGGGCTCTTTTTGAAGCTGAAAATGCGCAAAGCATAAATCTGATGCTCTAATTTCAAAATTTCGAGTCTGAGTTTGGAGAATTTCAAATTTGAAATATCTCTAAAAATCCCGTACACTTTGACCCAATTTATCTAGCTTCTTGTAGAAGATATCAAAAAGTAGTCAGCTGATAAAATGTTTATCATGAAATCAGTTACATTTTATCACTTGACCCCTTTATCATATCTTCGACAGGAACCGAGAAAAAATGGCTCAAACTTAAGAGGTCGGCAGCCTATTGTGTAGCTCATCCGATGAGCGCTGACTGTTCAACTTTGAGCTTATATATCTCCTCTTCTTTGAAAGATATCAAAAAGTGGTCAGCTGATAAAATATTTTTGATATTATGATAAACATTTTGACAGTTGATCACTTTATCATATCTTTGGCATGAGGCGAGATAATTTGTCTCAAAGTGAGAGGGTCCTTGACCTTTTGAACTCTTATGAATATCGGACCACCCATGGAATTTTTGTTTTCTTGCTCTCCAATTCTTTCTGGAAGCATCTATCTATGCGGACCCAATGAACCTTGTACCCCTCTTTCCTATGTCATCCTTTCTGAGCAAACATGTGCTCATTGTGCTCCACACGGACTACAAATGAACTATGTTTTCAGTTTACACGGGTTTTTTTTTGTTTGACTTCTTGAGGGAAACGGGGTTTTGGTTTTGTGGCAAAAATCGAGAGAGTAAATAATAGCCTACAAGTTGATTTTGAAGCCAAAATGTATTTTTGTCTTGAAAACGGCCAGACTCCGCCCATCTTGACCTTTTTTTATGAACTTGGAATTTTTGAAATAAGCGTTTTATGAGCTTCAAAATGAGTATAAACAAGACCCATCTTTGATTTTTTTTTCCCAACTTTTGAAGTCTGGGACCTAACTCAGCCCATTTTTTCTAATTTTTATAAAATCAAAGTTTTTGGAATCAGCATCTTAAGAGCTTCAAAATGAGTATAAACATGACCTAGTTGAGAAAATTTTGAAATTTGAACCCTGGGACCTAACTCCGCCCATTTTGACCTTATTTTTATGAAAATCGTATATTTGGAATCAGCGTTTTAAGAGCTTGAAAATGAGTATAAACATGACCTAGTTTTGAATTTTCCAGATTCCCGAAACCTCGCCATCCACCTCCACGTCTTCGCTGGATTCAGAATCCACAGCCGCCGCGCAAATCGACGTGGAAATGACGCATCACCACGTTCCGACATCGACATCTGGAGTCACTGTTTAGAGAAGACGTCCAGAATCCTTCTTCTTCTTCTAATTTTGTAGCCTTATATAGTCTCTCTGTTCTACTGTTGTACCTCTTGCCCTAGGTGCTCTAGAAAAAGGAAGAATTTTTGTTCTCGAAAATTCCTTGTGTGTGTGTATGTTATTTACGGGTTTTGTTGTAATTTTCTCGAATTTTTGCAAAAAAATAATAAAACGATTTTTGAAATTTGAAATAAGACAATATGAATATGAAGTGCAGAATGATGATGGTTCGTATGAGAGAGAAAGTGGGTGGGAGGGAATAGTATGGGTTACTGTAGACGAAGCACAAGGACTCATGGGAAGGACATTACCTCTATCGATCTTGGTCTAGTCCCCTGGTTCATCTTCCTAGGAACATAAAGAACGGTGTAGAGTG